>NC_031995.1:77568369-77639002 GCF_001879085.1 Nicotiana attenuata | reverse complement strand
AGAACTGCTCCTATGCCAACTCCTTTGAAATTTGCTGCACCATCAAAAGACATCCTCCAACCATCATAGGATTCTGCAATGTCTTCTCCTACAAATAATACCTCCTCATCAGGAAAATACGTCTTCAGGGGTTCGTATTTTCCGTCCACAGGATTTTTCGCAAGGTGACCCGCTAGTGCTTGTCCCTTGATTGCCTTCTGTGTCACGTAGACAATGTCATTTGCCACTTGGCTAGCTTGCCAGTGGGCATGGGCTTCTGGAAGATGTATTTCAAAGGATCCATCCTTGATATGAGATACATAGTATAAGCACAGAAATAGTGCCTCAACTTCTGAGCTACCCAAGTTAGAGCACAACAGGTGCGTTCCAACAGAGAATACCGGCCTCGTATGGGGTGAACTTCTTACTGAGATAATAGATGGCCTGCTCTTTCCTCCCTGTTTCATCATGTTGCCCCAAAACACATCCGAATGCTCCATCCAATACCTCAAGGTAGAGTATTAGGGGTCTACCTGGCTCGGGCGGGACCAAAACTGGCGGTGTTGACAAGTACTCCTTGATTTTGTCGAAGGCCTTTTGGCAGTCATCGGTCCATTTGGTAGTGGCGTCCTTCTTCAGCATCTTAAAGATTGGCTCACAGATGACAGTAGATTGTGCTATGAACCGGTTGATGTAGTTAAGTCTCCCCAAGAAACTCATTACTTCTTTCTTATTCTTTGGCGGTGGCAATTCTTGAATAGCTTTGACCTTTGATGGATCCAATTCTATCCCTCGGCGGCTCACAATGAACCCCAGCAATTTTCCAGCTGGAACCCCGAATGCACATTTCGCAGGGTTCAATTTCAGGTTGTACCTTTGCAATCTGTTGAAAAACTTCCTCAAATCTTCCATGTGGTCAGTGGCCTTCTTGGACTTGATGATAACATCATCTACGTACACCTCGATCTCCTTGTGTATCATGTCGTGGAAAATGGTGGTCATGGCCCTCATATAGGTGGCCCCTGCATTCTTTAACCCAAACGGTATCATCTTGTAGCAGTACATTCCCCACGGCGTAATGAAAGTTGTTTTCTCAACATCCTCTTCATCCATCCATATCTGATGGTACCCAGCAAAACAATCAACAAATGACTGCAGCTCATGTTTGGCGCAGTTGTCAATCAAGATGTGTATATTCGGCAAGGGGAAGTCGTCTTTTGGACTGGCTCGGTTGAGATCCCGGTAGTCGACACAGACTCTGACCTTCCCATCCTTCTTTGGTACTGGCACAATGTTGGCTAACCATGTCGGATACTCTACTACCCTGAGAACCTTATCTTTGACCTGCTTAGTGATCTCTTCCTTGATTTTCAAACTCATATCTGGCTTGAACTTTCTGAGCTTCTGCTTTACTGGCGGATAGGTTGGATCAGTCGGCAATTTGTGAGCCACAATAGATGTACTCAGACCAGTCATGTCGTCGTACGACCAGGGAAATATGTCCTCATACTCTCTTAAAAACTCTGTATATTCTTCCTTCTCTGATGGTGACAAATGAATGTTGATTCGTGTTTCTTTGATGTTTCCGGCATCTCCCAGGTTGATGATTTCGGTCTCATCCAGGTTGGACTTAGGTCTATTCTCTAAATTCTCAACTTCTTTAACAATTTCTTCCGGTATATCATCTTCCTCTGAATCTATGTCCGTTTGTTGCGTTGTCTCGTTGCATGTCACAGTCATCGGTTCATCAAGATAGGTAATAGTAATGTTGTATAAGTAAAGTAATGAGAGAAAATAATAAGAGTAAGATTTATAAGAAAACTGAATTGCTTTCGATAAATTCCATAAATGTTTTGAACATCGGAGTTCTTTCTTGCAAAAACAAAAATACGAAAGGAAAGTAAACTAGTAAAATAAAATAGTGCATGGTGCTTGTTCAGCCTTGCTACCCCGAGGCACGCCGGGCTCTGGTGGTTCTGACGGTCCAGTTGTTGAGGCATGCTCCTCTGCTTACAGCCTGTATGGAAGGGCCTTCCTCCCCCTCCTCCTCAAAAATAACACAGCAATCCATGTCATCATCTTCTAGGAACAAGTTCCTCATTGCTGCTAGTGCTTCCTCTTCTTCTGACCCGTAGATAACCTCGGCCGGCTGGAAAGTATGTTCCAAACACGGTATTGGTTGCTCCAACGGATAGTAAGGACCGTGCCAGGGTGGCGACCATTCATTGAACTCTTTCCAGGTATACTCATATCCCAATCCGAAGGTGGTGCCGTGTTTCTTGAGCTTGATGGGCTTAGCGATTCCTTGGAGATTCTTGCCAAGTCCCTTGCCGGGTTCATACCCGCTCCAGTTCAATATGCTTTCAATTTTGTTATCCTACCACTTATCTTTATCGACGGCGTTGACTCGTTCGATGTGGTGGTAAGTTTCTCCGCTTATCTTTCTTCTTCCTCCGATTGCTGGGATGGTCTGGCGACTGTATATGGGATTGCTACCGTCGCCGTGAATGATCACCTCCTGGTGATTCCACTCAAACTTTACTGCCTGATGTAGTGTTGATGCCACGGCCCCGGCGGCATGAATCCATGGTCGTCCCAACAATAGATTATAAGATGCCGGCACGTCTATCACTTGAAAATCAACATCAAACCAAGTGGGCCCCATCTGCAAACATAAGCTAATCTCCCCAATAGTGGACCTTTGAGAACCGTTGAAAGCCTTAACGTTGATGGCCCCGTCCTTGATTTCATTCAGCCCTTTTCCCGATGTTCTGAGTGTTACTAGTGGACAAATGTTGAGACTGGACCCCCCATCGACCAAGATCCGGGTGATAAAACAATCTTCGGACTGCACGGTGATGTGCAATGCCTTGTTGTGACTCAACCCCTCCGGTGGCAGCTCATCTTCGTGGAAAGTGATTTTGTGACTCTCCAATACCTGACCTACCATGTTTGCCATTTTTCCTCTGGTGATGTTGCTTGGTACTTATGCCTCACTCAACACTCTTAACAAGTCATTCTTGTGTGCATCGGAACTCTGTAGCAAAGCAAGGATAGAAATCTGCGCCGGTGTTTTGTTCAACTGATCAATGATTGAGTATTCCTTCGCTTGTATCTTTCTCCAGAGATCATCGAGCCCGGTTTCAGTGATGGCTTGTCGCCAAGAGGTCTGCTTACTTGACTCAGCCAAGTGTTCCGGAGTATAAACCCTGCCGGTTCTTGTCATACCCTCTGCCGCAACTGTTTCCCCGAACTTGGCTTTCCCCTTCATTCTTGCCTCGGCTGTGTAGTCCCATGGTATGGCTTTTGTGTGGAATGGCGTTACGACTGTCATTGCTACTGGAATGGGCACCCTTGCTTTGGAAGGTAATACAGCAACTTCAAATGGCTCAGGCGCCTTTGGGGACCCAAACTCGACCTCAATTGGTGTTGGCGTCTTTGCGGAGGCTGGTGTTTCAAACTCAAGTGGTATGGACATGTTCACCTCGGCATCTTCAGAAGGCTGAATCTGGACTACAATCGGATTAAGGGTGACTGTTGGCTTCTTTGGATCGTCACCTTCTGTGATCAAACCGATTGATCCTTTGGGATCCCAATCATCCTCTATTTCAATCATATGGACACCTACACCCTTGTGGTCTGGTAGAGGGTTATTGCGGACATTCGGGGCTGGCTCCTTTGCCACGATGATCTTATTGTCAATCAAAGCCTGGATCTTATCCTTCAGGGAGCGGCATTCATCAATGGTGTGCCCTTTCATGCCAGAATGGTATGCACAGGTTTTATTTGGGTTGACCCACTGAGAAGGGTTTTCAGGGGTTATAGCAGGGATAGGGGTGACATAACCAGCAGCTTTGAGTCTTTCATACAGCTAGTCGATTGGTTCAGCAATTGCGGTATACTGTTTGGGAGGTCTGCGGTCGAAATTTGGTCAGGGTCTAGAAAAGTTTTGGTTAGGGGGAGGTGATTGATAGTGGGATTGTTGAGTGTTGTAAGCTTGGTAGACGTGTGCGGGCTGGGAATATCTGGGTGAAACAGGTTGGTATATAGGAGGTGGAGGCGATTGATAGGTAGGCGGTGGTGTTTGGTAGGAGGGTGCGGGTGTTTGGAAATTTGGAGTGGGCTGATATGTAAGTGGAGGTATTGGGTAAGTTTAGTATTTGACAGGTGATTTGGTTCTCTGTGCAACCATTACGGCACCAACGTCCCTTTTCTTGGACGTTCCACCAGACTGTAGCGCCTTGTTGGTGGCTTGCAAAGCTTCAAAGTTTGTAACCATACCACTCTTGATACCTTCCTCGATCCTTTCTCCTAGCTTGATGATGTCAGAAAATTTATGGTTTTCGATCAACATCAGTCTTTCATAGTATTGCGGATCCTAAGCCCGGACAAAAAACTTGTTCATCTGTTCTTCCCCTAAAGCAGGTCGAACCTTAGCAGCCTCTGATCTCCAACGAGTGGCGTACTCGCAGAATGTTTCTGTGGGTTTCTTCTTTAGATTCTGAATGTAAAACACATCCGGTGCATTTTCCATATTGAACCTGAATCTGTCCATGAAGTCAGACGCCATACTTACCCAGTTTGACCACTTCTTTGGGTCTTGGCTAATGTACCAGGACAGAGTATCTCCTTTTAGGCTCCTCATGAAAAGCTTCATGCGGATCTTCTCATCTTTCCCTACTCCGACCAGTTTGTCGCAGTATGTTCTCAAGTGAACCCTGGGATCCCCTGTACCATCAAACATTTCGAACTTGGGAGGTTTTTTCCCCTCGGGCAGTTCGACATCGGGCTGTATGCATAGATCTTCATAGTTTAGCCCCTCAATTCCCTTACTTCCTTCAACTCCTTGAACTCTGGTGGTCAACTTCTTAAGCTCTTCGGCCAGATTTCTGATGAGCAAGTTCTTATCATCGGACTCGGGCGTGCTTCAGATGGGCTGGGTGGAGTGTGGCACGGTCTCCATGTAGATGGGGGTGTTGTGTTGGGTGTGGCAGTGGTCATTTGTGGAGTTCAACGGTTCCGGGATGAACAATGAAGTAGTATTGGGAGTGTGACAAGTATTGCAGTGGTGGTGAGGAGTGGGCTGCTTCGGGATATTTTGTGGAGGTATGGGATTCTGAGTATCTGGGAAGGTAACTTCTGGAGTGGTAAGGGAAAATGACAGATTTGCCAAATTCCGGACATGATCAAGCTCTTCTTGGAATTTCAGTAGTTTTTGTTCTATCTGAGAGGCATTTTCCTTGGGGACCATAGCACCACGAGTGACCTCTACCCGTTCAACTGAGTTGTTTGAATCTTCCATTCTTCTTTTGCTTTTGTGCCTGACAGGACTGGGAGGAGGAGTAGGTGGAGGCCCCCTGGATCTGGTAAAGTATGCTGATGTTGCCAGAGTTCACAAACTAACCTTTGGGGAGGGGAATAAGCAAAAAGTAAAACAAAAGGTGACAAGTTAGTAAGGATCATAAGAAGAAAATGTTGCAATATTTAAACACATAGTGCAAGAATATAAATCGTGTCCTAATTTGGGAGCCTCGTTGTGCCCGAGGTGAGCCTAGCGACAAGTTAATTTGGAGAACTTATAATGCAAAATGCCTCATTTTATTGACAAAAAATAGACGAATCCCAAATTGACATTAAATATGCAAGAAATAAAAACCACTAATGGCCATTGGCCTTATTACATTTGTAAAGCGAAAAATAAACTCCTATCTACTTGGTCCCAGAAGGACTTTCCTCAGGTTGAATGCTCTCGTTGATCAAATTCTCCAGCTCGCGTAGGTTCACCAGTAAAAATGCTTTTGCCAGGTGTTCTCCTTCGTTTCCCTTAGAGTTCTGGCAGTTGGTGACTCTCTTCCTCACTTTTCCTTCCAATTCTAACAGACTGTATTCCAGATATTCCAACTTTTCGCTAGCTTTGGCGGCTCTCTCTTTCCACTCATTGATTTGGTCATTTGATAGAAGACTCCTCCACCAGTCTAGTAAGAGTGGGGTGTGCTAATCATACCGAAACTGGGGACCTCGGGCCTCATTTTCTGCAAAACAAAAGGGTTAGACCCTACCCCCACCAGACTCGACTATTAAATATCAATAATTGGCATAGAAGCATTTATTTCTCCAAACAAATGCACAAAACGTGGTAGTGTCCGTTTGGGTTTCAAGGAAACCCAGTGGACTTTGGACAAGGCTATCTTAAAGAGTCATTATGCGGACAACATAACTGACTCGGCTAGGTTTGATAATGATGCGTGCACAATTAAACAGAGTAGGGTTTCTATGGAGTATTAGACTGGTACCCTTGAGCGGACAACTCAAGAGGGAAAGGCACGGAACCGTCGATTACACCATTGATCGACTGGTTTTACTGCAAATATGCCTTTGACGGATTTAGGGGGTGATAATATCGGAAGGGCGCAACCACTCATTATAAGCATTGCTATGGTATTTTGTTTGGCACGAGTGGAATATGATGTTGAATATGCAGTTACAATAATTAAACAAATTGTCATGTATTTGCACGTTCATAGAGTAATAATTACAACAGTTTCTCATAATTTACAACAGTATTAAAGGAAAGCGATAAAGGAAAGCATTAAGAAAAGAAACAAAGAGCAAAGTTAGTTTCGTAGTAGAAGAAAGAATAAATACTTAAAGGCATGTAAACAAGTAAAGACATGTAAAGAAACATAAAGTCACAAATAGCATGAAATGGTAAAAGCCTTAAAGATGTCCCCAGCAAAGTCGCCATGCTGTCGATGCCCCCTTTTTCTCGCGAAATCGGGTTTATGACATTTGGGCGGACAACTCATTTCCTTTTGGGAATTGGGTTTGCAATTGAAGAGTCACCACCTAATGATTTAGTGCATTAGGACACTAAGAAGAAATTTAATTTAGAAAAACCAGAGATTGGGTAAGGGCTTGAAATTATCTCGAGGGGAAGGTGTTAGGCACCCCTCAAGATCCACTGGTGTGGTTCCCGGCCATGCTATAATTGTGACTTTAAGTGCACATGACAAGTAAACAAGCAAGAATCACAAATACAGGGTAGTTTTCACGTAATGGTTGCAAGCAATTAAAATAAAAGAAGTGAAAGAGGTTGAAGCTTGGGAAGAGAATAGTTTTGAAATTCTTAAAATAAACAAGTAAAGGGGAAGGGATTTGCATATAATTTCTGCGAGCAATTAAGTTAAAGAAGCAAAAGTTTTGGGAAGAAAGCAGTTTTAAAAGTTCTGAAAATAACCAAGTAAAAGGGAAGGGGGTCCTAAGTTTATAAATAATATGGATCACCCCACACAACACCCGGTAACCATTTATGCACGTGGTGTTATCGCGTGGTCATCATATCCATATCTACCCCCTTTCCCACCCCGTTAAGGTATTAAACGGGGAATGGTCTCGTTTTCCTATTGCATGCTACTACTCGTCCCAAACCTATCAGCCCCGGAGGCATTTGGGACTACTAGTTCTAAAGGGAAGGTAGATTTGGCTTTTGTGGTTTAAAAGGATAAAATTCTAAGGCGACAATCAAAACATGTAGAGCAGATATGGGGAAACACATAACAATTAAAGGCTCAAACAGGCCTCTTAAAGAAACAAAGAGAAACATATAGTTTAGCATGTCTTGCACGTACTAGTTATAGTCTTAATTAAACTTAAAGGAAGCGGGAGGCAGACTGATTTATTACATGTTTTAGATAAGAAACCTGAATCAGACCTGCCTGCTGGTTGGAATATAACAAAGTCTGATTCTTATTAACTAATTTACCTTATGGCTTGCCTAGGCGAAACCTATAGGCATGATATCTAACAATGCGGGAGTGTACTAGTTTTAAAAGAAGAAGACTTGTTGATTATACAAAGCATAAGCTCTGTAGATATTAAGCCATACTATTTGCTGATTTTTAGACTTAGGCAAAATAGGTAATTCAGATTTTTAGTTGATAGCTCCTATTGGCATGCTTTCTAGGTACTAAATGATTTAAAACGTTTATAGTCGGAATAAAAGTACAGAAGTCCTATAGGCATGGTGTCTAGAATGTTGTTTGTTATTTAAACCTATAAATACGTTTGCCTAGTGATAGATGCATATGCAGAATTCAGGCAGTCCTATAGCCATGTTATCTATGTGGTATGCAGAAATATGGAAACCTACAAACATGGTTTCTATATGTAATGCAGGAAGCTATGGACATGGTTTCTATATGAGAATGTAGAACCTATAACAGGATTTCTATATGAAATGCAGAACCTATAAACATGTTTTCTAGATAATACAAAAGTGCAGAAACTTATAAACATGGTTTGAAAATGCAGAACTTAAGAACATGGTTTCTATATGAAATATGTAACCTATAAACATGATTTCTACATGAAATATGTAACCTATAAACATGATTTCTATATGAAACATGCAAAACTGAAAAACGGGACATGATTGCTGAAACGTATTAAATTCCTATGAACATGATATCTACCCCTTTCATGCATGATGTACCCTCCCCTTTTCACTAAAAACCCCAATAGTTATTACAAGATTATTACAAACCAGAATTGACTAAGAAAAAAGAAGTAAAATTACATCAGAAAAACTAAAAATTTCCAACCAAGGAGAGCCTGAATCAGTCTTCTGTCTAAGGCATGAAGTAAACCAACTCCAAGGATCGAATTCCCAAAGCCTTTCTCATTTATTGGGTGTGTCAAAGTTCCCAAGAGCCTCATGAACTCCAGGCAGTGCTTACACCTAAATTCATTACATAATTGAATTATAGTGCAGTGTGGAAGGGCTGGCCCTCAAATGTCCAAGTTCAGAGGGAACTCAAGGTCCCAAGGAAAGGCTCATAGGAGGGGGGAAGAACATAGAACCTAAGAGTGAGTGTAAGTGCAGAAAGGGATTTAGGGGAAAGCCAAGACAGGTTGGTGGTCATACCCAGCAATTGGAAGTGCTGGCACACCCCAACCAGCCTGTTAGCCACATTATTTGGGAGTTAGGATCCTTTAAAGGATCAAGCACAGACATGAACAACAATTTGGATGCTGCCATGCCTGAACCTTAACTCAAATACATAGAGGGGAATAGGGGTATGGGGATTCACAGCAGAAAACATATGCGAAGAGAACAACATACATATTTATCACTAAGCATAGACAGCAAAGTAGATAGGATGATAGAAGCTGTGAAATAAACACATTGGGATGAGGCTGAAACTTAAATTAGAACATACCAGTTTCGGGAAAACAAAAAAGTAAAAGTAGTAGTCTTGTAAAGCCAAATTGCATGCAAATAGTCAGAATATCTCAGAAGAGAGTAGAGTGTTGAGTGAAGTGTAAAAGTATTGAAAGTAAGTAATGTGTGTTAGAGTATTGAACTCAAGGTGTCTTAAAGTGCTGAAAGGTCGTGCCCTTTATAGTGCAGAAAGCAAGTAAGAAAAGGTAAGAAAATAGTTTTGAAACCAATTACATAAGGTCTCTCTTTAATTAAGGGATTCTAATTTCAAACGGGCAGAATAAATAAGGAAAGAATTTGATCAAAATCTTTTCCAAAGTAGTACAAGAAGGGCAAATACACAGAAACTGTTTAAGGAAAGAGTTTGATAGCAACACAGTTTGTGCAAATAAGGAAAGGCAATCAATCAACAGCCAGTAAAAATCCGAAATTGAGTTTTGGTATGAATGAATCTAACCAGAAAAGGTGAAGAAAGGCTTAATTAAAGAAAATCAGTAACAATCAATCGAACCTTATTAAAAGGAATTTTGAATCAATCACAAATTAGAAAAACCTTTTTTGAAGGAAGAATTCCTCATATATAAAGCATACAGACATGTCAAACAAGAAAGAACTGTCATGCTAATTAGAAAGAATCTAGTATAGAAAAGTTCAGAGTCACAAATAAAGAGGCTCAAATTCAGTACATAGACTCAGACTTGGTTTGAGAGAATCCAGGGCTCCATAATAGAACCCTAGTCCACACACAAGATCAAACTCGCCAAAAACCCCAAATCCTAGGGTTTTCAACTCGAATCAGATGCAGAGACGAGAAGACAAATAACTGAAACAGGCTCAGAGGTCTCTTTCAGAGACTCATGAGAAAACAAACAGGTAAAATAGCAGGTTCGAAACAAACATAGTGAAAAAGCAGATTTGAAGCATAAAGAACATGTTTTAAGAAAAGCTTGGAACTTAAACAAGTTCAGAAGACAAAGAGGTAGTATAAACTTAAGGAAACAGTAGATGAAACATGTTTAAAAAGAATTCAAACAAAGTCCAGAAGAAGGCAAATAAAGAACTAAGAGCTTAGTAGAAAATACAGTAAATGAACACAGGGGTAAACGAACACATAAGATAAACGTGTAAAAGCATGATATAGAGACCAGTAGAAGAAAGAACGGAGCACAATAGAAGAATATGCATAATAGGGCAAACATAAGAACACAGGAGAAGTACATGCGAGGTAGAAAAGAGAACATAAAAACATAGCATAGACAGATTAACACAAAGAAAATAAGAAGAGGAGTCAGAAAATATTTTAAAACTTTTTCAGAAACCCTAAATCGAAGAGAAACAAACTTTGAAAGAAAAGATTGGGAAAAACGTTTTAAAACTCCCGTAGAACACAGATATAGCATAGATCTAAGAAAACAACCAGAGAACCTCGAATAGCTTAGGGTTTCAGAGAAACCCTAGAATGAGAAAGGCTTGGAAGAAAGTCTGATCTTGAGTCGGAGAGGTCAGAAATAGGCTCCTGATGCTTGGATACGCCGGAGCGAGGCCGGAGAGGCCTCAAAGCCATGGATCTGAGAAGATTTGAAAGAACACCATCGAGGTCAGACCTCGAAACTTCGAACACCCAGGGTTTAAAGGTGGAGGGTGGTGAGTACAGGCCATCCATGGCCTGAGAAGCCATGGATTCCGGTGAAAGTGCGGTTGAAAAGGGTAGAAGATGACTAGGGTATCAAGAACATTCGAGAGAGTTTGAGAGATGAAGAGGTTTCAGGGCGGCGTCTCTAAGTGAAAATGAGTAGGGTTATTTGGTGGAATTAAAAAGGTAAGGGCTAATTGTGGCCGTTGATCAAAAAGATCAACGGCCTGGATTAAAAAAAAAGGTCAGGCGGGTTAATTGGTTGGGTCGGGGGGTCGGGTTACAATTGAGATTGGGCCGGTCTAATTGGGAGTTTAGGATTGGGGTCAATTGGAGGGGTCAATTTGGCTATAATTGAAATAAATTGGGGCTACATATTAAATAGCCAGTTTTTCGTGTTATCTTATAAAAAATAGTAAAAATAATTCTGCAATTAAATTAAAAGTACTGAATCAGTAAATAATATATAAATATTAATTTAAAAATACTAGAACCAAATTCATAATTATAAAATGTTATTAATTTTCAAAATAGGCTAAAATTGCAATTATATGCAGTTTGACTTTTAAAATACTAAATAAATTGTAAAAAATGAATAAAAATTACCTTAGCTATATTTTAGCATAAATGTGGGAATAAAATAAATTATTCACCGAAAATGCTAAATTTTGGGAATACTATTAATTTTTGGTACTGTTAAAATGGACAATAACTTGATTTAAAAATCTGGGAAAAATACTAAAACACTTGGGCATACTTATATATGCATATATATAGTATTTGAAAGTATTTTGCATATAAAAATATACAGGGAAAAATTGGGTATCAATAGGGATCGGTACGGAGACGTTTGTATTTATCCCCCAGAGGCTACAGAGTTAGGAAAACTTCACATTTGTTCTTTCTTATCGTGCGGTTTGGTTTCTCAATGCTAATTAAAATTCTACTCTGTTCTTTCGCAGATGGCGAGAACACGCGCTTCCTCATCTACCGATCAGCAGCCCGAGCCCCCAGCAGCTGCTCCCACTAGGGGCAGAGGGCGAGGGCGAGGCAGGGGCAGAGCTCAACCCAGGGCAGCAGCACCCGTAGCAGAGCCTCAGGTTGATTTTGATGACGAGGTTCCAGCCCCAGCAGTTCCAGTGGGACCAGCTCAGGTCCCAGAGGGGTTTATTGCTACCCCAGTTCTTCAGAATGCTCTGGTCCGTCTAGTGGGCCTTATGGAGAGTGTCACCAGGGCAGGTTTGCTCCCTGTAGCACCAGCCGTCTCTCAGGCTGGAGGAGGAGCCCAGACTCCTGCTACTCGCACTCCGGAGCAGGTAGCTCCCCAGTTTCAGACTCCAGCAGCTCATCCAGTTGGAGCGGTTTAGCCGGGTGTGGTAGCTCAGACCGGTGATGGTGCAGCCATGTATGCCGATGCTTTGTGGAGGTTGGACAGGTTTACCAAGCTCTTTACTACTACCTTCAGCGGTGATCTACTGAGGATCCCCAGGATTATCTGGATAACTGTCACGAGGTTCTTCGGAACATAGGTATTGTTGAGACCAATGGGGTTGATTTTGCTACATTTCGCTTGTCTGGATCCGCCAAGACTTGGTAGAGGGATTATTGCTTAGCTAGACCAGCAGGATCGCCAGCCTTGACCTGGGAGCAGTTCACACAGCTATTTCTGGAGAAGTTTCTCCCTATTACAGAGCAAGAGGCCTATCGGAGGCAGTTCGAGCGCCTTCAGCAGGGATCCATGACTGTCACCCAGTACGAGACCAGATTCATAGATTTGGCTCGCCATGCCCTTATTATACTTCCCACTGAGAGGGAGAGAGTGAGACGGTTTATTGATGGACTCATTCAGCCAATTCGTGTCTAGATGGCTAGAGAGGCTGGGAGTGAGATATCCTTCCAAGAGGCGGCTAATATGGCCCGGAAAGGTTAGATGGTACTCTCACAGGGGGGTGGTCATGGAGCGGATAAGAGGCCCCGTCATTCAGGGAGATTCAGCGGTACCTCCTCTGGAGGTAGAGATTTATATGGTAGAGGCCATCCTCCTAGGCCCTTTCAGTCAGCCCTTCAGGTTTCCCACGGTGCTTCAGGTGGCCGTGGTTCTCGCATGCAATATTCTGATCAGCAGCCCTACAGTGCACCACCGATCCAGAGTTTTCGGGGAGGTCATTCAGGTCGCCAGGGTCAGTCTCAGTTTCCTCAGCCGCAGCATTCTGGTGGATGTTATGAGTGTGGTTAGTATGGTCATATCCGTAGGGCTTGTCCGAGGTTGGTGGGTACTCAGTCGCAGAAGCAGGGTTCCCGTGCTATGATTCAGGCACCAGATGTTCCACAGGCCGCATAGCCAGCTAGGGGCGGGGGTAGAAGTGCTAGAGGTGGAGGCAGAGGATTTAGAGGTGGAGCTTAGACCGCCAGAGGTGGAGGCCAGCTAGCTGCGGGCCGTCCCAGAGAGGTAGTCCAGGGTGGTGGGGCCCAGCCCCGATGTTATGCTCTTCCAGCCAGGCCCCAGGCCGAGGCTTCAGATGCGGTTATCACATGTACTGTTCTGGTTTGTGATAGAGATGCTTCAGTGTTATTTGATCCAGGGTCTACATACTCGTATGTGTCATCTTATTTTGCACCGTATCTTGTTATGCCTAGTGATTCTCTGAGTGTCCCTGTATATGTGTCTACACCAGTGTTGTCAAAGGCTAAAAGCGCAAAAAAGCGACAAGGGCCTTTGGGGCTTAAAGCGCAAAGCGCACTCAAAGCGCGGGCTTTAGTGCAAAAAAGCGCAATATAACAAATAGTGTAAAATATATTTAGAGATCACGTAATAAAAACATAAGTGACAAATATATTCAAAATTAGAGCAATGTAATATTATTTTTATCAATGTAGCAAAATTATGGTGAAAAATATGATAAACTATCAACTAAACAAAACCAACTATTCTACTTCTAAAGTCTAATCACTAGCATTATCATATGCATCTAAATTGTCATCTTCTTCTTCAATAGGATTACTCTCATTGGTATCGCTAGAATTATAGCCTTCAATATCTTCTTCCTCTGATTCCTCAGACTCAACATCATCTATATCTATATTAATACGTCGAACTTGAGAGCTTGAAGAACCGGTTGCCAAAGTTTTTGATGGTCTCCTTTGTCTCATTGAGTATGAGTATGTTTGTGCATCTTCACTTCCTGGTGCTCTAGCCACATCGCCCCAAGTTAAGTCATCATCTCCCCCAAACACCAATTCATTTTCCGCTTCAAAATTTACCCCCATTTCTCCAACCAACCACTCATTACTATGATCAATATGATCCAATGAGATTGGATCAATGATATTCCGCAAGTCAAAGCGAGTTCTTAGAGCACGATTATACTTGACATACACTAGATCATTCAATCGTTTATGCTCTAATCTATTCCTCTTCTTGCTATGGATCTGCACATGAATTATTTTATCTGATTGTTAGTAAAATTGTAAGTTTGTATTAATTAACCAAATAAATTAAAATAGCGAATAGTTATATGTAACTAATGTCTAATAAAAACTCACATGTTCAAACACACTCCAATTACGCTCGCAACCAGCTGAGCTAGCGGTTAAGCTCAAGATTCTAATGGCTAATTTTTGGAGATGAGGGGCTGAATTTCCATATAGATTCCACCATTCAGCTGAAAAAGATATAACTTAGTGGTAAGTAAATATTGAACGTGAAGCCTTGAAGTGTTAATTGTAAACATTGAATTTTCATATACCTGGAGATCTCGTTGCTCTTGATCTTTTTGCCATGGGAAGTCCAAATTGTCCCTCAGCTCTTGTATATAATGGTAACTCAGATACAATCTTATCTTGAACTTCAATACTTGGAACCAGTTTCTGAATACAAGCATATAGTCCATTCGTTACTTCTCTACAATTCTCAATGGCTGGATCTTGATAGAAATACTCGGGATTCAAATAATGTCCAGCGGCATGTAATGGTTGATGCAATTGGCATTCCCATCTTTGATCAATGATCTCAAAAACATCTTTGTACTTCGCAGACTTCCCTTCAAATGATTTTGCGATGGCTTCTTTAGCTCTATCCATAGCTTCATAAGTATATCCCATAGCCGGCTTTTTCTCATTGTCAACTAATCTTAAGACTTTAAAAAGAGGTCCTATTATCTTCAGTATATAAACAACTTGATTCCAAAATGCAGGCATCAATATAGTATGAGTTGTAACTTTTCCCTGTGGTTTTTTTGACCATTTACTATTCACCCAACGCTCAGATGTAATCATGGTTCGCAAATTAGTCTTTTGATTATACAACCTCTGCAAAGTTAGAAAACTCGTAGCAAATCGAGTAATTCCACATTTCACCAATTCTTTTTTCTTTGTGAAGTCTCTCATCATATTAATGACTCCTGTATGACCATAGATGAAACCAACAACTGCAATTGCTCTTTTGAGGGTTCTCGTAATAGTTGGAAGCTTGCCTATGTCTTCTAAAATAAGATCTATACAATGAGCGGCACAAGGCGTCCAGTATATGTGTTTTCTCTTTGTTTGTAGGAGTTGGCCTAAAATAAAAAGAAAATACTTAAATATATTATATACTATAATATATGAGAGATCAAAACTTGAGCATTCTTAAAGTAAATACTTACCGGCCAATATAAAGTTGCTGCCATTATCACTTACAACTTGAACTACGTTTTGCTCTCCAACACGCTCCACATATCTATCAAGTAGCTCACATAGTTTCTCTCCAGTTTTGACAAATGAAGATGCATCAATGGACTCCATAAACACTGTACCACATGGAGAATTCACCAAAAAGTTTATTAATGTTCTTTGCTTCCTATCAGTCCATTCATCTGCCATAATGGAACATCCATGCTTTACCCATTCTTCTCTATGTCGATTTAAAAGTTCATTAGTCAACTCTACCTCCTTATTTAGTAATGGAATCCTTAATTCATGATAACTGGGAGGCTTCAAATTTGGTCCATACCTTCCAATAGCATCAATTGCCTCCTTAAAGCTTTTTAGACGAGCAACATTGAATGGTATGCCAGCAACGTAAAAGAAACGAGTAACTTTTTGAATAGCCATTGCTCTTGCTTCTTTGTCATATGAATCTTTGATACCCGTCTGCCTAAGTTGGCCTTGACTTTGCAAATATACATTCATAGGGCCTTTTCCTTTACCCTTAGCTAATTTCTTATTAAGGCCACCAGGAAGGCTTCCCCCACCACCTTTTCTTTTAGGAATGATTTCCTGAATTTCATCCTCTTCACCAACATCTTGATGATCAAACTCATCATGTTCAGGATACTCTCTAGCATAAATATCTTTCCTTACTTTCTTTTCCTCCATGTAAGCTTTCAATTCTTCTCGAACTTCATGAGGACATTTGGTACACTTTGTTGTATTTCTGAAATTCCCAACTAGATGTTGTTTTGCCCGATTTATTCCACCTGTAGTTGTTTTCCCGCAAAAATTACAAGTAACTCTCGTGGTATCATTAGGATCGATCAAGTGATTATATTTCCAACCGGGATCCTTTCGATTACCACGAGATAAATCCTCTGCCATTTTGTTTCTAATATAAATCAAAGATATAAAGTTAAGTTAATTGTTATAGCATAATCGACTTTGGAAATATGCTAATTATATTTTCTATAGTAAACAATTGTTTCAATCTATTCTGTAAATTGTAATTATATTTTCTATAGTAAACAGTTGTTTCAGTCTATTCTGTAAATTGCAATTTATAATTTGTACTTTGTACTTTTGTTTTAAATATGTATGTTGCCTTAAAATGTTCTTTAATGTACCATTCGTATATCTCTAAAGCAAAGAGAAAAGAAACTTTAATGTAAATCATGATACTAAGCAGTAAAGTAGATAGCCATGCAAGTAGTCAAGTACTTATTACTCTGATAACTTTTTATATACCCAATGTGTTGTCTCCCACTAAGTCATTAAGTTGAATATTTAAAGAGAAGATGACATATACACTACATTATTCAATTATGATAAAAGCACAAGTGGGCCATGTAATCATTACAAAACCTTTGCCAATACTATTAAAACAAAAGTGATCTATTTAAAGAATAATAAATATTACATGCTTTAGAATTCAGATAAAGTGTATTTCATCTCTTAAACAGAGAGTCAGAGACAGAAACATAGAGCACAAATCTTTCAAACAAAGTCTCTGATTCTCTGAATTTAGCTAAGATTTTTTTGATTTGCCAAAAGAAAAGGAAAAGACAGAGAAGGAGGAAGAAGAAGAAAGAAGCATAAAAAAGAAGAGAAGAAGCAACGTACCAGTAAAACTTGAATAAAGATTCTTCTCAGTTCTTGCGTTTTTTCTAGTGGACTGCATCTCTATTTATAAGACATTGGTTTTCCTTTTCTTTGGGGATTGGGTTTTGATTTCTGATTTCTCTTCCTTTTTTTTTAAAGATTCTGATTTTCCTCTTCCTATTTCTAATCTTTTTGGGTTGGGTTTTGATTTAGTTTCCTTTTTAAATTAGAATTCTGATTCTCTATTCTAAGAAAGTTACCAATTTTTAATATTTTTAAAATCTTGGAAAGAGCCCACGCTTCAAGAGCCTTGCGCTTTTCCCGAAACTGCGCTTAAGGGGCGCTTCACTACTTGGGCTTCGCTTGAGGTGTGGCGAAGCGGCAAACTGATTTGGAGCCTCGCTTGTGCGCTTAAGCGCACCTTTGACAACACTGGTCTACACCGTTGGGTGATTCTATCGTGGTAGATCGAGTCCATCATTCTTGTATTGTGGTGATTGGGGGTCTTGAGACTCGTGTAGATTTATTGCTTCTAGACATGGTTGACTTCGATGTTATATTGGGGATGGACTGGTTATCACCTTACCACGCTATCTTGGATTGTCATGCCAAGACTGTGACCTTAGCCTTGCCGGGTTTGCCTCGTTTAGAGTGGAGAGGGGCTCCTGATCATTCTACCCGTAGTGTTATTTCTTATGTGAAGGCTCGGCGTATGGTCGAGAAGGGGTGTTTGGCCTATTTGGCTTATGTTCGCGATTCTAGTTCTGAGGTCCCTCCTATTGATTCTATGCCCGTTGTTCGGGAGTTTCCTGAGGTATTTCCTTCAGACCTGCCGGGTATGCCACCCGACAGGGATATTGACTTTTGCATTGATCTGGTTCCGGGCACTCAGCCCATTTCTATCCCACCGGCCCCGCCTGAGTTGAAAGAGTTTGTACGCGGTAAAATCAGAAGACTTGATTTTTGCTATCAAGATAATTTTGGAAGCCTTCCCCGAGACCCCGAGGGTGGAAGGCCACGATCGAGTTCTCGGCCTCAAGGCTCATCGAGGTCCGAATCGAAGGAAGCAGGGCCCGGGGTCAGGATAAGAGAAAAGGTCTCTTAAGCACATGGCTATACCTGACAGGGCCGGTCTATCTATAGCCTACTGAGAGGACTTGCGTCAGGCCGTCCCATCTTCCTACTCTTGTAAATAATATATACGTACTTTACCGAGTCCCCTCGCCTATATAAGGGGGACTCGCCCCACCTTGTAAGGGGTTGATGTTGCTCCACTTCTCCATAATGCAATAATATCTCTCTCTCTCTCTCTTTCTTCCTTCTAAGTTATCAGTGTTCATCGACCCCGAGGTCACCTTAGCATTTTATAGTTTCTTCGTTTGTTCTCCATCATTTAGCTCGAAATTGATAGTATAAGAGCCTTACTTATTCATAACTTTATCTGTTACCCCCCTTCCCGACTACCCTCAATNTCCCTAAAGGGCATACCCTCGGTGTAGACACCTAAAACTCCTTCTCGGGATCAAAAATGGCCCCGGCCAAACGCACACGACTCCGGTCGAAACGGCTGCTACAGCCCAAAAAACGCGATTCGGGGACGCCCGACTGTTGCTAAAAAATCCTCCGAATCTACTTCGGAAAGAAGCGGTTAAACACAGGCTTCCCTCAACAGGAAAAAAACGAGTCCCAACCACGTCGGCTCCAAAATCGCAAAAGTGTCGATCTACTCGACCTATGGGCTATGAACCTTCCGAGGTGCTCAAAACATCGCCGACTATGACTTGAAATCGAGGTTCTTTTAGAACCGACGACGGGTCAGGCAAAACAATCAATAAGACCTTAACGAGAGGAAACAAAGCCTACTAGAAGCCTCCGGGCCTCACATCAAACAGCGTAAGTGCCATTGTCACCGGCTAAGCAAAGCCTCTGGGCCTGAAACCAAAAGTTCTCTACGACCATCAGCTTGGAAATTGACGACATGAGGATTAAAGTGAGCTTGAATCATAACCCGATTCGGAGACCGGATCCAAAATAGTTAAACTAAGCAAAGCCTCCGGGCCTCATATCGAAAGGTCTCTACGACCAAACAGTGTAAGTGCCATTGTCGCCGGCTAAGCATGCCTCCGAGCCTCATACTAAAAGGTCCCAATGACCAAGCAACGGGAAACGCCACCGTTGCTGGCCGAGAGCTCAAATGAGATTCAAGGGTTGACAACAGCTCGAGTCACAACACGACTTGGAGACTGAACCCAAAAATCATAATACTCCCTAAAAGCGTGGCATCAATGCCGCTTTCTTCAATCGGAACCTCCGGAAAGATCAAAGGGTCAATTACAGTTCGAATCACAACGCGACTCGGAGACTGGACCCGAAAAATTGCCAAACGCCCAAGCACAGAGAATGAAAGTCATTATCACCGGCCCAAACAGGCTCGAGGGTAAAATAAGCTCGAGTCAGGATCCTGACTCAAAGACTGAACCCGAGGGCAATTCAATCACAATACGCCTCAAAGCACGGCCCAGACGACGCTATCAACGGTCGCGATAAATCTCCAGGCCGCGCGCCCACAAAATCGCTTCGGTCCAGGAGCACAGAGGGTCATCACCCTCCGCCCATGCAGGCAGGAAAAAGCCGGAAGGCCAATCAGAGTTCGAGTCGTAGCACGACTCAGGGAACAATTCCACAAACCGGTCTACGCAATCAAGAGCAACAACAGAAAAAAGGTACAAAAGGAATAATGCTTTAAAATTCTTCTTACATTACATACGACAAAAACATTCTCTACCTACAGGCACGCCCTGCGCGAGCCGAAAACCAAGTTACAAAATGGTAGGATCTATATTTTACGCCAAAGGGATACAACCCTTCAAGATCGCCCTCTGCAACGCCTACGATGAGTGACCGAGCATCGCGCTCGTCCGCCCTTGCTTGAGCCAATTCCTCCGAGAGAATAAAGCCACTCGCTCCAACTTCCTCGAACACTTCTCTCCGGGATCGGCAGCGAACATATTCCTCAATCCTCTTCTCACGATCAAGGGCTTGCCATAACTCAGATTGAGCGTCAGCAGCCTCCTTTATGCAAATCACCATCTTACGATCCGTGCTGGTTCGGCTCAGCGCCGCTTCCGCCCGGGCATCAATTATCTCAGCCCTGACCTTCGAGAGGTCAGACTCCAGTCTCTCGATCATATCCGCCCGAACCTTGGCGTTACTACGGGACAAGTTGAGCTGGGCCTTGAAGGCAGGGATCTTGGCTGAGGCACTCATCTCCTCCAAGGCTTGAGCCCGCACTTGGCCCCTTAGTTCCTCGCAAGTTGTCCTGACACGGTGCACATCACCTTTAAGGTACTCCAAGGCCTCTGTCTTTCTCTGCAGCTAACACGGCAAGAAGAAGAAAGCCTTAAAATTAAAAAGAAGCAAAGAAAACACTACAAAAAGTTACCTGCTCCATCAAATAGCTCTCATAGTTCGAGCTCCGATACGCCTCATATCGCCAATGCTGCAGCTCAGCTTCCTTCTCCTTGAAAAGGAACATAAGGGATTCTCCCTCATCCCGAATCCTCTGGAACTTGGCCTTTTGACGAGACAACTCGGACTTAAGCCTATCACAGGCCTGCGCAGGGAAGATTCAATAAGAAGAGGAAGATGCGGGATATGAAAGAAATATGCACTAACTCACCGCGAAATGAAGATGACAGATTTCCTCCAGATCAGAACACGCCCCTGATGGTACTGCTCATGCAACCCCGAAAGAACCGGCCCCGGGCATAACATGCTCACTCGAGGGAGCCGCTTGCCGAGAAACAGGCGCCCCGGGGACAGCCGACTCGGGTGATGCCCCGTCTTCAGAAACACGATCTCGGCCAGCGCCACTAGAAGCTCCTTCGCATGATGGGCCACGAACCCTCTTGCTGCTGCCGTCTCTTAGCCCGGAGGCCGACGACTCTATCTCCTCTCCGGGAAAATGCTGCCTCGCCTCGAGGAACCGCCCGGTATCTACAAAAACAACAAATCTAGCATAAACGAGATGGGAAAATGAAATCTCGAGTACATATCAGCGGGAGAAAAGCAACATACACATGTACCTTGATGGTCCACTCCCCACCTGACGTGAGACATAGCTCGCCACCTGCGTTCGTCGCAAGACGAATGGGTCACCAGCCTCTTAACCCAGCCGGGAAAATCATGAACTTGGCCCGACGTCCACGAAGTTGCTGCAACAAAGGAAGTGACACTTATTACTTGGCTGATTTTTGCCACGAACAAAATCTGAAGGAGCGGTAAAGCGTCTCGCTTACGTACGTAATTCCACCCTTCGGGGAATGGCAGAAACTCCACAGGAATGATATTGGTCGTCCTAACTCGGACAAACCAACTGGCCCACTCTCGATCTCCACCTTCGTCATCGTCAACAACGAAGGGCGTGGGCGAGCAACCCCTCAAGGTTAGCAGTCCTCGATGGTGGAAAGGCCGATACAGCCTGACGAGATGGTCGAGCGTGAATTCAAGTCCGGATTTTTCCGCAATGAATCTCATCATCAGCACCGTTCGCCAAAACGACGGATGAATCTGCGCTAGGGTAACCCGATACTTCAAGCAAAGATCGAGCACGACCTTATCAAGAGGGCCAAATGCAAAGGGGTATAGGTACACGCTCAAGAACCATCAGCAGAGTTCTCGATGCCTTCACTGGGGGAAAGCACCCGTAGCATCATCCCCTCGCTCCACCCGCAGTATCGCCTCGCCATCTCCAGGTGTTCCTCTCTTACCCAGGACGCCGGCTCCAGAGCGAAATCCTTCGACTCTCCAACACCGAGAACATCATTCTCCACCCTTCGCCCCGGTTCCGAAGTGGTCACCATGACTGAAGCAGAACTAACAAAATAAAGCAAAGAAGCACAGACGTTTTTTGCACTTTAAAAGATATGGAGCCCTATGCCGAAACGGAAGAACAGCTACCCAAAAATAGTGAAGTCTCACAAAAGGACCGAAGCCACCCCTCTTATATACAAAAGGCAACGGCAAAGTCACCTACCAGATGTAAGCTCCAGGAATCCAATGGCCTCGATACGGATCGACGGGTCAATACCCGACCCAGGAAACATCCTCCAACAGACGACTAAGCTCAAGGATCCACGCGAATTATCTCCATACTCCAGACAGCATTTCACATTTGGAACCTCCAGCCGCGAGGAAGTAGGGTCACGATGAACTCCATAGCACCGATACCAGAAGTGAGGCACGCATCCGGGCTCGCGTTCCCCACTCCGGAGGAACGAACCCCGGAAACTCCGATCTCCAAGAAATTACACAAGGCCCCAAAGAAGCACCCTGAACGTAGGCAAGCTCCTCAAACGGAAGCCAACCTTACACTCTCTGAAAGAATCATTCCACATCAAGATCAACAGGACCCTCCGAGGCATCCGAGGATGACCTTCGTCCGGGGTATTGTTCCCGAAGGTCCCGAAATTTGATGCCAGATCTCCAAACGAACCAGCAGGCCCCAACATCTCAAGCTTATCCGGTTGGTCCCTCATCAAGCCAAAGTACAAAAAAGAAAGCGGGGGAGAGCCTTGCCAATCAGCTGGAGACCAGAACGAGCTATCACAGCAAGCTACGACGGCCCATAAGCAATAGAAGGCATTTAAAAACCCCGAAGGGCGTGAAAGCAAACAAGCGCCAAAGGAGAAGCAGAAATCTATCTCATGCGGCCCAAAAAGACCATCTACGTCCAGATCAATAAGGGCTCTGAGGTACCCGAAGATGACCTACATCCGGAGCAGTGCCCCCAGAGGCCCCGAAACTCAACACACGATCTCCGAATAATTCGGGAGACTCCACAAGCACCAATCCATCAGATCGACCCAAAGTTGTCCCGAATGACGATAATGGGACCGAAAAAGCCCATGTCGATCGGCAAGAAATCAAAGCAAACACTCACGCCCAAATTAAAAATCAGCAATCAGCAACACAAAAAGATACATTCGAAGGGCCTCGAAAGGCATGAAAGCATACAGAAACAAAGTAAGTTCGGAAGCAGAGGTCAACAAAGTTCATTTCTCATTTATGAAGTCTTCAAGTACAAAGCCCCCGAGGGGTCACAGCGTTCGATCACAAAGCCCCAGAGGGTCATTAAAAACAAAGTACAAAGGCTTACAAAAATCTACGCCTAAAGCTGAGGAACGGGAGGATGTACATGTGATGAAACCCGGATGCCTGATCCGCCCTCGAGAGTTCATCTCCGGTATCAGCATACCCGGTCGCCATACCCTCAAGCAAGTATCCTCGAGGGTGATTCCTTTGATCTCCACCTCCCATAGGCTCCCAGCTCAATCCCCTGAGGGATCTCCATCGAGGAAGACGCAGGAAAGGAAAAGAAGGGGACGCGGAGGAGGCAGAGAAAAGAGACATGGCCCGCCAAAGCCAAAGCTTGAAGATTCGGCGGCCCCCGTCTCAACAGCCGGCGGTGCCACTTTACCCCTTAGGAAAGAAAGAGCCCTTGGGATGAAGTGCTATACCAGGCCCAGGTAGAAGAGTGAGCAGCGGTGCATAATCCGAACAACCATCTACACAAAGGTGAAACCAACTGTCCGCCCATCGCCATCTCGGGCCGATGGTAGCAGCAGCGACTTACATACCGACGACCGCGGCAGTATCAGGACAGCATGCTTATGATCAACAAAAGGAGGCCCCGGCAGAAGGCTTTACGCGGCCCAGAAGAATTCCTCCAAACAGCCTTGGGATAGAAAGCTTCCACCGTGGTAATCAAAGGTAAAAGAAGATGGGAAGAAAGAAGCAAAGCACACCAGCAGAAATATTGAGATGAAGGATGCAATGCCACAAAGTGCCCTCCTTTATAGGAGGAAAACGGTACGGTCATCGATGCTCTAAAAGGTTGACCGACGGGTGGAATTACTACCTCCTTGAAAAAACGAACCGACGATAGTACTTCTGCTTCGAGGAAACGACAGGACATCGAGCAGAGATCTATAAGGCACGCCATCTGTCACGGAAGATTGCGCCGCGATCTGAATCACCATTATAGCATTGCCAAAAGGAGCTCGAGGAGTCAAGTGTCAGAATCATTTCCCATCACTTCGTCATGAGAAACGCGGAGACTATCTGTACGTGGTAAAATCAGAAGACTTGATTTTTGCTATCAAGACAATTTTGGAAGCCTTCCCTGAGACCCCGAGGGTGGAAGGTCACGATCGAGTTCTCGGCCTCAAGGCTCATCGAGGTCCGAATCGAAGGAAGCAGGGCCCGAGGTCAGGATAAAAGAAAAGGTCTCTTAAGCACATGGCTAAACCTGACAGGGCTGGTCTATCTATAGCCTACTGAGAGGACTTGCGTCAGGTCGTCCCATCTTCCTACTCTTGTAAATAATATATACGTACTTTACCGAGTCCTCTCGCCTATATAAGGGGGACTCGCCCCACCTTGTAAGGGGCTGATGTTGCTCCACTTCACCATAATGCAATAATATATATCTCTCTCCTCTCTCTCTTTCTTCCTTCTAAGTTATCAGTGTTCATCGACCCCGAGGTCACCTTAGCATTTTATAGTTTCTTCGTTTGTTCTCCATCGCTCGAAATTGATAGTATAAGAGCCTTACTTATTCATAACTTTATCCGTTACCCCCCTTCTCGATAAGCCCGAGGTAGGCTCGAGGCCTGGCCCCGAGGTATCTACTGGCTTGCTCTACGCCCGGGAATGTCCCCTTACTGTTTCGATTATCGCTTTGGTTAACTCGATCTTTATTGTCTTACTTTACGTTTTATCACTAATCACCCTTACAAACTAGCTCGAGAATAGATCACGCATTTTTAGAATCCCATTTACAAATTTAATTGTTGTTACCATTTTCATGGTAAACGGAGTTAAAGGAGCAATTGCAAGACTTGCTTGAGAAGGGTTTCATTAGACCCAGTGTTTCCCCTTGGGGTGCGCCGGTGTTGTTTGTTAAGAAGAAGGATGGGTCAATGAGAATGTGTATTGATTACCGGCAATTGAACAAGTTACAATCAAGAATAAGTATCCGCTGCCGAGGATTGATTATTTGTTCGATCAGCTTCAGGGTGCCAGGGTATTTTCAAAGATTGACTTGAGATCTGGCTACCATCAGTTGAGGATTAGGGCATCCGACGTCCCTAAAACAGCTTTCCGCACTCGGTACGGGCATTATGAGTTCTTGGTTGTGTCGTTTGGATTGACAAATGCCCAGCAGCTTTTATGGATTTGATGAACCAAGTGTTCAGGCCTTATTTGGACTCGTTCGTGATAGTCTTCATTGATGATATATTGATATATTCTCGCAGCCAGGAGGAGCACGAGCAGCACCTTAGAGTGTTCTTCAGACTCTGAGGGATAGTCAGTTATATGCTAAGTTCTCGAAGTGTGAGTTCTGGTTGAGTTCAGTTGCATTTCTGGGTCATGTTGTATCAGCAGAGGGTATTCAGGTTGATCCGAAGAAGATTGAGGCAGTCAAGAACTGGCCTAGACCAGCATCAACTATAGAGATTCGGAGTTTCTTGGGATTGGCAGGCTACTATCGTCGGTTCGTGGAGGGGTTTTCATCTATTGCAGTCCCGATGACCAGGTTGACCTAGAAGGGTGGCCAGTTCAGATGGTCGGGTGAGTGTGAGACGAGCTTTCAGAAGCTCAAGACAGCTCTGACTATGGCACCGGTGTTGGTTTTGCCCATAGGTTCAGGGCCTTATACAGTTTATTGTGATGCTTCTCGTATTGGACTTGGTGCAGTATTGATGCAGGATGGCAAGGTCATTGCCTATACTTTGCGGCAGTTGAAGATCCATGAGAAGAACTATCTGGTTCATCAATTGGAGTTAGCAGTCGTTGTTCACGCATTAAAGATTTGGAGGCATTATCTGTATGGCGTGGCGTGTGAGGTATTCACGGACCACAAGAGTTTTCAGTATTTATTCAAGCAAAAGGAGTTGAATTTGAGACAGAGGAGGTGGTTGGAGTTGTTGAAGGACTATGATATCACCATCTTATATCATCCGGGGAAGGCCAATGTGGTGGCCGATGCCCTGTGTAGGAAGTCAGTCAGCATGGGCAGTTTAGCTTATATTTCGGTCGGTGAGAGACCGCTTGCTTTGGATGTTCAGGCTTTGGCCAACCAGTTCGTGAGGTTGGATGTTTATGAGCCCAGTCGTGTGTTAGCTTGCACAGTCGCTCGTTCTTCATTATTGGAGCGTATCCGAGATCGGCAGTATGATGATCCCCATTTGTGTGTCCTTGGAGAAACGGTGCAGCATGGAGGTGCCAAGCAGGTTACTATAGGTGATGATGGAGTTTTGAGATTGCAGGATCGGGTTTGTGTGCCTAATGTGGATGGCCTTCGAGATTTGATTTTAGAGGAGGCTCATAGATCCTGGTACTCTATTCATCAGGGCGCCGCGAAGATGTATCACGATTTGCGGCAACATTATTAGTGGAGGAGAATAAAGAAGGATATCGTTGCATATGTGGCTCGGTGTTTGAATTGTCAGCAGGTTAAGTACGAGTATCAGAGGCCCGGTGGTTTATTTCAGAGGATTGAGCTTCCCGAGTGGAAGTGGGAGCGGATCACTATGGATTTTGTTGTTGGACTCCCGCAGACTCGGAAGAAGTTTGACGCAGTATGGGTCATTGTTGATAGGCTGACCAAGTCACACATTTCATTCATGTGGCAGTCTCCTATTCTTCTGAGAGGTTAGCTGAGATCTATATCCGGGAGATTGTTCATCTTCATGGTGTGCCTGAGTCCATCATTTCAGACCGAGGTACACAGTTTACCTCGCGTTTCTGGAGAGCAGTTCAGCGAGAGTTAGGCACACAGGTTGAGTTGAGCACAACATTTCATCCCTAGACGGGCGGGCAGTCCGAGCGGACTATTCAGATTTTGGAGGATATGCTCCGAGCTTGTGTTATTGACTTTGGAGGCTCGTGGGATTAGTTTTTGCCTTTGACGGAGTTTGCCTACAACAACAGCTACCAGTCGGGTATCCAGATGGCTCCTTATGAGGCCTTATATGGTAGGCGGTGTCGGTCTCCGGTTGGATGGTTTGAGCCGGGGGAGGCTCGGTTATTGGGTACGGATCTGGTTCAGGATGCCTTGGACAAGGTCAGGATCATTCAGGATAGGCTTCGTTCAGCTCAGTCCAGGCAAAAGAGTTATGCTGACCGCAAGGTTCGAGATTTGGCTTTCATGGTCGGTGAGCGGGTATTGCTTCGAGTGTCTCCTATGAAGGGTGTGATGAGATTTGGGAAGAAGGGAAAGCTTAGTCCTAGGTTCACTGGTCCGTTTGAGGTTCTTGATCGAGTGGGAGAGGTGGCTTATAGACTTGCATTGCCGCCGAGCTTATCAGCCGTGCATCCAGTGTTTCATGTGTCCATGCTTTGGAGGTATCACGGCGATCCCTCCCACGTGTTAGATTTTAGCACTGTCTAGTTGGACAAGGACTTGTCTTATGAGGAGGAGCCGGTGGCTATTTTAGACTGGCAGGTTCGTCAGCTGAGGTCGAAGAGTTTTCCTTCTGTTCGTGTTCAGTGGAGAGGTCAGCCTCTTGAGGCATCGACCTGGGAGTCCGAGTCCGATATGCGGAGCCGTTATCCCCATCTTTTCCCCAACTCAGGTACTTCCTTCTGCTGTCCGTTCGAGGACGAACGGTTGTTTTAGAGGTGGAGAATGTGATGACCCAAAAGGTCATCACTTGTTTTAAATTTAAATTCTGTGTTTTTGAGGCCTTAAAAACCTCTTTTATCTTCACCTCGATTTGCGTGCGCAGTCCGGGCGTGTAGCCGGAAAGCCGTTATGTGAAAATCTGTGAAATAGTGAAATTTTGACTTAAAATGCATTTAAGTTGACTTCGGTCAACATTTTGGGTAAACGGACCCGGACCCGTGATTTGACGGTCCCGGAGGGTCTGTAGGAAAATATGGAACTTGGGCGTATGCCCGGAATCAAATTCCGAGGTCCCAAGCCCGAGATATGAATTTTTAAAGAAAATTGTTTTCTGAAATTGTTTAAAGGATTTTGAAATGAAATTCGATTAGAACATGTTGGTATCGGGCCCGTATTTTGGTTCCGGCGCCCGGTACAGGTCTTATATACGATTTAAGATGATTTTGTGAAATTTGGTGAAAAACGGATGTCATTTGACGTGATTCGGACTTAAAATGGAAAATTTGATGCTTTATGAAGTTTGAGAAAAATTCTTTGATTTTGAGGTTTAATTCATTGTTTGAGAGGTTATTTTGGTGATTTGATCGCACGGATAAGTTCGTATGATGTTATTGAGTTAGTACGTGTGTTTGGTTTTGAGCCCCGAGGGCTCGGGTGAGCTTCGGGTAGGTTCCGGGGTGTTTAGACTTAGGAAAAACACTGATGTTGCACCAGTTATGGTGTAACCGCACCTGCGGTCCATTGGCCGCAGATGCGGACACGCAGGTGCGCATAGTTGGTCGCAGATGCGGTCTAGCTTTGAAAAAGCGGATATTTTTTCGCAGGAGCGGGCCTTTTCTCGTAGGTGCGGCCCCAGCGGGGCCTAGCCATATCCGCAAAAGCGGCAATTTTTCCGCACATGCGGTAGCGCAGATGCGACCCCCGAGCCGCAGATGCGGAAGTCGGGCAGTGAGTCTTTTTAAAAACATAACTTCAGTGATTTCTTTCAAACTTCTCTAAAAAATTAGAAGAACTAGGGCGATTTCCTCAAGAGATTTTCTTCCCAAATCACAAGTAAGCCCTCACTAACTGATTTCTTTCAATTATCTAATGCATTTCATCAACTTTTATCAATAATCTTAGGGTTTTAATGGTAGAAAATTGGAGAATTGGGTAGAGTTAGGGCTTTTTGATTATTTATGATTTAGACCTCGTTTTGGGGTCGGATTTGAAAACAAATTATATATTCGGGCTCATGGGTGAATGGGTGATCGGGTTTTGGTCCGAACTTCGTGTTTTGACCAAGCGGGCCCGGGGTCAATTTTTGAGTTTTTGGGAAGAATGATTAGAAAGTTATAATTAAGCATTGGAATTGGATTGTTTAATATTTATTGATGTTATTGAATCGATTATGCATAGATACGATTATGTTGGAGCCAAATACGAAAGGAAAGGCGGTTTTGAGGCTTGAGTTGGCCGTGGAAGTTTGAGGTAAGTGTTCGGTCTAGCCTTTGCTTGAGGGATTAGGAGTTGAGTCTTATTTGCTATTTGCTTCTTGTTGAGTACGACGTATAGGCATGGTGACGAGTATCTATACGTTGGTGTTGAGCATGATCGTGAATCCTAAATTGGTACTTGTTGTATTCTTAAACTCTGTTTTAAAAGGCAGAATTGGGACTCGCCCGGGGCTCGCCCCGGGGCGGAGCACTCGTAAAACGCCCCTGGGCTTATGCGTGGGGCTTAGTTCCGTAAGACTTACGCCTCGACCATTGGGGCTTACACCCCGGACACGCCCAACGCGCAGCGTACTGGGCTCGCCTAATAGAACTTTATCCAATTGTATGTAACTAACCTTGTAGATCCTCAAATTTTCTTAATAAATCGTTGACTATTCAAAATTACTTTTTTTCTAATATTAAATCATTAAGTTGAGACTATTTTATGTCATCATTGAAGTAAAAATTATTGCACGTTATCCACTAAGACTGCTATGATAGTTAATTTTAAATAAATCTTTCATTTAAAAAGTATTTATTTATTAACTTTTGTTATGTCTTTACTATATACTAGTCCTATAATTTTTTTTTTATAATTCATTTTTCTAAATATTTTTTTTCATGTTTATGAGATAAAATACTTATTAATTTGATAGCTCGGTATTAGTAACTATTTACAAACAATTAGTTATCATGGTATTGTATGGTGAATTATGTGTCACTTTATGAACTTGTTGAAACTTAAAAATGAACGATGCTTGAGAATCACATTTAAATTGTGAATTATGATTTTTTATGAATTCTCTTTCAAATACAAAGCATATTAAATAAAAGGAGTATTTTAAGAATAATATCAAATTATAATATTGAAATTCTTTCAAGATTCATTACTCCTTAAGAGATACATATAAGATTTCGTATCGAATACATTACTTTTGATGTTTGAGCTGTAACGACGTTGCAGCTAATTTGCATATTATGATATATGTCATACTTTTCGTATTATTCATAGTTGAATTATAATTTATAAATATTTTTAAATAGATTATTTGTAAATTTGTGATTTTAACGTAATTTTTATAATTATTTTTTATTTTATACTATCTTAAAATTCTTGAAATTAGAAAAATTTAAAGATCCGTGGGACTTACGCCCCATGTCTCAGGGCTTACGCCTCGCCTCGCCAGAGGTAAAACGCCTCGCCTCACGCCCCCGCCTTTTAATACATTGTTCTTAAATGATCATACGAATGCTTTAGTGGGTGAATTCTTGATAATGAGTAAAGACTTAGTTTATTTTCGTGGAAGTTACTTATGATTGAGAAATGGTGATAACTGAGATGAGTAGGAGTCGAGTTAAGATTGGTTATAGCTGATTCTCTCTTGCCGGGACGTATATACTTGTACTGTTAAATTCCCTTGCCGGGATAGTGTAGTTTATTGTTAATCCCTTGCCGGGACTGTTATTATGATCACTGCTGATATTATATATGGATCGGGTTGTGCGCCGCAATATTATTATGTATATGTGGATCGGGTTGCACGCCGCAACAGATATTAAATTGGATCGGGTTGCACGCCGCAACAGCTATTATATTGGATCGGGTTGCACGCCGCAACATTGTTATATATATGTGGATTGGGTTGCACGCCGCAACAATGTTAAACGATAAGGGATCGGGTTGCGCGCCGCAACAGTAGTATTATTACTTTGTTGTAGATATTGAACTGTCCTTCCATATTTTATTAAATTTCTGTTGGATTTGATATGTTTCCTCGGGGCATGTACCCCCACCCATTTAAACTGCTTATTCCTGTTTATTTTCCGCCATATATTATATAACTGCACAGGTTTATCTGGAGTCTGATTCTAGCCTCGTCACTACCTCGCCGGGGTTAGGCCAGACACTTACCAGCACATGGGGTCGATTGTGCTGATACTACACTCTGCACTCTGTGCAGATACCGAGGCAGCACTGGGACAGCAGCAGTAGTTCAGAAGTCAGCCTTCAGTCCACCGAGACACCGAGGTAGCCCTGCAGGCGTCCGCAGGCCCGACGTCTCCTCTATCTTTTATTATGTTCTGTTATCTCTTGTATTCGAGACAAACAGTGTTACTTTCTTTCAAACAGTTGTATGTAGAAATCTTAGTAGTCCGTGAATGATGTGACACCAGTTTCTAGGTAGAGGCATATGTGGATTTCCTTATCATTTTGGTTAATTTTATCTAAGTTTTCCGCTTAAATCTCATATTCCGTTGTTATTTAAATGTTTATCGCTTGTTAATATATGTTGTAAAAAGGATTAAAACAAAAGAGTTAAGAATTCATAATTTCGAGGCTTGCCTAGCTTCTACGAGTAGGCGCCATCACGACTCCCGAGGGTGGGAAATCCGGGTCGTGACAAGCCCCTTCTCCACCTTCTGAATGAGGTCGATCGTCCGTTTTAACTCAAAAATCAATTGGTGAAAACATAAAAACTATTAGCAATTCTCATATTGCAGATGGGTGAAAATTATTTTGATCCCCCAACTTCACCTTAAAAATTAAATTCCTCCTACAACATTAAACAATAGATATTTTCTCCTCAAAACTCAATTGTATTTTTAAAATGTTTATTTTATCCTCAATTTTATCAGCCTTGGTCTATATTTTTTTTTTTTTCTAATATCACAATATTTTTCTTAATTTATGTTATGAATTTACCTATAGTGAAAATAATATTTTAAAATTTTAAAATAAAATAAAAATAATCAATCATATATAATTTATTAATGAAAGAACTGCGCACAACTAAAATATTAGAATAAAAGATCTTGCTAAAATCAATCAAATAAAAGTTAGCGGTAATATAAAAAATAATAATTAAAAATAGAGTTAAACATATTTTATATATATATATATATATATATATATATATATATGTGTGTGTGTGTGTGTGTGTGTGTGTGTGTGTGTGTGTGTGTGTGAGAGAGAGAGAGAGAGAGAGAGAGAGAGAGAGAGAGAATATATGTAATAAAGAATAAAAAGAGAAAGTAAAACTTAAATATATATATTTAATATTAAAGTAACAATTAAAAAAGAGTTACCGATAAATTTTATTACAAATTCAGAAAAATACTATTCTAATTAAATTTTATTGAGCTTTAATATAAAAATCATAATAATATATTTAGTTAAGTGTTTTACCAATTTAAATATAATAAAAAAATTATATGCGCAGAGGAGGAATTAAAAAAGGTCGAGGATATAGACGAAGCATATGATAGGGGAGCAGAATATTTATTGTGTAATGTTGAAAGAGCAGTTAGATATTTAAGGCAAACTTAAAGAATCGAAGTGATTTTTACCCATTGCACATAGAAAATGAAAATTGTTAAACGCTTCAGCGAAATATAGTTAATACTTAATATTGCAATATTTGTAGGGTGCTGTAGCATCAATCATATTGCCTCTTTCGTCGAAATTCTATGGATATCGTTGAGCATCTCTTTTCTCCTACCGAAAGAGTTCTGATGGATGCTCCTCTCAAATTTTTCACTTTGAATGTTTCTGATTTTGCATACCAAATAGTGCGAAGTAATTTACAAGTCTTCAACTGTCCAATCCAAGGTATTCTCTACATAAATCGATGTCGATGAATCAAAATTAATTCAATCCAACAACGAAAAGTTGCATCTCGAAGCTTAGCCTTGGGTCCCTATTCTTCGCCGTAAATTTTTCAAAGAAATTTCATTCTGAATATTTCATGTATCCCTCTGGCCCAACATGAGGAAAAGTATAGACCTCTTACCTAAACCAACCGGAAAGTGTTGCTCAAGAAAGTTATCAGTCTCATTCAAAAGGCCGATTATCTTCCTACCATTAACAATTAACAAGGTAAAATAAAATTTACTCTATTGACTACCCCTCCATTCTGACATTTTAACTTTCACGTCCAGTGGTTTGGTAAATTCCATTCGAACATAATGGAAAATTTATCTTTCGTAAGTCTCCGTACCCAAAGTCTTTTCAAAAGAAAAACCGTCACGCAGAAATAGCAATATTAGCAGGCTTAGACAATGCTTCATTTTTCCATTCTAGATGATTTGGCATTCAGACAACACCACAACCACAACCAAACAAGATGATGGCAAAAAGCGAGCAAACGCACAGTGCTAGGAATTGCGAGTCATAAAGTCTACCTTTCACTTGGGATCACCAATCCTCCTGGTGTTCATGATTTTCTTTCCTGTCGAGCAACAAACACCAAATGATCATATACACGAGAGAGAGAGAGAGAGAGAGAGAGAGAGAGAGAGAGAGAGTACAACTATAAACCTTTATGTTCTGTCAGATAAATCCAAGTCTCTTCTAACAGCTCTTAGAAGTCTTAACAGCAGTTCACAGTCCACTGCTATTTCCCTCACTTCTTCAAGAGTCCATATTACACATTCACTTATCTCACCTCAACCAAAATGAACAAACTAATTTTGACCTAATTATAACGGTTTTTGCAATCTCATATAGACTGTTATCATCTGCAGTTAGATGTCAGCATCAAGAAAATTCCCAGAAAGCGTTACCTGCCAAAGCAATGAGAGAGGTGTCATACACAATTGGAATTTATCACACATCACAATGCAAACAAGAATATAATAATGAGATCAACCAGAGACTAGGGCTCCCCGGGAATCATTATGCTCAGTGAAGAACATCAAGTGCAACAGCTATAACTGATCGCATTGGATTAAATGGTGTCCCATTTACAAAAAACAAAATCAAGCAACCAAATCATCAGTAGCATCAGTCTGATGCCCAAGGCCCCAACTATGAGCAATAAACAAATCCGCCTGTGACCTCTCTCCTCCGGGATAATTAGACAAAATCTGGCTGTGATTTTTTTTAATCCTTCTTTTTATAATGTAAATTGAATTTTATTCAAAACTCAATACCAGAAAAAAGAACTTTTTCTTTACATGGTAGTGACGACCATGAGACATAAGTTATTATTCTTAACCACCAACAAGCAAAACCTGATGAGATTTAACAACTGGCATCACTTCAAAGCCTATAGTCCTATATTTAGGATCCACCATCAGTTTTAAAACAGGTCAACTGGGTCTGTTCATATTTTAAGACAGCCACACGTGAGATCCAAACAAAGCTAAGTAACAAATCAGAACTTCTAGTCAAAATTATTTTCTAAAAAAAAAAAAAAGAATACTTGAGATGCCAATCATAAACCAGTTCATATTACCCTCTTATTCAGGTATCTAACAAAGAGTAGAATCACAACTCCGTTGCTTGTCATCTAAATGCATTATTTCCATAAACAAATGATTGGTGAGACAAAAGCTTCAAAGAGGCAATCGGATTTTGGTCAATAATCAAAGGTTTCACCTTAATGTTCACCATAAATACTAGCATCATTATATTAAAATGTCAGTACACATCGTCTTCATGTATACTGCAATCTCTTTCCTTAGGTAAGTAAGGAATATATAAATGTATATTTATTCCTGCATAATGAAACCTCCGAGAAGGAAATTGAAAAATAGAGGGGAATAACTTGTTCTTGCCATGTACCTTTTCGCCTAGTTTGAACGGAGGAAGACCCTTATAAGGACATGTACTGCAACGGAAAGCATCACCTAGACCACACTGTCAACATAGAAGACATGTCCCAGAAAAAACAATTAACAAGAAGACTAATTGCAACACTCAAAGGCTGATCAATGAAGGTAATAATCAAAAGAAAGAAAACCAACTAGTTGTCCAGCTGTCTGCTAAATCACACTACAACACCAATCAACAACCAAATATACAAGTATATCAGTAGATGACCGTGCACTTGAAAATAGATTTTCAGTTTTCTGCAGAAACTACTCAACTAAAGTACTCCCTCCTATACACTCAAATTAGATGTGCTAGCTTGACGACTAGTAAAGATATTAGCGTATGCACCTATTCAAAAATTTATTAGAAATTCAGAGTTGAATTGAGATCGTGAAAGGCAACTACCAGTATATATAGATAGTAAATTTCGTAGAAAACTGTACAAAAATGAGCAAATTTTTTACTTTTGTATAGCCACCAAACAATTCTTTTTTAAAAGGCTAAAAGTTAACACCATTCTGAATACTTCGAAAGAAGAATTTTTTCATTCAAAGAGGTGCGTTATTTGAGACATACACTGCCACAGGCTGACTGAGGATTGTTCAGCTGTTCCGCCGTTGGTCCAAGTTGCACCTTTGTTTCAGCTTCAGCCCTTCCGCACGTACAATTTTTGCATGCTTTCTTTGTCTTTCCAACTTCACAATCACCAACTGCACCACCAAGTGTACAACAAATTGAGTTCAAAATACTAATGGAGAAACTGATAATGTCATAGTTAGGCAATCCTGGTGCACGTTATTACCACTTGGCAATTGAGGTTTCTTCAGATCTTCTTCACTGAGAAGGCTATCCTCATCAATGAGATCTGAATCATCATCAATCTGAACTTTCGGCAAACTTTTTGTGACTTTCTTGATAGAGAAGGATGAACCAACCTTCCATGAAGGTTTCTTTGCTGTTATCTGTTCAGAGATTAAATTCACCACACAATTTATTTGAGTCAAGATCAATAACTTCAAGGTTTTTTTACAACAACAACTATGTCTCAATCTCAAGCAAGTAGGAGAGTCGGGTGTTTGTCTATCCTCTTTGGGCCCAAATCATTCCATCGCAATTATTTATCTTTAAAACAAACATGGGTTCTCTAAAATTAAGTCTCTAAATTTCACATGTATCCCTATAACACCATCACATATATAGCCAAACTGAAGGACTCCTAAAACACTGGACTTAATCTAAGTGTTCATATAATGAATAACTTCAAGGCTTCCTTAAATAACTTCAACATATGAGAGTGGTGCGACGATCAGTACAAAACTGAATAAACTTCAAATTTATCTAAATGTCAAGAGTTGCAAATTTGATGTCGCACAAATAACAATGAAGCAATGAGCGTCCTCATGCCATGAAATAGGTGTTATGCCAATTTAACTTCATCATAGAAAAGGTGTTATGAGAATCTAAAATGGAAGAAGGAACTTAATAGTTTTCTGATAAAAGAATCATTGTATTGAAGGGGGTTGGAGGAAAACAGGAAGCTAAATAAAGGCAGATGGATATAATACTAACCACGAAAGACTGGCCAGCTTCAAATGACTGTGCATCAGAGAATCCAGCCAACAATAATGTGCGCTCATGGGTGGAGTTTGCCTGCAATTCAGATGGAAAGGACAATTCACACATGCATACTAATTTTCCACGAAAAAATACGCACAAAGGGAGGATTCAGTAACCTTCGAGATTAACTGAGAACTTAGACTAAGTAGGACTGTTCCACCTGGCTTCAACACTCTTGAGATGTCCCCACACAATTTATCACTAGGAAACTCGAGAGACCTACAGATGAGAGCAACGATATCCATAGAAGCAGACTTCACTGATGTCAGGCCTGTAATAACCAGAGGTTAACACAGAGAAAAGATTCAACATCACAAGAATCTAGGGCCACGGGGCAAGCACTTACAAAAGAGTGGTATTAGACTTAAGCAGAGAGCACAGAAAAGGAAAAGGAAAAAGAAAAATAAAGGAAGAAGACAAGCTCCCTTTCTATCCTAACCCACTTGGGAATTTATTATCCGAGGATGCTTCCCCACCCCTACACCCCTCTGTATCTTTTCCTTTTGATCAGTAAAGTATTGGAACCGTATTGGATCACGGCGATCTCTGTCTGTCTCGTTCCTCTCTTACATACCAATTTCATGTTTTCATCACATCATTACGGTGAAGAAGAGCTTTTTCCATTTGTCTCAGAGTTAATAATCTAATATATGAAATAAGCAAGGGCTCTGGATGCTATACAATTAAGTAAATAAAACCCATAACAAGTAAAACCATAGAGTAGTCCTTCTTTATCTTTTTAGTTTAAATTGGCTCGAACCTCTTTAGCTTCTTTCTTCTTCAAGCAGCTTCCTATTTTCCAACAATTTTCTCTTCCAATTTTTTTTTTAATCAGTATTTTCACTTCCAATTTATCCAAACGGCTTCCTTGAGCTCATCTTTATCTTCAATAACTACCAATCAGAATATTCCCAGAGGCTTCAAATTGCTGCCACTTGGACTCAGATTAACTGATATTGATCCCTCAATTCTGATATTTGATCCGCACTAATTTAATTCTGAAAAAACCGGTCGGATATTTGATCCACACAAGAAAGAGCTACATCACAAAAATAGACACAATTCTTAGATTAATATTGCAATTCCAACATACTGATTAGTCTCTGGACAAAGGACATCTTAATAATTGGCACCACAATCTATTATTGTGTACTAGGTTGCCCTCAAATCACATACAACACAAAACACTAGTCCTCAGACTTGTCAAACACGAAAAGCTTAGAAATGTGTCAAGATCTACAAATGCTTTAAGCATAAAACCCAATTTTCATTGTCAAATCGAAAAGATAATCTTCAAAATGCTATAGAAGCAAAGCATTAGTTATTTGGACAAGACAAAAGGCTAGCCCAACTGCCTGAGACTTGAGAATGTGATTGGAGGCTCCTTATTGGTATGCCATTAGAAAACCATGAATTTAATAAAAACCACATAGACTAGCAAACAGTGTCATCAAAATGAGTCACTCGTAGTCACAGCATAAGCAGAGCAGAGAGGTCATAAGGGAGAAAATTTACTCCGGGATGAAGCTTGAGTTATAATATTAGGGTCCAACTTCTCAATCCCCTCTTTCCTTACGATGCGGATTGCACTGGATACCACACTAACTGGTACCATAACATCCTCAGCAAGCACCAGTACATTACCGCCTCCAATTTGGCCGTCCTACAAAAGAATGGAAGCAAACATACATGTTCAAAGTAAGAACATAGACGTGAATATTATCGAAATTTTACATCACAGAAACTAAGTTAGCAAGAAAATGACTCATCCCCTCCTAATCCAAAATAAGGGCAAAAAATGATCAAATGATCTTCAAAGCGTCGTAAATTTAAACTATGAATTAATTCAATTTCCTCCACTCATTCTCACCATAGTGGTGGGGAACAATCAGAGATTGGAGATCGAAATTTTCGCAGACAGAAATTGAAACGCGTGTAGAGAAACGACTCGCAAACAATTTTTTGTTTTTAATATTTTTTTTAAATAGAGACGGTCGGCTTGCCGCTATATATACGTAACGGGTTAGGTTCGGACCGACTTGGAGTAACTGGATAGGCTCTAAATGGGAAAATTTTAGGGATTTTTTCCTATCTATACCATATATGAAACTTTATTACCAAAAATATTTATAATTGGTTAATTACCCGTCCAGTCCACACTTTTACTACAATTTATATACCAATCCATAATTAGGCAGATTCTCCCATTTAAAACGCGCTAAAAAGAAGGCACGAAATCTGCGTTTGATTCTTTCCACATTAAATTCGAATTTTGAAACGTAAAGAGATCTCATTGCTGCGTAATTCTCTCATTCACTACAATTCTAAAACAACGGAAGCTTCAGGAGCTCCAGTACTCAATTTGCTTTTACAAATTCTACAACGCAATACAAATTGTAGAATTCAAAATTGTTCTTCATCGACCTCAGTACTCAAATTGTCGAACCTATATCTGTTCTTCATCTCTTTTCTCTCAACTACACTAAATCATGTCAAAAATCCCAATAATGCTAAAATTGAATGGAAATTGGGATAACTATGGCAGATTTAGAGATTTTGAAGTTGATGCCATTGTGGTAGATGAGAATGCAAGCTGCGGAATTCTGATTTCTACAATTACAGAACAACTATCGATTGATACATCGGATAAAATTGTAGAAATTAAATACATTGTGAACGACAATTGTCCTCCAATGGAGATTAGGAATGATATGAGGGTTAGTGTGTATATGGAGACCAAAAAGGAGAATAAGAACTTAGGTTCGTATCCTTTATGTATAAGCGTAAGAGATTTCAATATGGAATTGGCAATCACCAACAATAGCACAAGTGCAGGTATGTTTAATTCGACATTGCAGAGAGTTATTGTGTTAGTGTGTTATCTACAATATTACAACATTTATCTACAAATTAACTACAAAAAACAATGTACTGAAGCTCATAAAGCAATGTCGTTTTCAAAATTATCTACATAGTTACTACATTTATCTCTATGTTGCTGCAGGTTCGTCTGGATCCCTAAAGTTACTTGAAATTCCATCCTCACCAGCTATAGAGGAATATCAAAGTGAAATAATAACTGAATCTACGCAAACATATATTGAAGAAAGACAAGTTTATCAGGACAAGCAAACTGTAGAGCTGCAATGAAGAATTTTTCTGTGATGCACAAGTTCCAGTTCAGAGTAAAAAGATCAAGTTATAGAAGGTATGGAGTTATTTGTGGAGAATAGATCAATAAAAGCAGTGTTTTAGTGAAGATATGTGATTTTTATAAATTGTAGTTAAACTGTAGTTAATTGTAGTTAAGTGTAGTTTTGACGAATTTGTGTTAAAACAGTCCTTTTTGTTGCTTCTACATCTATAGCCTGTATTAAATATTGTATTTTTTTTGTAGCTACTGGCTTATATGCGTTGCTGAAAACTGTAAATGGCACTTCAAGGCAACGTCAATTAATGATTCGGCAATGTTCAAGATAAGGAGTTTCAGCCGACAACACACATGCTCCTTAATGGACGAAACATTCATACAGCGCAAACGTACTGCAGCTGTAGTTGGTAGCATGGTCGTTCCAAAGTATTGTGATCCTAAGACTGTTTACACACCAAAGGACATACAAACTGACATGTTATCCGAACATGGATTGAACCTAAGCTACATGCAAGCATGGAGAGCCAATGAAAAGGCTTTATAGTTTTTGAGAGGGAATCCGTCTGACTCCTACAGCAAATTACCCAAATATTTTTATATTCTTGAGGAGACTTATCCTGGTTCTGTTGTTAAATTGAAGAAGGCAGCAGATGATTGCTTCTTATACGCATTTGTTGCTCTTTGTACATCAATAAGTGGTTGGCAACATTGTAGGCCAGTAGTAGTGGTTGATGGGACATTCTTAAAGTCAGCCTACAGGGGGATTATGCTTACAGCAAGCACCATGGATGGAGCAGGTAAATAATGTAATAATTTTGTAGTTATTTTGTAGGAGTCTATAAAATGTAGTTAAATTGTAGTTATATTGTAGTTATTTTGTAGTTAACAGAAAAAAATGTAGATAAATTGTCTATATTCTGAATATATATTGTAGTTGTTATTTAATTATATTTTTATATACCTTTTCAGGGCTGCCAATTAATATTTTATGAATTAAAAATGTAGGTACTATATTGCCCTTGGCATATGCTGTGGTTGATTCTGAAAACGACGCGTCTTGGAAGTGGTTCTTTGAGCAATTCAAGGAGGCATATGGTGAAAGACCTTCAATGTGTGTTGTTTCAGATAGGAATGAGAGTATACTGAAGGCAACATCAATTGTCTATCGGGGCATGCCACACTACTCTTGCATGTGGTATATTTGGACAAATATAAGGTCCAAATTCAAGAAGGGACATCTACAATTACATGAATTGTACTTTGCTACAGCACGGTCATACACTCTGGATGAATTTAATGAAAGGATGTTGAAGATTGAAGAGGTATACCCGCGTGTGAAATTTTACCTATATGATATTGGCTATCATAGATGGTCAAGAGTACATGCAACGGTGAATAGAACTTTTACTATGACATCAAACATTGCCGAGTCGTTGAATGCTGTAACAAGAGAGGCAAGAGAGCTGCCAATATATGATCTATTAGAGTATATGAGGACGCTTCTTGAACGTTGGACGAAAGAGAAGTTATTGAAGGCAAAGGGTACTTTCACATACCTTGGGTACAAATTCAACAAAGAATTGGATGACAACAATACATTATCTCAGAAACTAAGGGTAAGATCTGTTTGTTTGGTGGAAAAAAAAATTGCTTAATATGCATTGTTTCCAGAATGTAGATAAACTGTAGTCAAATTGTGGGTAATTGTAGATTGTAGATTAAGTTGTAATGTATTTGTAGCTGATTTGTAATTAAGTTGTGGATAATCCTTTTTAATGATTGATATATTATTATTTCTGTTTGTTCTTCAATTGTAGGTGAGGGCTTCAACAGATCATATACATACTGTGTTAGATGGTGTGAAGCGGTACATTGTGTGTCTAGAAAACAAGAAATATAGCTGCGGACAATTCCAACTTGATGAACTTCCATGTGCGCATGCTTTGGCAGCATTAAGGCACAGGAAGGAAACATACGAAAACTATTGCTCTCCGTATTACACAAGGAAGAGCCTTCTGCTTACCTATGAAATGCCAGTAAATCCTCTTCCTGATGAAAGCAAATGGGATGTGCCACAACATATTTTGGATGAGGTAGTAAAGCCACCGGCGGGAGATAAAAGGCAGCCAGGGAGACCTCACAAGGAAAGATATAAAACATTTGATGAAATAAAGTCAAAGAAGTACAAGGTGTCATGTGGAAATTGTGGAGGTGAAGAGCATAACAAAAGAACTTGCAAGAATGCGCCCAAAAAGAAATGAATATCATGTATTTAGAATAGTTACTCAAAATAAATGTTAGTGAGTTCAAATTATCCGAGTTTTTTGTGTAATCGTTAAAGTTTTTGTAGATGATTATGAAGTATAATACAATTTCCTTATTTGCGTTTCATATGATTTTATGTATTCTGTCAGGCATCTTAATTTGTCATTTTTTATAGCTTAGTTAAACTTTAATATTTACTATATACAAAACAACTGATATTAGTAAAGAATTTATTCAATGTAAAGTGTTTCCAGATTGTTGTTAAAATGTACTTTAAATGTAGTCTAATTGTAGTCCTGTGAATAATTTGTAGATGATTTGTAGTTAAAACGTAGTTTAAATGTAGTTTAAATGTATTTAAATTGTAGTCTTGTTAATAATTTGTAGATGATTTGTAGATAAATTATGGATAATTTATTTATATGATTCCTGTATTTATTTCATCTTTTGGCTGTGTACCTTAATTACAAATGACAATTATATACAGAAATTACCTAGAACCTGAAGGTATTTCAACAAAATTACTTGAAGATTAAAGGCGAATTGTATTCTAGCAAATCAGAGTACTCGCGTTTAATGTAATGAAGATAAAGTGTTGTAAACAACCAAAATGACATATTTCCTACAGTGTATTCAACTTCAACTACAAAATGACATCAACTAAACTAGGAACACAAGACTCTATTTCTTCTTTCTCTGTACTCTAGTCCTCTCATTTTTAGCAGGAGCACCCTTCCTCCTTAATAGCCTGCCTGTAACCTCACTTTCACTGATTGACCCATCTTCTTGCTTCTTTGTAGCATAGTCCCATAGTAGAGCTCCATAGCATCTACGGTGTTGATCGATATCAGAAAGATCTTCTTTTGGGATTGCCAAATCTCCAAGGCTAACATACTCCGCGAAAGCCACCACAAATACACCACAATCGCTACATAAGATCAGATTTTTTCATTATGTAACAATTGATTAAAAGAAAATAATTAAACCTATAGAAAGTGAGAAGTTTTTTTACAGTGATCCTTCCTTTTGCTGTGGAATCTCCGCAACCATCCACTGTATGTTGAGAGGGTCTGTAACTGGTTTCTCAATGTATGCCTTTGTGGTCTTGAAGTCAATGTCTTTACATTTCCCGTAGAAACCAGTGCAAGACAAATACAGAGGGATAATGATTGAAAACTTATCAACCAATGATTCAACAGTATTATGACGGTTTGAAGAAACCATGGAATCATAAACATAAAGTTGCCTGTCCGCTATGTCGAAAACGAGCAACAACCAATGGAAATTCTCTACAATGTTCACAGGCATGATGACATAGTCAACTACATCCCAGGCAACATTAGCAAGAAGTCTATACCCAAGGATATATTCTGCAACATCATCATCTGATTTAACAACCGAATACTTAAGTTCTGGTGGAGAATTTATGAACTTGTCATAGATTCGTTCAATCTTGGTCTTGAACAAGCAATCGGTTGTTGTGAACCTAATGTCGTTGTTGGGGCCATACTTGCCTCTTTTTCTCAAATAATACATAATAACATCAATGTGCTGCAAAATAAAATAAAGTCTACTGTAAGCTACATAGTAACCACAATTATCTACATAACAGCTACAAATTAAACTACAATTTGAACTAATCAAATAATCTAACAGATTGCTACACTTTAGCTACTATACAGAGGAACAAATGCAACATAGCAACTAACATAAGGTCTCAAAAATAACCAAATTCAACCTACAGTTAATATTATAAGTCTATGTAAATTTCTCTACAATGTTACTACAAAGTAACTACAATTATGGTACACAGGTATTTCCAATTCTGTCCAAAGTACCAAAAAATCCAAATTGTACGAACAATCATCATCAAATATGAGACATAAGGTCCATAAAAAGCACAATTACACAACTGAAGACAAAACATAGTAACCTATATATCTTGTCTACAATATAACTACAAATACACTACACAGCTGAAGACAAAACTATAATATAACCAGAATTACAGTACACAGCTGAAGACAAAACGCATATTGTGAATGATTCTGTTCTTTATACTTACCGTGTTATTGATGACTTGTCCTGGGTGAGCAAGGGCATAAAACCAGTCCTTCTTATCCACCTTTTCACAACCAAGGTCTAACCAAGGCTTGATTTGGTTATCCTTTTTGGAAAAGTATTCTTTCCTGTAATAACAAAAAAATATCAATTAAAAAAAATGACAGAATGAATTACATATTTAAAGTTTAGAAATGGTGAAATGAAAGTGTAAAATTAAGCATTCATACCTCTTAGATGCTTTGTCACTACGAAGGTATAACCAGTTGGTGAACCTTTCTATCAAATCAGCATCTACATTTTCACCTATAACAGTTGTGAAGGGGTGTTTGAGGTAGAAAAATTTAGGTCCGACAGAGGTGCTGCCTCCAGAACTATACAGAGTTGTGAAAGGTGATCGTGCATGTTTCCCCGGTTGCCTGGTTCTACCCGGATGAATAGGGGTTACTTCATCTGGTATGGGCTCGACATACATTACCAATTGTGTTAGGTTGTCTGGCAACTCAAAGTCATCCAATGCCAGACCTTTCTTGTCAATGCCTGAACCTTCAGGAACAAGTTCATTCACAGTCACACCGTGAATTGGCGACTGTGGAACGTTATCTTCAATATCTGTTACATATAAAATAACATACTTAACAGCATTGTATAAGTGTATAAGCAACAATTATATATTCAAAAGTATATTATGATACTATACCTGCTTTTTCTACCTCAGCTCCTTCCTGAAATCCTGGTTCTTCCTCAACCATTGCTGGCACACCTCCAGGAGAAACTTCAGCTTCTGAAGATAAATGTAGATGTATGTAGTTATGCACAATATTGTAGATATAAAGTGAATATAATGAGGTTCTGATATTATACCTGCTTGTTGTGCCTCAGCTACTTCTTCAAATTCTGGTTCTTTCTCAACATGTGCTTGGACATGGTCCGGAGAAATTGCAGCTGCAAAACATAGTGAAAAAGGGGTTAATATAATTAGATAATGCTTTCTTGAAGTTTGTAGATATGTCTGTAGGAATTCTGTAGATACCGGTATTGCTTGTGCTTGCATGCACTTGATCACCAAAATTGAACTGAAATTGCTGGTTGTTCTCTCGTTGTTGTTGGTCATTATTTTTGGTTGAACTACCAGCAAACTACAATTTTTGGGTATGTTTGAGTATACTTGTTTCATATGTCATAATTAGTTTCAGTACAAAAATATGTCAATTCTTACCTTTGACTCATCCACATCGTACTTGCTGTTTATCACCTTCATAACACTCTTCACAGAAACATCTATGAACTCTCGAAGGCTTGAGAGTTCCTCAAAAACAGCCTTACTAAATTCAGCTAACTTTCTATCAGCCTAAAAATTAAATATATAATTAGTTGCTAATCTTATTCAAAGTGCTACAGTTCCACAACAATTTAACAAAGATTTGTGCAATACCAACAGGGCTCAATATAGAATTATACCACAAATTAACTACAATGTATAACATACAATAATTGTTATGGAATGAAGTTAAATTGTAGCAAAAAATGTCAATATATTGTAGTTACTTATATTACCTGCTCAATCCCCTTTTCCAACTTCTTGAGCTTGCTAGTCACAGATTCAGTGTCCTCTTGACAATCTGTATGTTTTGGTTCAAATGTTGGAGAAGCATCAATTGGAACCTGTGATGATTGAGCACCATGTTCATCTTCATACTGAATCTTGTCTGGCAGATTAAGCACTCCAATCTCTTCTCCAGATTCAGTCATGCTTGTGAACTGAATGATGGAAATAACAGTTAGTTCAAGTAAATAAAAAATGTAGATTAATTGTAGTTATTATGAAGGTAAATGTAGCATCATACAAAAGTGAAAAAATATACCTTGAGCCACTCAGGCTTGATCATCTTCTCTTCAATTGCAGTTAACCAAATCTGGCCCTTTGTAGCTGACCATCTTAAAATGCGAGGTATAGATTCAGAACACCTCGTAGCAAGCTCCGTGCTGACGGACGAGCAACACTCATATAGCCACACTTGCAAGGCTAATGAGCATCCCCGTATCAGATAAGAATGTACATGGGGATTAAGACGATGTCGGACAGATTCAATAACCTGCTTGAAGGATTTGATACCCCATGGGTATGACTCAAAATTACCAGACTCTATCAGAAAGAACATAAACTTGTCTATGAAAGACACATGGTCTTTATCAGAAGGACAAACAAAATAATTCCAACAGATAAAGAATGCACAACCTCACTGCATCCTCATCGTTTGCCCAAACTTTATTTGTGACTACATTTTTCAAATGCCACTTTTCAACCCTTTGTTTGTTCGGAAAATAGGTAGTCATTAAATGGCTAACATAAGTGGAAGTGTAACCATAGTCTGAAAAATTATTCACACTATTTAGACCAGTAATCAACCCAAATTCTCTCAAGGAAAAATTCAATTTTTCACCCTTCAATAGTACTGAAAAATATGAGTCAGTAGACTTTGACAATTCATACTTCATTAGAAGATGAATTGCTTGGTTTTGCATACAGATTGTGGGGAGACCAAATAAGTAACCAAAATAAGTTTTTTGGAAAAGCTTTAAAGCATTTGGAGAGAGTAAAGCTTTTATCTGGCTAGGTATGCTCGGATCACACAAACTGTGGAATCTAAGCACACCATAATCAATATTTTGTGGTGCAAAGTAATGGCCATTCTGCAGAAAATAAAAAATTATTGAACATTAGTAGTTTGCATAAAAAAGAAGCAGTAATCTACATATAACTACATGATAACTACAAAATATAACTAAAAGAAGAACATCCTACCCACACCTATAACTACAAAACAATGCAGGACATCTACACATGTAAACATTATCTCAAAACAATAAGGAAGAAAAGGGTAACCACAGCTCTATAACTACAAAAATATAACAGTTAGTTCAAGTAACTCACAAAATGTAGATCAATTGTAGTTAGTATGAAGGTAAATGTAGCAGCATACAAAAGGTAAAAAATATACCTTATCTACAATTTACCCAGCAGCCTACAAAACAACTACAAAATAACTACATTTATGCACTGTCTAAAAATCACAATTACAATTAACCTTCAAAATTGAGACAAACAATCTACAAAATTTGGACAATTCCACATTTACCAAAAAACACTTGAACAACAAATTTTTACAACCAAAATCACACTAAAAAACTGTAAAGAAAAATAATTAGTGTTTACCTTTACCAAAATCTTTTTGTGAACCAATTTTGGTACTTTTTTGGAGGGTTTCTTCTTTTTTGATTTTGATGAAGAAGGAGAGACCTTGGGTTTTTTCACAGATGGAATTTTAGAGGAATCTTCAACAAAATCATCATCTATACACAACTCTTTCCCCTTTCGTTTGAGTTGTTTCTCGACTGGTTTATCACCTCCACCAGCATCAACATCGTGCAAATGCTTGCTTCTCATCTCCGCACGGATTTGTCTAAGAGATGAAATACTAGTAGTAGGTTCACTTGCATGTGTCAATTTTGCGTTTTTGGGTGGTGATTTTGGTGTTAAAACACCCAAATCAAAGGATGGGATATCAGCTAATGTAGCTTTTGAAGCTTTTTTTTTTTGGGAGTGTTAATTTTTTTCATGATTTGGGACTTGAAAAAACAGATGCAACTTCAAAATAGGATTTTGTGAAATTAACTGGAGAAGAAAATTGTAGAATCGTGGGTAACTGATGGTATACGTGGGTGAGAGGCGAGTATACGAAAATGGGGGAATTAACTGAAGGTAAAACGTGGGGGGGTGTGGGGGGGTGGGAGGAGAGAGAGGCGGGTAAACGAAAATGGGAGAATATACGCTCCTAAATTAGTGCCTAATATAAATGAAGCATTAATTATACCCTCAATTTGAATTATGGTATATAAATGGTAATTTGGTATGTGAAATGTAATTAACACAATACTTAAACATTGATGGTAATAAGGTTTCATATATGGTATACGAAGGTAAAAATCCCAAAATTTTATTGCAATATTTTGTGTCTCATACAACTAGTAAATTTTATTGGAATATTTTGTGTCTCATACAACTTATACTAGTTGTATGAGATAACTTTTTGTCTCACAATTTTGTGGACCCAGAAGTGTAAGATTGGGGTCCACAATTTTGTGAGATAAAAAGGAGCTCTCATACAACTAGTGTCACATGTATGAGACACAAAATAAAACTTCTCGCTCTAAATGCATTTTGGATTTTGGACCTCTTAAAATGGTCGCTTTTCCACTATCTATCTATACTATATTAAAAGCACGAAGGCCCTTAGCGAAATGTCATTCGCCTTTTTTACCCTTTAAAAACAAAGTTTACATTGAATAAAATTATCTTTTTGCTTATCTTCCTAATATTTAGGACTTTTACATCAAGTAAAATTCTGTTTATTATGTCTTTTCTTATATAAACTATAGAAAAGAGAAATTTAAAACTCATTGGAGAGTTTGTGATTCGTTGTAATCATGATACAAAAATAATTGAAGAGGCCGAAATTAGATTAACGTTTCTATATCCTTTCTACCAGGAGTACTTAATTTTGTTTGGCCATAATCACTTGACTTGAACTTTCCAAGTTTCTATTTGATTAAATTTTTATTTTGTTAAAATAAATCATAATAACACTACATATAGTCAGCTACTAAGTTTTTGAGCATTGAAGAGTTGTTCTTACCCATTAAAAGTATCTCGCCTATTTTTATATTTATTAAATTAGATTTTACGCTAGACAAAATAGTTATTCAGTTACTTTCCTAACAAACAAGACTTAATCACATAAAATTTTATTTACTAAATCTTTATTTATTTGAATAATAGTGTTCTAATATCAAGGACTTTAAAATCAATTAAGATTTTACCTTATAAAATAGTAAAAATTAAATACTAAGGGCTCTTAGAATCTTTTTAAGATTATTTGCTCATTATCACAAATCTAAATAATTAAAAGTTTACCTTACATAACTACAATACCCTTTCCATATTAGTATTTTCTAATGTTTAGACATTTTAAAATTAGAAAAAAATATAATTGCCTTAATAACGAACTTAATGCATGTTGAACGTATTGCTTGTCAAAATACTCTTGAATTTAAATAACGTGGATGGAATTGTAAATCTACTATTTTCTTTATATCATAAACCAATTACTATTTGAAATCTAAATAAGTGCAATATAGAAAGATAAATAATTAAACATCACGGTATCAATTAATGATGAATTTTTAATGGTAATTTCTGATTTCTATACTATTATAGTTGAACTACTTTCCTACTCAAATAATATTATTTATTTGTCATTTTTATAATATTAAAAAATAATACTCAATAATTAGAAGAAAAAACTAGCAAAACTTATAAGAGATAGAGGTATAGCAATAGTCAATAACACTAATGATTCTTCAAATACAAAGATCCAAAGTGAAATGTCAGATAAATTTTGACCCTTTAAGAATAGAATTTTTATTGCGTAATTAAAACTCGAAATAATCGAAAATAAGAATTTGTTGAAAATACATTATTTTCTTTAGAATTAAGAAAAAATGATTACGTTTTAAAATTAACTATAGAAAAAGATCCAATTCAATTCTTATTTAAACTAATTATCATACAGTAATTATTTTTGAAGTAGACAAAACTCTTAGGATATAAAATAAAGTAAAATTATTTATAGTATAGTAACTTTAAATTGGCTAAAAGAAAACTTAAAGCAATAATGATGAACAGTTGAAGACAAAATATATTCTATAAAATGACAACTCATTATATTTTATATAAATTAAGTTATTTCTTTTCAAAAATATTAACTCTGTAATAGTCATTTTAGGCTTTATGCTGTCACTTATCATATTTTTTTCGGAATCGTAGGCCAACCACGTTATTCCAAAATTTCTAGAAGACTAATAGAGTCTTTTTTCAATTTATGACAAAAGTTACTTATTTGTTTTCAGTAGATCGCATAAATAATAATAATAATTTTCAAAAAATATTCCTACAAAAATCCTCATATAACCACGGTAGGTTAATACTAATGATTGAGGAGTTCCATTTTACAGTTTCTTCTTTTATTGAGTTATATATATAATCAATATTCATCATCATCAAAATTTACGCCTTTTAGTTTATGACTCAAAGAAAGACTTTAATATGATAAGTATGTGATTGTTTTCAGAAAAAAGTTACTCATTGAGATAGGGTACACGCGCAAAACGCGTACCCTAAGACTAGTTATAATATATGAACAATAATTTTCGTAAACAAAATTTGAGTTTATAACTATTGAATGATATTTTAGTTTGTTAGGGCAAACAAACAAAAAAATAGTTGGAGAATTGGTTATTCTTTTAAAATTAAACAATAAGGTCGATGAATTTAGTCTTGTATGATATCGAGATCTTCTAACAGGTTAATTGAAGGCCGGAGCTCAAAAAAACTTAATATTTACATTAACACTTGAACTTGTTCCAACTTTTAAAGTTGATTCTTGTATTCCATTTTATTTTATTTAAACATCTCTACTCAATAAAAATACGTGTTGTAGACAAGAAATTTGCTTAAAGAAATAATTGAGATCGAGAAATATTGTAACAATCGTAGTATTTGATTTCATACAATATAAGCGTTATAATATCTATGAATCCTCTGATTCTTTTTTACAACATTAAATAAATTCAAGTGCCTTTGAGCTTGATCTTGAATTTCTTCTCGTTTTCACGAACAATGATCTCGGATTCAACTAGCACGAACTTTCATTTGAACTTGTACTCCTTGAACCTTTAATTTGTTCTTCGTTCTTGAACTTGAGCTTGATTTTTGAATTTGAACTTGGTTGTTTGAAGCATGAAACTTGTAGAGAAAATTGTGGTGTTTGATCAACGAGTTCTCTCTTACTTCTTATTATGATTTCTAGTGTCTTTTCTGAGTTATGAAGACCCCCATTTATAGTTGTGGGATGGAAGAGTTGTGATGAGAATAAACTCTTCCCGACCAATCAGATTGAAGCGCGACAAGGTTGCATTTGACTGGCTAGAACATGTCACTTGCACATGTGGCACGATTTTGTTGGCCTTTTAATTCGACTTAGCATGTCTTGTCATTTGGACACGTGGCATGATCCTATTGACCCTTCCTTTTGACTTAGCGTCCCACGTCATTTGACACGTAGCGTCAACTGGGCCTCTAGAAAAATGACATATTGGGCCTAATAAAGTGGGCTCATCACATGTAGCCCAATTAAATGGGCTAGCCCAGCCAGTATTTATTGGACTTAAGTGATTACTCCAATTATATTAGCCCATAATATTTCTATGAACTAATACATTTTAAAAAATAGAAAAATTGGCATCCTATAACAACACATAACAGAAATTGGCAATTTTTTAGCCTTATACTAGGTTTGACAAAGATAGCCCCAAGCAATTGGCATTATATAGCCAAATCTTAAAAAAAATAAACTACTCTCTTTTATATTCTCTCTAAAACTACACGCTTATTTTGGCTTTCCTCCCCCTTTCTCTCCTTGTATTTCTTCTTCTATCTCTTCTCTTTTGCTCTTATAGTTTAGCAAAAATTCTTGCAAATTATGCAAAAAAAGGAAAATCAGTGGGATGAAAAGGTAAGGTTGATATCACAGTAGAGAAAATCAGAAGCAAAAACTAAGAGAGAAAAAAATACATTTCAACTTTGTTTTTCTTCTCTCTTTTTTTTGGGTCGGATTGAATGAGTGAGTGTGATTGAAATTGATTGAAAATACCAACACGAGGCTATATACAAAATTTGAGAAAGATTAGCAAAAACTAAGAGAAAAAAAATATATTTCAACTTTGTTTTTCTTTCCTCTTCCTTTTTTTGGTTGGATTGAATGAGTGGGTGTGATTGAAATTGGTTGAAAATACCTAAACGAGGCTATATACAAAATTTGAGCAAGATTAGAAGTGATTTAGACTGGTTTCAGGTAAAAAAATCAAACCTAAAAATCAAACTACGACATGTGTATATCACGTTGTATATCGTGTACATCGGTGTATATCACATTGTATATCGTGTACATCGGTGTATATCACACACAAGTTTTTAAGGATGAATGTGTATATCACTTTGTATATCGTGTATACAACATATTTTTTTATGGACGCCCGTGTATATCACATTGTATATCGTATATATAACACAAAATTTCATGGATATACACAGATACACATAATATACACGAGATATCACTGATGTACATAGAGATATACACGGTTATAATAGAGGATACACAAGTCGTCTTGAACTTGAGTTTTCAATCTGAAATGTGTTATACAAAGAAGGAAGATAAAATTATAATAAACTTTCCTGATATACACATTATTATTATGTTATACATTGTGATATACAAATAATATAATTATTAATTATTGATCAAAAAAGGAAAATAAATTTTTGATATAGCATGTTTAAGCAAGTTCTAAAATTTAAAAATAATAAATATAATTGTGGGAGTAAAATAATATTTGGTATACAAAGAAAATTAATTTTTGATATACACAAAGAAGAAAAATAAACTTATGATATCTATTTTGGTATACACATATCCGATGTGCTATACACTGTGATATACAAATAATACAATATTTTTATTGTGATATATATTGATATAAATGCAGCAATAACTATATATATAATTTTATATTATTGATATACAAAGAATAATATTATTTATATACGAAGAATGAAAATAAAATTTTAATATACATGTTGATATAGATAAAGAAGAAAAAAAAGTCGTGATATACATATTATTATTGTGATATACATTTATTGGCTATTTGATGCCAATATCTATAACTAGGGCTATTCACCGCTAATTATACGGGTATATTGTTATACCATGCCAAAACCCCTTTAAAATATAGTCCAAATTACTTTATTGAATTTGAATCCCCTAAATTTTGCATGCCTACAAAAATTTCCTACTTCAAGACTTTTTGGGTGGATTTTAAAGACTAGGCTTGAAGTAAAGTACTACGTACATACATGTGTTTATGAAAAACGTCCCATGCAACTTCTAGGTACGTCCATTTTCAATGTACTAGACTTGAATAATGGTATTTTAGGCTGAATCCACATGGATATCATCATTGTATCCCTAAGATATTCTTTCCTTAGTTCACCATAAACAGAAATAATATTGTCCTCTTCTCAATTGGATTCTATGTAGGCAAATCCACCGCCAATAACCTTTTCTTCTAGTTGAAATAGGATACTAAATTCTTGTTGGACTCTAACAAACTTCCAGTCCCACATCGCCATTAATCTTCCAATAATCGTCTCACTGCTTCTAGAAATAGCCGCACATCATTTATTCAATCAGCATCAATTGCAGTATTTACAAGCATTGTGAGTCTACTTTTGACCACTCAGGCAGTACTAGCGTGAAGGTTGTTTTCTTTCTTCTTTTCTTGTGCCTTTCTTCCTTTGTCGTTCTTTTTTTTTTCTTTTTGTAGGTCAAACGAGAAAAATATGTTCTTGTTTAACGAGATGATCTACACATGAAAAAGGCGATCTTAGGGTATGAAGGGATGGGTACTCATCCCCGTCGGAAAACCGGTGGGATAATATTTGGGCCCAAAGGGATGGCAAATCATCCCCGTCCGAAAGCCAGTGGGATAATTTTTGGGCACAAAGGATGGCAACTCATCCCTGTCCAAAAATCGGTGGGATAAACTTCGGGCAAAAGGGATGGCAACTCATCCCGTACGAAAACCAGCTGGATAATCTCTAGGCGCAAAAGGATGGCAACTCATTCTCGTTTAAAAATTGATAGGATAATCTTCCAAAGGGATGGTAACTCATCCCCGTCTGAAAACCGGTAGGATAATCTCTGGGCGCAAAGATATGGCAACTCATCCCCGTCCAAAAATTGGCAACATGTTCATTCAATTAAGATTTTTGTACTCATTTTTGTATTCATGATTTGGTCTTTGATGTCTTATTTTGTATCTTGTAGCTTTAAAAGATGGTAAACTTTAGAGACTACAGTTGCTCTTCCTCCAAACTTAAATATCTTATAGTTGAGACTGAAGACGGCACAGAACAAACCAAGCTTTTGACTCATACTTCACAAGTTGGACGATATGCTAGCTCGTGGCCTTCCTTGAGGAATACGCTTCATGTAGACAACTGGACTTTGGAGCATAAACCAAGTTCCTGTCGATCATCTAAGACATGGTCCCTCCAAGCATCGGTCCATCGTGTAAATATTGCTAGCAAGGAGAGATACGTTGGAAAAATACCATAACAATCGAGGCAGAGTGTCATAATATTCAAGGTTATTGGGAATAAGCTGAAGACATACATGGTAGAAGCCAACAAGCCTCGAATATAGCGAAGATTTATGATGTCGTTTATATTACACCCCATGTTTTCTTACGTGAGAGTACGTCGTAAGTCAATTGATGTAAGCTCAAAAATGAGATTATCTTTGAAAGTACATAAATTAGGTTAATCATGTTAACTTGGAGGTTATAAATATTTAAGATCAGGAATACAAGTACCAAGAGGGTTGGGAAGCTTATACACTAAACGAACTGAAAAAAATAAGTTTCATCGAAAGTCGACAAGTTTGGAATGTTATAACATGTACTTTAGGGGTGAGACTAGGGTGCTTAACATGATAAGGAGGTTATGTTATGAGTTATTTTAGTCGCATGATAGTAATGTGTTACATTTTGAAGTCAAGCGAGTTGTGGAACAAAAGTTGGCAAAGAACATCACAAGTTACATTCATAATGTGCTGAAAATTAGGTCAAATATAGCTGCACTTTTCTTCCAATATACTTGGAATTAAGGGATGATTAACATATCAAATTGAAGATCTACGAGTCTAGTTTCTAACACATTAAACCGTTTGTCGATACAACATTGGAGGAGAGAGATATTCACATTTTCATGAGACCACGCAAGCAGCTCCTAGTGGGACCCACTTAGGCGGTGGTCGACCTACTTCACTTTATAAACGATTTGGGCGCCTAATTTTTTTTGCTCATTTTCGACTAAACTTTGTCTACAAACTTCTCCTAACCCTCATAAACGGATACCATAAGGTTTTGAAGTGATTCCAAAGTGATTACACCATATTTCAACATCAAAAGTTAGTTCAAGTGAAGAACAACACCTCTTTGAGATTGTATTGTCATTGAGGATAGTTGTGGGCTGTGTTTGGATGAAACTTCAAGTGGTTTCTTCTGGTTTAGGTATGTATAATGCTCTACTACTTGTTCTTGAAGTTTTTTGTATGTTGGCTGCATTATTTGAGCAAGATACTACAAGAGAAGACTTGAAATAGTTTGAGATGTTATTGTTCTTAATGGACTGTTTTGGGAAGGTTGTTTCCATGAGCTTTAAATGGTTGGAAACATTAGAAAATGACTTGTTTATGCAGTTATTTCATGAATATATTTCTACATGTCGAACTTGCTATTGGTATTGTGAACAAGAAGATAAAGGACAATATAACAATGGAAAGTTGTACTTGTTGTTGTTGGATTGTTTGAGTGTGGACTAGGTGATTAATAGGAGGTTGGAACTCTTCCGATTTTACTTGGTATCATGCTGGAAGTTTTTAAGTTAACTAATGTATGATAATGGGGTTGAAGGGCGCTAAAGGGATTCAATCCGAGCTTGCCGCTCGTCGTGATAAGTTGATGACTTGTTAATGAAATATTTTGTACCTTATTGTTGATGTTGTTCTTATTGTATTGCTCCGGTTGTGAGCACGTGATTTTTGCTACGCTTAAATTACTCCTATAAAATTCATTAGAACTAGGATTTTCTTTTATTATTTGAATTTTAGGAATTAATTGCATGATTTTGTGTTTTGTTTGCATTTTTGTTTGTGCATTTTTTATTAATAAAATTCGAAAATATAAAAATAGCATTTAGGTTCCAATTTTAGCATTTTTTATCAAAAGAAAATAATAAAAATGGTTCTTTTGCATTTATACTTTTAATTTGTCTTAGTTTGCTTTTGAATCAGGAATTAGTTTATTTGGAAATTAATTAGTGTAATTTTAGAGTTAATTTGGGTTTCTACTCTTATTTTTGCATTTAACAAAATTCAAATAAAAAATAATAAATGAACAAAAATCAAAAGAAAAGGAATTAAAAGACAACGGGTCTTCATTTTTGGGCCAAATCCGGGTGAGACCGGCCCAAAACCCCCTCCAAACCCAGCCCAGGTCTGTAGATTACCCGGCCTGCCCCTTTTAAATTAAAAACGATGTCGTTTTGGCCCAGGTAAATCCAGGCCGTTCATTGCCTATCATCCAACGGTCCAGATTCATTCAAGGGGTTTAAATAAAAGTGTAATAAAACACTTTACAAAATTAGAGACAAACCTTCTCTTCCTCGTACCCCCGTCTCCCACCGCCGCCCACCATCAGATCACCGTGTCTCCGCCGCCGGCCGGAAGTCGCCTCCGCCGGCGGCGAAGCTCCAATCAACCTAAAAATACACCTTCGACTCGTCTTCCCCTCCTCTTTCTAACCCCCAAAACAATTTCCTTCAATCCATCACCAATCTCTTCGAATCTTAGATCGAAAATCCGGACCAAAACATCAACTCACCCAAAGCCAACCAAATTTATACCCTATGCTCTCTTAACCCCCCTCTTCCCGAATCTTTATCCAGAATCTTTCGAATGTTGCCAAAGCCTCTCGAATTTTAGATCTTAGACCGGCAGAACCCTATAAATCCGAGTTCCTCGAATTTTTTCCAATTTCCTGAGTCTGGAGTTCGAGTCAAGTCTCGAGATAATGTGTTCGCTTGTTTTTGTTGAAGAACACACGTGTACATTATTCCGGGGCTCGAGTCGGAGTTCAGTTGGTTCAAACTTGCATAAGTAAGTTTTTCTATTTGAATCTTAGAATTAGTTTAAACTTTGTTCAATTCATTCATGTACGTTTCTGTAGGTTTTAATTAGTTTATACATGATTTGTGTCTGTTCATATTAGGTTAGTTTTAATTCATAGCAGGTCAAGTTCAATTCATAATTTAGTTATTGATTAGTGATTGTTCATGGTAAATTCTGCTCTGGTGATTGTTTCAATGATTAGTTTAATTTTGATTTTAATTTCTGATTAGTTTAATTTGGTTTCGATGAATGTTATTGTTTCAATTCAGGGTTTCCACTAAGTATAGGCTTTAATTTTCTAGGCAATACTGTTTAGTCAATATTTGATTTTTATTTTTGTTGTTATCATTAGTTTTTTTTATTATTGCTGTTCATTTATTTGTTTGGATATAGCTGAGTTAGATTTTTTTTAGTTAACTATAGTCAAATCCTGACCGATGTAAGGGAATTGGGGGTTTAGTTTGTTAGGCTCAGTAATTTCAGAATGAAGACAAGGGTAGTATAGGCATTCCTAAATAAGAATAACGTTGTAGATAAAGCTAGGACACTCTAGACTCTTCTAGAGGAGGATTTTAATTGTAATTTCAGGAACTTAGGGCAATAACTTAAGCAACAAGTCAAAACTTTAGGACTAATGAGTAAAATCTGAAAATAAAAGAGGGGGAAAAGGTGTGAGTGAAATCTAGAAGCTTCCTCCCCCTCTTCTGCCTATAAAAGGCAGCTTATCTGCCTTCTTTTCCAAGTTTCAATCTCTGAAAATTCCCCAAAAAATTTCCAGCTTCTAATTTCCCCCCAAAAAAAACCATTTCTGCAAATCTGAGCCTCAAAATTTGAATTTCAAATCGGGAGAAGTTCAAAATCTGAACTCTTATAGTCCAAATTTCTTTTAGATCTGAAATCCTTCCAAAAAAACCAAAAACAAAAGAAAAATACAGCAAAAAACTCAAAAAAAATACTGTTCTATTGAGATTTTGGTTTAATTTCAACTTATAGTGGTTGTTTGCATCTGATGTTTTTCTGAGTGTCCTGGATTCAATTTCCAGCTCGTTTGGGTCTGTTCAAGTTGTTTTTAGTCAGTTTATTGGTTGATTTGGGTTTGAAACACTTCCCGGGTTGATTTCAAGTTAAATTTGGTCTATTCAAGTCAGTTTTGGGCTGTCTACTGGTTGTTTTGCATTGCTGGGATTCCAAACCGCTTGCAGTTGTTTTCCTGCGGTTATGAACTGTTGTTTGATCCTGCTAATCACCCGAACTGCTGATCCTCCCATTCTTCACTTCTATTCTATTTCCAGGTATATTCACAGACTTGAATGATGTGGAAGATTATATCAACATGTCTAGATACATTTTGGAGTTGAATAATGAAGAACCGCCTGTTTGCACATGGATCTTCTACTCTTGTCATTTAGCTTAGGAATTTAGTTTATTTGAGTTATTTGAACAGTATTTTAATTGTATTAATAGGACTATTGAGATTGTGTTGGATTTTCGGACTTTTATAACAGTATATCTGCCTTACTAATGGCGTTAGGTTTCATTTCTTGAAGCTTAAGTGTTCATAACATGATTTTGGCTAGTAATGTTAGTTCTAGTCTATTCTAGTTTACAGGCATTAGTTATTTAGGTGTTCAATTTCCAGATTCGATGCATGTCTAAAATTGCTTAAGATACTTTGAGTGAAGTTAATTGTCTATCGATATTTCCGGATCGCATATATCATAGTTAGCAGTTACTTGTGATATGAATATACATACGAAACTTGGGCTTAAGGTCAACATGTATAGATTTAAATGAGTTTGAAATTATTCATCAATCCACAAATTGTTTAAGTCCAGATAATTAGATTCAACTTCATAGCTGAAACCCGTACACCAACACACTCTGGGCCTGGTTCCTTCAACCAAAGGCCCAATCAGTATGAGATGGCAACTTGGACCTCATGAACAGGCCCGAGGTCTGCTAGACATTTACTTAATCTTGCTAAATTTTATCATTTTGGAATTGACCTCTAGGCCTAAAAGATTTAAGATTTTACTTCATAATTTGGCATAATATCAAATTTGGTCCGAGTTAGGTAGCGAATTCGAATTAAGAGGTTCTGCTCTTTTGCTAATTAACTAAGGCTCTTTAGGGACAAATGCAATAGAAAATCGTAGTTTGCTTTAGGTTGGCCTTTAAATAATAAAATGAGGCGAGCCCCGCCAAATAAAAATGCATGAATTGCGGGGCCCTCTTTAAATGTTTCCTATTAAAATACTTAGAATTCGGGACGCGCCATTTAGCGAATTTCATGGCCTCCCACAAAGTTAATAATACGTTAGTCGCTTTAGGCGCGCTTTTTAATAATTTTACCTTCCTAAACTCGGGTGCACATTTATGTGACCCAAATCCAAATCTCAACGAAGTCGAAATGTGTCAAAAACCGCGGGTGCATTTATGTGACGTGGTTCGAGACGTGTTTTCACGACGTTGCAATTCTCTTTAAAATATAATAATAAAAGCGATTTAAAGTTTAAAAGCACATAAGTTAAAACATGTATTAAAATCAGATTTTTAGCAAATTATAATAATTTAAGCGACCGTGCTAGAACTACGGGATCCGGGGGTGCCTAACACCTTCCCTCGGGTCAATAGGATTCCTTATTCAGAATTTCTGGTTCGCAGACTCCAAATGGGAAGTCGAGATTTTCCTCGATCTGGGATTCAAGTTAAACCGGTGACTTGGGACACTAAAAGCCAATCCTATCCCAAGTGGCGACTCAAAAAAATAAATAAATAATTCCGTTTCCAATAATGTCACTTTAAATGGAAAAACTCCCTTATACATTATCGTTCGGGGTAGTTTGTAAAAAGGAGGTGTGACACCGGTTGTTGTTGTTGTTGTTGGTATATGGTATTGGAGGAGGCCCTCATTACAGGGGAGATGCTGCCCAAATTTACGTAAACAAGCTACTAGCTTAAGTTACAAACTTAGCCTTCACTCAGCATTGATTTTGAATCTCCTTATGCTATGGTAGATTGAGTTAAGTTGTTTGAAGAGTTTCTTGGAAGGTATTAAGGACTCAACGGGGTTAAGGTATGTTAAGGCACTTCCTTATTTCTTTTGGCATGATCCAAAAGTGAAACGAACGTAAATGATACGCAATTTCATAACAGATCTACTCCTAGAAACTAAGGTTGTCCATGTTGTTTTATTCTTATAAAGTTATTCTAAGCAAGTATGTATGATCCTTGAATCTTATTGAGGTTCATATTGATGGTATGGATGTCCATAATGTTAATCGAAGGTGCAACGACCTTACGTCACTCCGAAAGGTTTAGAACGTGATTCCACGAGTGCAGCATGCATTATATATAATATCTATTTTACCCTACCGAGCCATGCAATAGTCGGTCGGGTACGACACCTATTGTGAAACCACTGATCAGTTGGGTTTACCGAGCTCCACGTGGTTGGGTACGATTCTACCGAGCTCCACGTGGTTGGGTACGTTTTTACCGAGTCCTCTTTGAGGCCGGGTACGATATGATGATGATGCCCACAAAGGCATATGTTTTTAAAAGTTTATGTATATACACGTATCATGCATTTCATGTCACTAGCCCTCAGAGGCACTCAAATGCTACAGGTTGTATCTCATCTATCTCTGTTTACATTATTGTTCTTATTTATGCTTTCCTGCCTTACATACTCGATACTTTATTCGTAGTGACGTCCCTTTTGCCTGGGGACGCTGCGTTTCATACCCGCGGGTCCGATAGATAGGTTGATAGTCCTAGTAGGCTATCAGCTCAGCAGAAGGTGTTGGTGCACTCCACTTGCTCTAGAGTTGCCTATTTGGTCAGTATGCTCTAGACATGTATTCATTGGTATGGCGGGGCTGTGTCCCGACCTTTATAACATTATGTACTCTTAGAGGCTTGTAGACAGATGTCATGTATATGGATACTTGTATGGCCTTGTCGACCTATGTTTTGAGTGTACAAATGATCATGTCGGCACTATAGGCCCGTATGTCCCATGTAAGAGTTTGTATATCATGTGTTGGGTCGTCCTATATCGGGTATTCCCTTATGTTTTATTCTAGTTATCTCATAACAGCTTTTTCGGCTCATTTACCCATGATTATACGATAAAAAAAAGATATGTCATGTTGGTACTAGGTTGAGTAAGGCACCAGGTGCCCGTCGCGGCCCTTCGGTTTGGGGTTGTGACAAACTTGGTATCAGAGCAGTTCTGTCCTAGGAGTTTACAAGCTGTGTCAAGTAGAGTCTTGTTTATGGGTGTGTTGTGCACCACACTTATAAGCAGGAGGCTACATGGGCATTTAGGATTGTCACTCTTTCTTCTTACTCTAGATCGTGTGGTAGAGCTCAGTTGTCATAATTCAAACTCCTAAATTCTATTTTATTCGTAATAGAACAATATCTACATCTAAAAAGATAGTTGGTAAGAGATCGAATGTGGTCGTGGAAGAGTTGAGTCAGAGGAACTCGATTTTTCATCATGCTTATGATGAGTAAATGTAAGGTCTTCAGTAGATCATGTGTGTACCAAGATGTGTAAGCTTCTTGATAAAGAGCCCTAAGGCATGAATATCTATCCACCCATATGGTAAAAGCAACGAGAGAATCAGAAGGTAGATACAAGATTCAACAAGTAAAAGAAGCAAGGTGAAGAAGGGTACGAGGTACCCAGTTAGTGAAGATTATCAGTATTTACAATTCAGGAAGAGAAATATAAGCATTCTGAGTAACTTCCAACAGCAACACAGATATATACACCTCACAACACCCATCTCAGTTGTGCCCCTATGGGAGCTAACAGATAGAGTTTAAGAGAAGGATGGGATATCAGTATCCAGCCGGGGTTAGAATAACCCAAAATGGTTGATGGATTTTTAGTGTTAGCTGACATTTTCAAAAGATATTGCAAACGTGGTAATACTTCTCCTTGTGGGACACCCAGATGGTGCACTCTTGATAGTACAGTTAGATATGAGTACTAGAATGTCCAGAAAATTTAGAAGATTGGCACTAGAATCCTAGAAGGGATAAATTTTTACCTTTGCATGGCTCCTATCCCTAGTAAAGAGAGACTGTTAGGCGACCCGAAGAGCTAGTGGATGGGGAAAAGGGGAGCTAAAAGCGAAAGAATGTTTTGTTGAAGTTTTCAGAATAAGGTGATAGATAGAAATATTAGCAGGAGAATAAGAAGAGAGTAAATGAAATATTATGAGTAAGATGTGATAAATGGTTGATAACGGTAAATCAAAATCTAACAGGATGACACAGTATATAGTCAAGTGAAGGAAAAGACAAGAGGTGACAGTCCTTGAGACAACAAAAGAGTATAGGCCAAAAGTCATATCCTCATTTAGAGAAATGAGCTGGTGACTCCAACGTGATTACCAGAGGGAAAAGTTAGACCACTAGAGTAATAGAAATCAATATGGGCTACTGAACAAGATAAACTGAATATGAATTAGGGACCGAAGGATTTTATAATAGTCGACATTGTGAGAATTTCAAATATCGAGTTCCGACAATAATAGAATGGACGACAAAAGAATAACCTTTAAAGGTCATTCAAGAAGACGCTTTCCTAAAACAAGCACTGTGAGCAGAGTTAAGCTTAAGGGACTAAGTGTGCCAATTACACTAGGTGTCACCTTCATGCGTAAGAAATTCAGTTATCCCTAGTACAGAAGGGTTACCGCAAGGAGAGTAAGATTTCGTGAAGATGTGAAAATACGCCTAAGATGAAGAGGTAACTATGGAATAGTAAAGTAAGAATGTGGTAGAAAAGAGAAAGGAATGAGATTGCAGATCCTATAGATATGATACGACTCCAGAACATTATGCAAGCACGACGCCAGGGAGAGGCAGTAAGGGTTGCAACACCAGATGTTATTGATAAATAAGTGCAAATGAACACTTGATACATAAGGAGCCAGTGCGAGGGGTAAGTTAAGACAAAGGACATAACCCAAGAGAGATTACACAGAATATAGATATGAGAATGGACTAACGAGTAGTTAGTAGTTGATTTAGGAATAGCCTAGTTATGGCTAGACAAGAAGATATAGATAAATAAACAGATCATGCAAGATAAACGTAGTGAAACCCAACATAGGGAATTCAGTGTCACAAATATGATGACATCGTGATCCTTGAGAAATATTCAGATAGGAGTTGGGGTGGTTAAAGGTACGGTATAAGTGTTACGGAAATAAAAGAAAGTGCCACTGGGGAGATAGTCAAAATTTCAGCTCAGAAGCAACCCTACGAGCACAAGGGCGCAGAGGTAAGTAACTAAGGAATAGGCGAGTGAGAATATTAAAATTTTCTTCGGGTATACGGTGTAATAAGCTTGTATCTTTACAGGAGTCAGAGGATCTCCCCTAAGTACTACCACGAAAGACTATATGAGGAAATAAGGGAGAAGGATTCAACCTAAGCATAGTAACTTGAAGAAGAAATGATCTTGTAACAACAGTCTCACTACAATATTGTATACACTCAATAAGAAAGTAGCACCTATCGTGGCTAATGAAGGGGAAGTAAAAATCAAAAGTGATATGTAAGATCATATGAGTTACAGGAAATTCTAGTATTCGTGGGCACTAAGATAAGCCAAGCATTCATGCAGCAAGTGGCAGAACGACCAGGAAAAATAAATGCTTATGTTTAAAGGCAACTGAGAAGGCACGAAAGGAATCTATGGTGCTAGCAAGTTAACAGAAGGTTGCGAGTAGTATGAATAGATATGTGTAGGTCGCAAGCTAAAGTATCATAGAGCGACAAGGTTTTAGGTAGATAGGAGTAAGGATAAGAAAAGGTGAGTGGGAAGATAACGAGAATAGGTAAGTCCTCTGGATTAAACCCATCAAAACAAGAGAGGTGATGGTTCTCGTAAGTTATAGAAAGCTCTGTATAACTAGAATGAATTCGCAAGAGTCCAAGACTAGGAGCAATTAGGAGAGATGAAATGTTGCCCTAGTAGTAGAATAAGGGTGTAATCATGATAGATAAGAGAATGATGTTTATGCCTTTGATTGAGTAATGATTTAAAGAAAAGGGATTTCATGAATTGCACAGGGCTAGAATACCCCTATAAGATGAATCAGGTTGGGATGCTATGAAATACGGTTATTGAAGTATAGTATCGTCCCTAGGTGGATCAGGAAAATCACTTCAAATGTCCCCCGATGCGACATGACCCCTAGTGATAATGTTTTTCGTAAGAGGTTTCAAGTTATTAGTGGTAGATTATAGGTCAACTTTAAGGTGAATCATCAATAGATGGATAAAAGTTCCAAAGTATGAGATGAGATTAGGCTGTCATTCTTATGATGAACAGTAATGAGGAAGCATTAAAGGACTTAGATTTATACATAAAGGATAAGCAGCGAGAGCGTAACCTAGAGTTGGGTAGAAAATCTCTGTAATAATAAACTGAAGTAAGTGTTATGGTATAGTATGGACCTACCTAGATGTAGTAAAGCCATAAGGATAGATAACCGAGGCTATGAAAGAAGAGATATCAATAATCGTAAGTTCGACAAAGTACCAAGCGAAGGACTTCAGTACACCTATAGATGCCTAGATGGATAACTTGTCATAGTTCTGTATATGTTCACAAGGTGAGGCCTAGAGATTGGCTAAAAGATGGAGGAAAAAGGATAGAAGAGTTGCATAGGCGCACAAACAAGGACAAAGTCGTAGAGGTTGCATGGCAGAAGGTCGAAATATTTTCGAGATTTGAAGAATTCCAACCAAAGGTCGTGGTATGAGAAATAGGCTTAAAAGGGGGAATACCCTGGCCTTTGGATTTATTCATAGAACAGTTGCCTAGATGGCAAGGAAAATATTAAAGTATTCGTAAGAGCTATAGCTTATAAGACCGATAATCGCATTAGTCAACATTCGAGCACGAATGTTCCAGGGGGGGGGGGGGAATGATGTTACAACCCATGTTTTCATATGTTAGAGTACGTCGTAAGTCAAATGATGTAAGCTCAGAAATGATATTATCTTTGAAAGTGCATAAATTAGGTTAATCATGTTAACTTGGAGGTTACAAATATTTAAGATCAGGAATAACAAGTACCAAGAGGGTCGGCCAGCTTATACACTAAACGAATTAAAGGAAATAAGTTTCGTCGAAAGTCGACAAGCTTGGAATGTTATAACATGTACTTTTGGGATGAGACTAGGGTTCTTAACATGACAAGGAGGTTATGTTATGAGTTATTTTAGTCGTATGATAGTAGTGTGTTATGTTTTGAAGTCAAGCGAGTTGTGGAACAAAAGTTAGCAAAGGTCATCACAAGTTACATTCATAATGTGCTGTAAAATCAAATGTAGCTGCACTTTTCTCCCAATATACTTGGAACTAAGGGATTATCTACATATAAATTTGAATATATGCGAGTCTACTTTCTAACGTATTAAGCCGTTTGTCGATACCACATCGGAGTAGAGAGATATTCACTTTTTTCGCGGGATCGCACAAGCAGCTCCCAAGGCGGTGGTCAACCTACTTCACTTTATAAATGATTTGGATGCCTATTTTTTTGCTCATTTTCGACTCAACTTCGTCTCCAAACTTCTCCTAACCCTCCTAAACAGGTACCATAAGGTTTTGAAGTGATTCCAAAGTGATTACACCATATTTCAACATCAAAATTTAGTTTTACTGAAGAACAATACCTCTTTGAGGTTGTGTTGTCATTGAGGAAAGTTGTGAGCTGTGTTTGGCTGAAACTTCAACTGGTTTCTTCTGGTTTAGGTATCTATAATACTCTACCACTTTTTCTTGAAGTTGTTTGTATGTTGGCTGCATTATTTGAGCAACATACTACAAGAGAAGACTTGAAATAGATTGAGATGTTATTGTTCTTAATGGATTGTTTTGGGAAGGTTGTTTCCATGACTTTTAAATGGTTGGAACATTGGAAAAGGACGTTTTTATGCAGTTATTTTCATGAATATATTGTCTACATGTCGAACTTGCTATTGGTATTGTGAATAAGAAGATAAAGGACACTATAACAATGGAAAGTTGTACTTGTTGTTGTTGGATTGTTGGGTTGTTTGAGTGTGGATTAGGTGAATAATAGGAGGTTAGAACTCTTCCGATTTTACTTGGTATCATGCTGGACATGTTTTTAAGTTAACTAATGTATGATAGTGGGGTTGAAGGGCGCTAAAGGGATTCAATCCGAGCTTGCCGCTCGTCGTGATATGTTGATGACTTGTTAATGAAATATTTTGTACTCTATTTTTGATGTTGTTCTTATTGTATTGTTATGGTTGTTGTTGGTTGTATATGGTATTGGAGTAGGCCCTCGTTACAGGGGAGATGCTGCCCGAATTTACGTAAACAAGCTACTAGCTTAAGTTACAGACTTAGCCGTTACTCAGCATTGATTTTGAATCTCCTTATGCTATAGTAGATATAGCTGAGTTGTTTGAAGAGTTGCTTGGAAGGTATTAAGGACTCAACGGGGTTAACGTATATTAAGTCACTTCCTTATTTCTTTTGGCATGATCTAAAGTAAAAGAACATAAACGATACGCAATTTCTTAACGGATCTACTCCTAGAAACTAAGGTTGTCCATGTTGTTCTTTCCTTATAATGTTATTCTAAGCAAGTATGTATGATCCTTGAATCCTACTTAGGTTCATATTGAAGGTATGGATGTCTATAATATTAATCGAAGGTGCAATGACCTTAGGTCACTCCGAAAGGTTTAGAACGTGATTCCATGAGTGCAACATGCATTATATATATTATCTGTTTTACTCTACCAAGTCACGCTATAGTCAGCCGAGTACGTCACCTATTATGCTACCACTGATCAGTTGGGTTTATCGAGCTTCAGGTGGCCGGGTACGATTCTACCGAGTCTTATGATGGCTGGATACGTTTTTACCGAGTCCTCTTCGAGGCTGGGTATGATATGATGATGATGATGCCCATAGAGCCATATGTTTTTGAAGGTTTATGTGTGTGTGTATATATATATATATATATATGTGTGTGTGTGTGTGTGTGTGTGTGTGTGTTTGTGTGTGTGTGTATGTGTGTCATGCATTTCATGTTAGTAGCCCTCGGAGGCACTCACATGCTACAGGTTGTATCTCCTCTATCTCTCTTTACATCATGTTCTTATTTATGCTTTCCTGCCTTACGTACTAGGTACTTTATTTGTACAGACGTCCCTTTTGCCTGGGGACGCTGCGTTTCATGCCCTCAGGTCTCGATAGACAGGTTGACAGTCTTCCTAGTAGGCTATCAGCTCAGCGGAAGGTGTTGGTGCACTCCACTTGCTCCGGAGTTGCCTGTTTGGTTAGTATGCTTTGGACATGTATTCATTGGTATAGAGGGGTTGTGTCCCGACCTTTATGACGTTTATGTACTCTTAGAGGCTTGTAGACAGATGTCATGTATATGAATACTTGTATGGCCTTGTCGGCCTATGTTTTGAGTGTACAAATGATCATGTCGGCCTTATAGGCCTGTATGTCCCATGTATGAGTTTGTATATCATGTTGGGTCATCCTATATCGAGTATTCCCTTATGTTTTATTCTGGTTATCTTATGACGGCTTTGTCGGCTCATTTACCCATGATAGTATGATAAACAAAATATATGTCATGTTGGTACTCGGTTGAGTAAGGCACCGGGTGCCCGTCGCGACCCTTCGATTTGGGTCGTGACAGTTTATGCCTCGCTTTTCACTTATGATCGAAATTCAAATATTCTGCAAGCATTTTGTAAAACTTGGTGCCCAAAGACGAACACATTCCTTACACCAGCCGAGGAACTATCTATCTCTCTTTGGGACTTACATACCCTTGGAGGCTTACCCATCGAGGGTTCCCCCTACGAGGAAGTAATACCTGAAGCTAAGGAGCTCACTGGTGAAGACGAAAAGAACCTAAGATTCATTCCTTGGTCTTCCGAATACTTGCTTGCTGCCTTTCACCATCTTAAAGAAGGTACAAGTGTTAACCAAAAGGTTTCCTCGAGCAAGCAGGTAAAATTTTTGTATAAGAAAGCTTTAAGATATGGACCACCCCCACCCATGAAGGAAAAGAAAAATGCGCCCTTAAATTGAACACATAATCCCAATGGGGCTATACTTAAGACAATTGGATGGTCTAGTGATGAAGAAGCGACGTTTTCCAAGCTTAGGGTAAGGTCTGAAAAGAAAGATGACACATATCTCGCAGCTTTCTTATCATGTTGGTTATGCATTTTTGTATTTCCCTATAAGTCAGAAGACTTTATCCGCCCAAAGACTTTTAAAATGGCAAGCATGATTGCAATAGGATGGAAGTTTATTCTTGCAATTCCAGTTTTGGCAAGCATCTCTAATGGTTTGAATAAGATTCATGTTCTTCACAACTTGATCAAGTCAAATGCTATTTTCCTATCCATTATGTTTACAGTTGGCTTGCCTATTACTTCAAAACCCTCTATACGCTACCTAATGGTCCATTTGTTCCATTGATGGTGGCATACTCGGGAGAGGGCAGACAAGATTGATGCAAGAAAATGCATCCATGATGGGGAAAATATAGTTTGGACTGCAACCATGTTAACTAAGTTGTATCCTTATTATTATGTGGACAACAATCTTGCTCCAAAGTTGGAGTCAAATCACTTCATGAGTTACGCTTTAACTATCTCCCTTTGAGGGATGGTAACTCATTTATTATCGAGCACTATAGTCTGCATCGATTTGGGCGTTAGTTTAGATTTTACTAAAACGTACCTAGTTCTTTGGAGAATGATATCCGCCATGCCCTTTTGGATGAAGGACTCAGATTTTGGTGGAGTTTCACTTTGCATCGATCTATGTCGCGGGCAGCTTTTCCCCCAATAGGAGCTTTGTCAAAGAAGCTTCTCTCCACAAGTTATGTGTCTTGGAGGGAACAAGCGCATGAAAAATTTCTTGAGGATAATCCACAAACTTTGGTGGACAATGCTGGGCCAAACTTTATTACCCCTAGCATGGTCTGGGTATGTACCCGGCAAAGGGCTTGGGAAGAATCTCCAAGGTATTACCAAACCAATACAGCTGAAACGTCACGGTGCTACTTTCGGGCTCGAATACCAATATACATGGCAAGAGTATGATGACTGGTTGCCTTCATGGCGTGGACCTTATTACCCTCTCGAGCAACCAGTGCCACATTTGGGTCAGACTTTTTACCAAGCTGATACAATATGGGGAACTGCAGAAGAAGAAGCATTAGCTGGGCTGAGGAATCTGTTCCTGAAGGACGAGGATATGGACTGCAGTGCAATAATTAAGGAGGAGGAGGATGAAGGCCTCACTATTCAGACTGTGGAGAAGGGAGCTGTTCTCAAGAATTGGACTTCCACACCATCCCGGGCCCGCCGAGTCCCTAGGTAGCTTGACAATCAACTTAATTTTATCTCTAAAGCCATGCTAGGCGTCTAAGATTTTCAGTAATTTTGTTTTTAAAGACTTACTTGTTTCAAATAAATGCTCGATATCGAGCCGTACTTGTTTTGAATGTTTTCAGTTCTAATCAATGCATTGCTATTTATCACTCATTATTACCTTTCACACTTTTCTTTCTACAGCATTATTATTACTTTTCCTGATGAGCCGATTGACTGTGCCATGTAATGAGGCAACGCAATATAAGGATAGTGACTCGGATGAAGAAGATGAAATACCTGAAGAAGTTGTCAGGGAGGTTGAGAACTTTGAGAATAAGCCTAAGTCCAACCTGGACGAAACCGAAGCAGTAAATTTGGGAGACGCCGAAACCGTCAAGGAGACTCGCATCAGCATTCACTTATCTCCGACAGAGAAAGAGGAGTACATCCGTTTCTTAAAGGAGTATGAGGACATCTTTGCATGGTCATATGATGACATGACCGGTTTGATCACGTCCATAGTGGCTCACAAATTGCCTATCAATCCCATGTGTCCGCTAGTGAAGCAGAAACTCAGGAAATTCAAACCAGATATGAGCCTGAAAATCAAGGAGGAAGTTACTAAGCAGATCAAAGCCAAAGTCCTCAGAGTGGTTGAGTACCCAACTGGTTAGCCAACATTGTATCAGTTCCGAAGAAATATGGGAAAGTCAGAGTATGTGTTGACTATCGAGACTTAAATAGAGCAAGTCCCAAGGACGAGTTTCCACTGCCAAATATACACATCCTGATCGACAATCCTTTGTAGATTGCTTCGCGGGTTATCACCAGATCTGGATGGATGAAGAAGACGTAGAGAAGACAATTTTTATTACACCATGGGGGGTATACTGCTACAAGATGATGCCATTCGGTCTAAAGAATGCTGGAGATACTTACATGAGAGCCATGACAACCATCTTCCATGATATGATACACAAAGAAATAGAGGTGTATGTGGACGACGTCGTTATCAAATCCAAGAGGGCCTCGGATCACATAGCGGACTTGAGAAAGTTCTTTGACAGGTTAAGGAGGTATAACTTAAAACTGAACCCCGCAAAGTGTGCATTGGGGGTCCCCGCAAGAAAGTTACTGGGAGTTCATTGTCAGTCGTCGAGGGAGTCGAGCTAGACCCACTCTAAGGTTAAGGTCTATTCAGGAGTTACCGTTGCCTTGGAGCAAAAAAGGACGTGATAAGCTTCCTAGGACGTCTCAACTATATCAGTCGCTTCATAGCGCAATCCACAGTTATATGTGAACCCACCTTCAA
>NC_031995.1:77503497-77566733 GCF_001879085.1 Nicotiana attenuata | reverse complement strand
TTCACAAAATGGGTAGAGGCTGCATCCTACAAAGCTGTAACCAAGAAGGTCGTTACAGACTTTGTCAAGGATCGTATTGTTTGCCGATTTGGAGTCCCCGAGTCCATTGTCATTGATAATGCCGCCAATCTCAACAGTGATCTGATGAAAGCCATGTGCAAAACTTTCAAAATTAGGCACAAAAACTCTACAGCATACAGACCTCAGATGAATGGAGCTATAGAAGCCGCCAACAAAAACATCAAGAAGATACTAAGGAAGATGGTAGAAAACCACAAACAATGGCAAGAGAAGCTACCCTTTGCTCTATTGGGATACCGCACTACAGTTCGCACGTCAACCGTATCAACTCCCTACATGCTGGTTTATGGTACCGAAGCTGTTATCCCAGCCGAGGTAGAGATCCTAACGGAGCTAACGGTCCAAATTCTAAAACTTAAATTCTCATTTAGGGACCAAGTGTCCCAAAACACACCAAAATTCAAAACAAAACATCCCGACAAATCAAAATAGCAAAAACGAACACGGGGAATGCAGTTAATAGGGGATTGGGGCATTAATTCTTAAAATAACTGGCCGGGTCGTTACGTCCTCCCACACTTAAACATTCGTTCGTCCTCGAACGAGCATAGAGACATACCCGAAGTAGTGAAAAGATGAGGGTAACAACTGCACATATCTTGCTCGGTCTCCCAGGTCGCCTCCTTGACCGGCTGACCCAGCCACCGAACCTTTACTAATACGATGTTCTTTGACCTCAGCTTTCGAACCTGCCTGTCCAATATCGCCACTGGCTCCTCAACATAAGAAAGATCCTTGTCCAACTGGACTGAACTAAAATCCAACACGTGCGACGGATCACCGTGATACCTCTGGAGCATCGAGACATGAAATACTGGATGAACTCCTGCCAAGCCGGAAGGTAAGGTAAGCTCATAAGCAACCTCCCCTACATGCCGCAATATCTCAAAAGGGCCAATAAACCTCGGACTCAATTTCCGTTTCTTCCCAAATCTCATAATGCCATTCATAGGCGAAACCCGCAGCAAAACCCGCTCTCCAACCATATAGGAAACATCGCGAACCTTCCGATCCGCATAACTCTTCTGTCTAGACTGGGCGGTACGGAGTCTATCCTGAATTACCTTGACTTTCTCCAAAGCATCCTGTACCAAGTCTGTGCCCAATAATCTAGCCTCGCCCGGCTTGAACCAACCCACCGGGGATCTACACCGCCTACCATACAAGGCCTCATAAGGTGCCATCTGAATGCTGGACTGATAGCTATTGTTGTAAGCAAACTCCACCAATGGCAAGAACTGATCCCAAGACCCTCCAAACTCAATCACACACGCACGGAGCATATCCTCAAGAATCTGAATAGTGCGCTCGGACTGTCCGTCTGTCTAAGGGTGAAATGCTGTGCTCAACTCCACCCGAGTACCCAACTCATGCTGTACGGCCCTCCAGAACCGTGATGTGAATTGAGTACCTCTATCTGAAATGATGGACACTGGAATACCATGCAGACAGATAATCTCTCGGATATAAATCTCTGCCAACCGCTCCGAAGAACAGGTAGTACTCACAGGAATGAAATGCGCAGACTTGGTCAGCCGATCCACAATCACCCAAATGGCATCGAACTTCCTCAAAGTCTGTGGGAGCCCAACTACGAAGTCCATGGTGATCCGCTCCCACTTCCACTCCGGAATCTCTATCTGCTGAAGCAATCCACTCGGTCTGGTGCTCATACTTTACCTGCTTACAATTGAGGCACCGAGCTACAAACCCAACTATTTCTTTCTTCATCCGCCTCCACCAATAGTGCTGCCTCAAATCCTGTTACATCTTCGCGGCACCCGGATGAATGGAGTACCGTGAACTATGGGCCTCCTCTAGAATCAACTCCCGAAGCCCATCAACATTGGGTACACAAACCCGACCCTGCATCCTCAATACCCCATCATCACCAATAGCCACGTCTCTGGGATCGCCATGCAGAACCTTGTCCTTGAGGACAAGCAAATGAGGGTCATCAAACTGAAGCTCCCGAATACGATCAAATAGAGAAGATCGAGAAACCACACAAGCAAGGATCCGACTGGGCTCCGAAAGATCCAATCTTACAAACTGACTGGCTAAGGCCTGAACATCCATCGCCATGGGCCTCTCTGCTACTGGTAAATAAGCCAAACTCCCCAAACTCTCCGCCTGGCAACTCAAAGCATCGGACACCACATTGGCCTGGCCCGGGTGATACAAAATAGTGATATCATAGTCCTTCAGCAGCTCTAACCACCTCCTCTAACGTAAATTAAGGTCCTTCTGCTTGAACAGATGCTGCAAACTCCGGTGATCAGCATAAATCTCACAAGGCACACCGTACAAATAATGACGCCAGATCTTCAAGGCGTGAACAATAGCAGCAAACTCGAGATCATGGACAGGATAATTCTTCTCATGTACCTTCAACTGTCTGGACACGTAGGCAATCACCCTACCGTCCTGCATCAATACCGCTCCAAGGCCAACCCTCGAGGCATCACAATAGACAGTATAAGACCCCGAACCGGTAGGCAATATCAAAACTGGGGTTGTAGTCAAAGCTGTCTTGAACTTCTGAAAGCTCTCCTCACACTTTTCCGTCCACTGGAATGGAGCACCCTTCTGGGTCAGCCTGGTCATAGGCGCTGCAATAGATGAAAATCCTGAACAAATCGATGGTAATAACCAGCCAAGCCAAGAAAACTGCGGATCTCTGTAGCTGAGGATGGTCTGGGCCAACTCTACACTGCTTCCACTTTCTTCGGATCCACCTTTATCCCCTCACTAGATACCACATGACCCAAGAATGCCACGGAATCCAACCAGAACTCACATTTCGAGAACTTAGCATATAACTTCTTCTCTCTCAAAGTCTGAAGCACTGTCCTCAGGTGCTGCTCATGATCTTCTCGACTCCGAGAATATACCAGAATGTCATCAATAAAGACAGTGACGAATGAGTCAAGATACGGCCGGAGTACACTGTACATCAGATGCATGAAGGATGCTGGGGCATTGGTCAGCCCAAATGACATAACAAGGAACTCGTAATGACCATACCGAGTCCTGAAGGCGTCTTCAAGATATCTGGCTCCCAAATCTTCAACCGATGATAGCCTGAACACAAGTCAATCTTAGAAAACACACGAGCACCCTGTAACTGATAAAACAGGTCATCAATACGAGGTAAAGGATAACAGTTCTTCACTGTAATCATGTTCAACTGGCGATAATCAATACACAAACGCATAGAACCATCATTTTTCTTCACAAATAAGACAGGAGCACCCCAAGGTGATACACTAGGCCGAATGAAACCCTTATCAAGCAATTCCTGTAACTGCTCCTTCAACTCTTTCAACTCAGGAGGAACCATATGATACGGAGGAATAGAAATGGGCTGAGTGCCCGGCAACAGATCAATGCCAAAATCAATATCTCTATCGGGCGACATGCCCGGAAAATCAGCTGGAAACTCATCAGAGAAATCCCGTACTACTGGGACTGAATCAATTGTAGGGGTATCAATACTGACATCTCTCACATATGCTAGATACGCTTCACACCCCTTCTCAACCATAGGCTGAGCCTTAAGGAATGAAATAAATCTACTGGAAGTATGATCTAAGGTACCCCTCCACTCTACTCGCGGTATACCTAGCATAACCTCCGTCATGGTTTTTGCGTGACAATCAAGAATAGCATAATGGGGCGACAACCAGTCCATGCCAAGAATAACATTAAAGCCTTCCATGTTGAGCAATAACAAATCGGCTCTGGTCTCAAAACCACTAAGAGCGATCAAACACGACCGATAAACGCGGTCCACAACAAGAGAATCTCTAGCAGGAGTAGAAACATAAACAGGAGAACTCAAGGAATCCTGAGATACGCCCAAATACGGGCAAAATAAGAGGACACATAAGAATAAGTGGAGCTTGGATCGAATAGAACTGATGCATCTCTATGACAGACCAAGATAGTACATGTGATGACAGAATCAGAGGCGGCAGTCTCAGTACGGGCAGGAAGGACATAGTATCTGGCCTGGCCTCCCCCTCGAGGGAGACCTCTACCTCCCCGACCTCCACCTCTAGCTGGCTGAGCAGGTAGGGTAGCAACTGGTGCTGTGATCATAGCCTGAGAACTCTGTGGGGCGCGCTGTGGCTGAGAAGTCTGGGAAGATGCACCCCTCCCAAGGTTAGGGAAATACCTCACCATATGGCGTGTGTCACCACACTCAAAACAAGCTCTGGGAGGATGTGGCGGCTGTGACTGGCTCGGACCAGGTCTGCTGGACTGACCACTGAAAGCACCCTGTGCAGGAGGCGCACTAGATACTGGTGGTGCATAATAAGGCTCCGAGGCCTAAGAGGAGCTGGAATACCACTGGCTGAAGGAAGAGCTGAATGAACGGGGCGACTCATATAACCCCTACCATGACGAGCTGAAGAAGGGGCACAGGCACCAGAATAGTGACCCGACTCTCGAGACCTCTTGGCCTCCCTCTCCTTTCTGTTCCGAGCATGCATGCCCTTTACTCTCCTAGCAATGCTCACCACTTGCTGATAAGAAGTATCCATCTCCAACTCCCGATCCATACCAGACCTGATGATAGGAATGAGCCCCTCAATAAACCGGCGAACCTTCTCGCGAACAGTAGAAACCAAAGCTGGTGCATGTCTAGCCAAGTCGGTGAAATAGACAGCATACTCTGAGACAGTCATAGTACCCTGGCGCAAGTGCTCAAACTCTGCCCGCCAAGCGTCCCCGAGGCTCTGGGGAACATACTCTCTCGTGAACATATCTGAAAACTGAGCCCAAGTTAGGGAAGCTGCCTCATCCGGACTGTCTAACTCATAAGCATGCCACCACTAGTAGGCGGCTCCTCGAAGCTGAAAGGTAGTGAAGGAAACCCCGCTCGATCCTGATTTACCCATGGTATGGAGGATACGGTAGCACTCCTCTGGAAATCCCAGAGCATCATCCAATGATAGTCCACTGAAGGTAGGAGGCTGATACTTCTTGAACCTCTCAAGCCTCTTCTGCTCCTCCACTGAAGCTACTACCCTCTCCTCGGGCTGAGCTGGGGCAGGCTGTGCCGGTACAATCCCTGGGATCTGCTCAGCATGCACTCACTGCTCAGGAGTGTGGGCGGCGGGAGTCTGTGCTCCTCCCCCGGCCTGGGATGTGGCTACAGCAAGGGGAAGCAACCCTGCCTGAGCTAGAGTGGTGTACATAGTCATAAACTGCGCCAGAGTCTCTTGAAGAGCTGGAGTAGCAGTAGCAGTAGGCGTATTAGGTGTCTGGACTCCGGCTGGAACTGCTGGTGGCACCTCAGTGGCAGCTCACCCGGGTGCTCTGGCTATACCACGTGCGCATCCACGGCCTTTACCCTGGCCCCGGCCTCTGACGGCTCCAGTAGGGGACGCGGGTGCCTGATCATCTCGGGTAGCACGTGTCCTCACCATCTGTGATAGAATAGAAGACAGAAGTTTATAATTGTGATATCAAAAATCTCGCACGACAAGGAAATCAAATGAGGTGGAATTTTTCCTAACAGTTACATAGCCTCTCGTAGATACTACAGACGTCTCCGTACCGATCCACGAGACTCTAATAAACCGGCTTGTGATTCCTGACTCCTATGAACCTAGGGCTCTGATACCAACTTGTCACGACCCGAGTTCGCCCTCCGTGAACAATCGTGATGTCACCTAGTCTACGACTAGGTAAGCCTAACAAATGTGGAAAAAGAAACCAATCGCGGAAAAAGAACTAATAAAACCAAGATAACAAAATATAACAGTGTTTAAGATGCCGCCCGACATATAACAATACGAGATTTCCAACTGACACTCCTAAAACCTAGAATCCCATGAATCACAAGCTAAGAGTACATACGAATGCTCTAACTCCAGGAATGTCTAACAACAGTGAAGATACAGAAGGGCTATACTACTGCAGAGAATGGAAATGGACTCTTCGGTCTGTGGACACGACAGATATACCTCGAAGTCTGTATGGAAAGCGCCTCGCCTCAAGGGTGATAAGACTGAGTGGAAGTACCTGGATCTGCACACGCAAAAAAAATATGTGCAGGAAAGGGCATGAGTACACCACAGCGGTACCCAGCAAGTGCCAAGCCTAACCTCGGTCGAGTAGTGACGGGGAAGGTCAAGGCCCTACCGGTCACATACAATAATATATAAGGAAGATGAGCATTAGTAAAGAAATGCAGATAATAAGAGAAAACAACAACTACACAGAAGGTATACAACCAACGTAGAGATAGCAACCGGGGGTCTACCAGGATCCCGTCCTGTAGCCCCAAAAGTAAAAATCAGTGGATATCCTGGGTGCTGTCCCGTAGTCCATATCATTGTGCAGGGGGATCTACCGGAATACCACATCCGTAGTCCCAAAAGTAAATAATCAATGGATCTCCCGGGTGCTGTCTTGTAGTCCATATCACTGTGCAAGGGGATCTACCGAATCCGTAGTCCCAATAGTAAATAATAAGTGGATCTCCCGGGTGCTGTTTCGTAGTCCATATCACTGTGCAGGGGGATCTATCGGAATACCACATCTGTAGTCCCAAATAAACAGATAAGGGGGATCTACTGGGAACCGCTCGTAGTCCCAATGTAAACACGCAGCAACAACACAAGAATAATCAATTTAATTCAATTTAATATCAAAACAGACGGTGATTCTAACCTAACATGCTGCACAAAGTCTCAGATAAGGCAGTTTAAGCAAGTAGACAATTAAGTCAGTTAAGCATGCTTTCCTAAGCTAACAGTAAGCTCAAAGTTCAAGTAGCGTAAACAGTGAAGTAAAATACGATTATAGATACTTAAATGTAAAACAGGATTTTTCAACAGTCAGCACAAGTACACGCCCGTCACCTCACGTACAAGGCATTTCAGATATCACAGTACCAATCCTAAGGGGAGTTCCCCCATACGAGGTTAGATAAGCCACTTACCTCGAACAAGCTCAATCAAGTCTGTACCACGTTCTTGCCACGAGTATCCTACTCCAAATGGCCCAAATCTATTCAAAGTAATTGCATAATGTAAATAATACTTCAAGTAACCAATTTAACTAATTAATTCTAAGCTAATACGCGAAATTAGGAAAAATAACTAGAACGCCCCCCGGGCCCACGTCTCGGAATCGGGTAAAATTTACAAATTCAGAATCCTCATACTCTCACGAGTTCATTTATACCAAAATTATTCCAATCCGACATCAATATCTAGATCAAAACCCCAAAATTTGGCTTAAGAACTTTTCTCCACTTTTCCTCAATTTTTCATCCCAAATCCGAAATTAAATGACAAAACTAAGATTAGATTATAGGAATACAACTAGAAAGGGATTAGGAATCGTTACCCACTGATTTCCTCTTCAAAATCCTCCCAAAATCGCCCTTAACCGAGCTCCAAATCGATTTTTCCAAGTTTTAAATTTAACCCTTGATTCTGCCCCTTTTCTGACCAGTGAAACCGCATCTGCAGCTCTGTGCGGTCCCGATTCTGCGTAGACCAAGTCGCACCTGCGACTTTTCATTAAACAGGAGTTTTCGCACCTGCGACTCCCTTACCGCACCTGCGCTCATGCAGGTGCGATCGACTTCTCGCACCTGCGGCTTCTGGAGCCTGGACCAAATCCGCTTCTGTCATCACCGAGCTACTTCTGCGGTGCCGCACCTGCGGTCCCCCAACCGTAGGTGCGATTATGACAGACCTCAGCAAAACTTCAGCAACTTCAGATTTTTACCTAAGTTCAATTCACTTTCGTTAAGCACCCGAAACTCACCCGAGGCCCCCAGGACCTCCACCAAACATGCCATCCAATCTGAAAACATCATTCAAACTTGTTCCAACCTTCGGAACGCTCAAAACAACATCAATACACCAATTTAACATCGGATTCAAGCCTAAGAACTCCAAAAACTCTCAAATCTAAAGATAATAGTGATTATTTTAGTGCTAGTTTTCTGATAACACACGTTATTCTTCACACTTTTTCTTGTCAAAGATTCTTTGATTTAAGGATTAATCATGTCTAGCACACAAAATGCACCTGCTCACGATAGTGATGGACTTGGAGAAAACAGCAGCATAGGGCTCGGTGTACCACCCATAAATGCTGAGGGAGTGCCAAACGTGGAGCCAGTTGATAGCAGCTCCCACAACGCTATAAACACGAACGCAGGCACAAACCCCACAAGAAATGCACATAGGGAAGCCCACGCCGGAGGCCAGGAAACACGAGGACTAGAAGAAGGAGGAGTCAGCCTCCAAGTGATTTTCGAGATGTTGCAAGCTCAGCAAGTCGCAATCGGAGTAAGAACAGAACTCCTAACATCGCCGAACTAGTGCTTGAAAGGCCCGATGGAAGCGGCTCGGGGACTGACCCAACAATCATGAAAATGCTCGAGGAATTGACTAAATGAATCGAGTCAGGAGAAAAGAAGATAGAAGACAACGATAAAAAGGTGGAAATGTACAACCCCAAGTGGATCAGATACCGGGAGCACCTTCAGTTTTGAAGGGTCTAGATGCCAAAAAATTCATACAAAAACCTTTCCCCCCAAGGAACAACTGACCCTAATGAACATATTACATCATACACTTGTGGAATCAAAGGAAATGACTTGAACGATGATGAAATCGAGTCAGTATTGTTAAATAAGTTTGGGGAAACATTATCAAAAGGGGATATGATCTGGTATCACAACTTAGCTCCTAACTCTATTGATTCATTTTCTATGTTGGTGGATGCCTTCGTAAAGGCACGCGCCGGGGCCATAAAGGTGGCCACAAGAAAATCGAATGTATTCAAGATAAAACAAAGGGACAATGAAATGCTAAGGGAGTTCGTGTCCCGGTTATGAGATAGAAAGGATGGAACTACCCCCGGTCTTCGATGATTGGGCAGTTCAGGCCTTTATGCAAGGTTTGAATGAAAGAAGCTCGATAGCATCTCGACAGCTAAAGCATAACTTGATCGAATATCTGATCGTGACATGGTCGGATGTGCACAATCGGTATTAGTGAAAAATTAGAGTCGAGGACGACCAGTTGGGAACCCCCTCGGGCTCAGTTCACCCAAACAGATTCGCATTCAAACCCTCGAGGGACACAGATCAGGGATCAAGATTCAACAAGGAAAGATATTAACTGTACGTCGAAGATAGAAGGAACATTTCAAGGCGTAATGCACCTCAGGACGATCGAAGAATAGATCGAGGCCAAAGCTCCGAAAGGAGCTCAGGACCTGTGGAGGCTCCCAAGTTATCAGAATACAACTTCAGTGTCGACGCCTCAGATATCGTCTCAGCCATAGGCAAAATTAAAGATACTAGATGGCCCAAGCCCATATAGACAGATCCTTTTCAGAAAAACCCCGACTTAATGTGTAAGTACCATGGTACTCACGGGCATAAGACCGAGGATTGCAAACAGCTTAGAGAGGAAGTAGCTTGACTATTCAACGAAGGACACCTTCGTGAATTTCTCAGTGACGGGGCTAAAAACCATTTTCGGGAAAGATATGCAAATAGGAAGAATGAACCTGAAAAACCTCATCATGTCATTCACATGATCGTCGGAGGAGCCGATGTCCCACAGGGACCTACATTCAAACGTACTAAAGTATCCATCACAAAGGAAAAATGGACTCAAAGCTATGTGCCCGAGGACGCTCTATCATTCTGCGAGAAGGAAGCAGAAGACGTATCCCAGCCTTACAACGACGCCCTAGTAATCTCTATCCTTTTTAATAAAATTCAGTTTAAGCGTGTTTTAGTGGATCCAGGTAGCTCGACGAACATAATCCGATCGAGGGTCGTGAAATAACTCGGCCTGCAAGATCAGATTGTACCTGCATCCCGGGTGCTGAATAGCTTCAATATGGCAAGTGAAAAATGAGGGGTGAAATTATCTTCCCTGTAAATATAGCCGGGACCATACAAGGCACCAGGTTCCATATCATCGAAGGTGACATGAGGTACAACGCACTCCTTGGGAGGCCATGGATACAAAATATCAGGGCAGTGCCTTCGACTCTCCATCAGGTGATAAAGTTCCCAATAGAGGAAGGAGTGAAAACAGTCCACGGAGAACAGCATGCTGCAAAAGATATGTTCGTAATCGAGGAAGTGGTGCCGATACCGGAACCCTTGACCTCGGAAACATCGACCTCCAAAGGCAAGAATGTGACTAAGTAGTAGTAACAACTCCGAGCATCAACGGAAGCGGAATAGAAGGTAACCTTAGGCGAAGAAAGGAATTCCCCAGATCCTCGAACCCTCGTTGTTCCCGAAAAGCCCGATGCTACCAAACCAACCACTGAAAAGAAAAGTACACCTAAGAATGGGATTAGTCCTTGCTCTCAGGAAAAAAACTCATTTAGTTTCTTGTTGATGATATAGATCGCATTGCTTCGACATGACAGGGATTCCCCTTGAAGGATAAACTGGTAAAATAATTAAAACTTATATTGATGATATGACTAGTTAAGTCCCTGTGTGCAGAGGACCACTTTAATTCATTTGCAGGAACTAATCAACATTTCGGGGCAATACGACACGAAGCTCATTCCAGAAAAGCGTTCCCTCGGAGTTAGGGTGACTGAGTTTCTCGGCCTTCGCGGCATCAAATCGGGACACCAAAATCATCCCCGAGCAGGTCAAGGTCCTCGGAGATATCATGGTCACGGACAACAAGACCTCGGAGTTGTTGGTAAAGGAACTTACAAGCTCGGCACAATGGAAACTCTCAAAGGCTCATGCTCTCGAGAACACCCCTTCCTATACAAAGGCCGTAGGTTATAAAGCATACGTTGCACTCTTTTTCCCTTAGCTTGGATTTTGTCCCAAATTGGTTTCACCGGCAAGGTTTTTAATGAGGCAACACCTATATGCTACCCAAGGAACGACCGACAAGTATTCAAGGCTTCTTTTCAATCAACCTCGAATACTGGGGGGCATCACCCTCGGAGGTTACATTTTTGGAAAAATATTTCACGCCTAAATGGACCTCGATAGGAAAACTTTGTAATGGGCCAAACGGTCAAACGAGCTGTGTCCATATAGAATAGTCGAGCCCCGCCAGCAAAACATGTACGCATGTATCGACTATTTGAAGAAACATTCAGGTTATGTCAAAAATACTTTGTCTCATACAAGCTCTACACTTACAATCCTACGGGAAATGGCTTAAAAGCCAAGACATAGAAGCACCCCGAATACTCGGGGACTACCATCAAAATTCGAATTAATAAAGACCTCAAAGAGGCACCCTTTCGAAACAAAGGCCAAGGCCAATATTCTCGTGGTTTAACTTCTTAAACAAGTTCGGAAAGTTATCGGGTAACAAGTCCAAGTGACACACCCAAAGGCTACGGCCATACTAAAGACTATGGTCATATAAAGGCTACAGCCAAATAAAAGACTATTGTCATATAAAGGCTACGGCGAAATAATGCGGCTCGGAGACGTCCGACCTCCGCTATAAATTAAAAGGCCTTCAAACACTTTGCAAAAACCGGTTAAATCAGGCTACCCTCGGCAAAAGCTACATATCAAGGGCTTCGATAAATTCAGCCCTCGAAAGTTCCATGGGTTTCGATATCATCGACCCTCGGGAATACCTCAAGAGGTGTTAGATTACGTTTACACAATCAAATCAATAATAAGGTTCCGATATGTCGAACCCTCGAAAAACCTACGAGTGCAAAAACACATGCTAAGGCATAATTAAATTTTTACTAAGTCTTTTAAACCGAAATGAGGGAAATATTATATACCCATTCTAAGAGGCCGAATCGGCCCAACTTAAAGAGACTAAGGGTCGATATGTAAGAGCCTAAGGGCAAATATATAAGAGCCTAAGGGCCGATATGTAAGAACCTAAGGGCCAATATATAAGAGCCTAAGGGCCGATATGTAAGAGCCTAAGGGCCAATATATAGGAGCCTAAGGGCCGATATGTAGGAGCCAGAGGGGAAATATATAAGAGCCTAAGGGCCAATATGTAAGAGCCTAAGGGCCAGTATATAAGAGCCTAAGGGCCGATATGTAAGAGCCTAAGGGCCAAACTCGAAAGGCTTAAGGGCCTAAAACTTATAGTTCGAGATTCCCCTTTCATTTCGATTCGGACTCGAGGTTCACAGTATCCCGAGCCCACAACGAGTTTATTAAAACTCGGCTCAAAAATTATTATAAAGATCTAAGGGTTTATAATACCCCAAACCAATCCTCGAACCAGTCATTCAAATGAAGTTTTCCATAAATAAAGGCAATGTTGAATACAGGCCATATTAAAACCAGCACTAGCCAAAAGCGAGATAAAAGTTCCCCTCGTATTTCCAAAAGATGATTACAGGGAATATTTACACAAAGAGGTCTACAAGAAAGCAAAATAGAGTAACCTAAAACTACTTCGGGCTCACATCCATAGCAGTCGCATCTTCAGGAGTCGCATCTCGGGGAGTCTCATCCTCGGCGGCATCATCTGCGTCTCTTTCACCCTCAGAAGCACTGGCTGAATCATCCTCATCGGAAAGTATAGCGACCGCCTCTTCTTCCAAAACCTTCTCCGCTTCAAAATCTGCTGAAAGATCGAAGCCACGAGCATCTATCTCCTCGAGAGTCATCCTCCCGGATTGTTGCCTAGCATGGCCCAGGGTGCTTGTTAACTCAGCCTCCACCTTAGAAGAAATCCCCCTTGCCCGGGCATTAGCAGCTTCTGCATCAGCTCGATATGAGGCCATAACGGCTGCAGCATCATATTTGGCCAGCTCATTAGCAGATCTGGTTTAAAGCTCCTCGATTTCAAGGCCCCGAGCTAGGCTCTCCTCTTTCACACCTCGAAGCTGGCGTTTGAGTGAAGCTAACTGCTCTTTTAGAGTTTCCTTCTTAGAAGCGAGATCATCCATACCTCGCCTCAATCCCAGGGCCTCGGCTTCTTTTATCTTAAGCTCCTCCCGAAGTTGCGCCTCCATATTGGCTTTCTAATTGAACTACAAAATTAACAATGTTAGCCACCAAAACAAAACAAGTGCGTAACAAACTCTCGGGAACTATCTTACCTTCTCAACATACTCGGCTCGATCTTGGCACACCTACGTCAACTCAGCTCATAGATTCTATATCTCCAATGCTTTCTTAGCATATAAGGCTTTTACAGCGTCCCTCTCCTCTAAAGTTTTCTTAAGCTCGGCCTCGCACCGAGCAAGATCGTCTCGGGACTTGGAAAATGCCCTCTTATAAAGCCCCATAGCCTTCATAAAAAAGAAGGAAAGTGAGGTCTAGAACAGCTAAAACAAAGGCGCAAGAAGCAGAAAACTCGCTTGTTTTGAAGAGTCTACATACCTCATTAAAAACGAAAGAAGCATCGGGGTCGGGGCCGTCATCAAACCCTGCGAGACATTCCCGAAAGATGTCATGCCCTTCATGGTTTACTCCCACTCTAGAAGATCTCATGTTCACAGCCTCCCGGATTTTCCCCTCGAAGAACTCGGGGCCAGGGGGAGAATCATCCACGTTGATCACCCCGAGCGATTCGCTCGGGGCATTTTCTTTTATTTGAAGAGGCTCGGGGTCAGGATGTTCGGCCTTGCCTTCATAATGACCTCCTAAACGAGGCACCTTCTTTTTGGATGATGGTTCGGGACTTTGTTTGAACTCCCTTCAGAAATTTCTTCGGCTCGGGAGTGGGCCTCATGAGCCGCCGCTGGTTCGACAGGCTTCGGAGCATCAACATTCTTTCTTTAATGATTTACCAACAGGCAATCATCATTTTTTTCTTCCTCCTATTCCCGAAGGCGTTGAGCCGTTTCCGGAGATAAGGTCGCCGTATCGGCCTTAGGCCTTCGAGCCACGCTCTTCTTTGGCTTCGGGGGATTTTCAGATGTCTCCCTTCTTCTTTTTCTTTCTTTGGGAGGTTCGGAGCCTCCACTTCACCAGCTGGGGCCGGCCTCAATTCAACAGTGTCCCCAAGACCTGCGTGTAATCAAGACCAGTGTCCCAGAATAGAAACATTGAAAAGGTGCAGTTAACATGCAAGCAGATAAGGCTCAAATAAGAGGGGATTTTTATACACAAATGCTTGGAAGTAAAATAGAGCAATCATTAAAAAAAAGCTGATTTTTGAAAAGAATTCATATTACTTTAAAGGCAAAGAAAGAGAGGGGAAGGGGGTCCTAGGTTTATTTATAATATGGATCACATCAATGCGATACCCGATAATCACTCCTCAAAAGAGGGGCTACACGTGGTATTAGCGCACCGGTCATGATATCCATATCTACCCTTGCCACCCCGTTAAGGTACTAAAGCGCGAATTGGTCTCGGCCACTATTGCATGCTATTACCCGCTCCATTCCTATCAGTCCCGGAGGCACTTAGTACTACTATTCCTAAAAGGGAGGGATATTAGGCTGACTTGGAGTTTCAAAGGTGAAAAAATCTAAAGCGACATACAAAGCATATAGGACAACAAAATAACAGGGGAAATACTAAAATGAGAATTTAATTAACTTCTTGGTGTTGGCTTCCCTGACAGTGGTGTCCGGCGCCATCACGACCTTTAATGGATTTTGGGTCATGACAACCTCAGTCAGTTACAAGAGGCACCTGGTTCTAGTAGTTCCCACAGCTCAGAAGTTGCACGGCTAATAAAGGAGAATGCTGAACTCAGGAAACATGTGGAGGACCTGAAGTAAAACTGCTTAATGAGCAAATGTCCACGAATGCTCGCATGGATCTTGTCCTCCAAACCCTTGCTTCCTCTTCCAAGCCCCCTTCCTACAGTGTCCCTTAAAGAATGTCCCCTTAGTGTCTGGTTTCCAGTGTCTATCTTCTTAGTCATTTTTTTGGTAATGTTTTTCTTGGTTCTAGTAATTGTTTTTGTTGGTTTTAAACTATGGATGATAACAATGATTCTGCTCCCGCCTGTAAAAGTCCAAATTTGGTTAATGCAAGTGGTTTCCTTTTTGTTGTTTATGCTACTGCTCTTTTGTCTCTGTTTTCTATCATGTTGTGTGCACACAAGTGGCATGAGTTAACCACGCTAGACTTCTTTATGCTACTTACTTGGTCTGTGCTTTTTATGATGCCAAAAGGGGGAAATAGATTTACTAATTGAATAATAAAGAGCATAAATGAATAATAATCTGATGGGGGAGAAATACAGATTCAGGGGGAAGGGAACTCATAGAGGTTCAGGTACTGATTAAGGGGGAATGCAGAGATTCAGGGGGAAACTTAAGGTCTTTCTGGTTCGCAGTCTGGTTCTATGTGGTTCCTTCTGGGATTTTCAATTATGAGTTTGTCATCATAAAAAGGGGAAAATTGATAGGTTACAAGATGTAACGACCCGGCCGATCGTTTTGAGAATTTAAGCTTCGTTCAGCGGTATACGGTCTGGAACAGCTTCACATTATGTGTATCGACTTACGTGCATGGTTGAATTCAGTTAACGAATGATTCGAAGTCGAATTGGAACAAGGATTCTAGTTTTGGAAGCTTGAGCGGTGAGAATTTGACCAGAATCGGAATTTTGAGTAAACGGCCCCGGAATGGGTTTTGGGTGATCTCAACAGCTTCGTATGGTGATTTTGGACTTAGGCACACATCCAAATTCAAATTTGGAGGTCCGTAGGGTAATTTGAGGCGTTTCGGCAAAAGTTGAAAAAAGTTGAAGTTTGGAAAATGGAGAAGTTTGACCCATAGTTGACTTTTGCAATATCGGGATCGGAATGCGATTCCGAGGGCTGGAGAAGCTCCGTTATATCATTTTGGACTTGTCTGCAAAATTTGGCGTCATTCCGAGTTGATTTGATCGGTTTCGGCTCGAGTTTTCAAAATTGGAAGAATTGGAAGTTCATAGTTTGATTCTTGGCGTGATGTGTATTTCCGGCATTGTTTGATATGATTTGGGACCTTGAGCGAGTCCGTTTTAGGTTATAGAACTTGTTTGTGTGATTAGGCGGGGTCCCGGGTGCCTCGGGTGTGTTTCGGACGAGGTTCAGATGTTTTGCATAGTTCTAAGCAGGTCTGGTTCTGGTGTTTTCGCACCTGCGACCTTGGAGCGCAGGTGCGGCTCCGCTTCTGCGTGAGCCCAGCCGCTTCTGCGGTCATGCACGCCTGGGTAAATTATCGCTTCTGCGGCTCCACTTTTCGCTCCTGCGGTGCCGCTGGTGCGGTTAATTTCCGCAGATGCGATCACATGCCAAGTAGCCAAAGTTCGTAGATGCGAACTCCTTCTCGCAAATACGGCCCCATAGATATGTTTCTCGACCGCAGATGCGGAAGTCCGGGCAGAATCCTTTTATATCGATGGTTAGCCATTTTTTTCATATTTTGAGTTTTAAACTTCGGATTTGGGAGCTACTTTTGGGGTTTTTCAAGCAAATCGATTGGGTAAGTATTCTTCACTTAGAATCTAACATATTCCATGATTTTATCTTCATTTTTATCATTTAAATTGTGTCTTGGGTTGGGGAAGGAGTTGGTTTTTGAAGAAAATTTCTAAAATGAAAAATTGTGATTTGAGGGACCAAATGGTATCGGAATTTGATAAATTTTGTATGGTTGAACTCGTATCGGAATGGGCATTCGGTTTTTTGTAAAACTTGTTGGGTTCCGAGGTGCAGGCCCGGGGGTCGACTTTTAGACCAATTTTTGGATTTTATTAAAGATTGAGACTTTATGATCCGGAATAGTTTCTTATGTGTTCTATTTGTGCTTTGAAGTTAATTTGGTTAGATTTGAGCCGCCCGGAGATCTTTCACCCGAGAAGTGCATTTTAGAGTATCGATGTGTCGTCTTTAAGGTAAGTATCTTGCCTAACCTTGTGTGGGAGACTTCCCCTTAGGATTTGAGTCTTCTATGTTGATTGTAGTTCGTGTACGCGAGGTGACGAGTGCGTGCTCGGACTTATTTGTGGAAAAATTGGCCTTTTAGGGTTCTTAGGTCTTTATATTCACTGTGTAGGAATGTGTTCTTGACATGACTGAGTTTCCTATTTATTTGTTTCACCTCCACATCCTTAATAGGAATTAATTGCTTCACGATTCACTCTTATTGCCTAATTGACTCCTAATTGATTTAACTGAAGAATTTTGCCTCTTCTATTGTCATGCTATCTTTTCATAGTTGCTTATCTTATTTGAGAATTATTATTACCCCTCCTAAAATTGTTTAGTCTTAAGTAAAGCTAAGATCATCTTCCCCTAATTGAATTGTCGAATATCCTCGAAATTGTCCAATCCTAAAAGAAGTTAGATAACTTATGTCCTTGTTGACTTGCCCTTATTTGGGACTATTTGACTCGTGTTGATTTCCTTGTTGTTGACTTGTATATTGTGGGATCGTCGCTATATATTAGTTTTCCCGTTGTTGAATTGTTTCCCTTTATGCCAACATTCTTTTCTGTGGTTATTCCTTGCGAGCTGGTTCTGCCGTTTCCTTGCGATTTACAGTCCTTAAGTTGATTTACTTGTCTTACCTTGTATTATTGTCATTGTTGTTGTTTTATGTATTGTGGTGATGTACGAGCATTCTGTTGTGTTGTGAATGTTGTTTCTATTGGTTGCGCTGCATGTTTACTTTTGGGACTACGGGCTGCACCCGGGAGATCCCCCTGTATATTTACTTTTGGGACTACGGGACTGCACCCGGGAGATACCCCCTGCATATTTACTTTTGGGACTACGGGACTGCACCCGGGAGATTCCCCTGTACACATATATTGATTTGGACTGTAGTGCGGGATACCGAGAGATCCTCAGCACACATATTAAGGATACTAAGAGATCCTCGGGATACCGAGAGATCCCCAGCACATATTGAGGATACTAAGAGATCCTCGAGATACCGAGAGATCCCCAGCACATATTGAGGATACTAAGAGATCCTCAGGATACCAAGAGATCCCCAGCACATATATTGAGGATATTGAGACATCCCCGAGATACTGAGAGATCCCCGACTATTTACGTTTGGGACTACAGGATGATATACTGGGAGATCCCCTGTTAAAAATCATTGCGTTCTGAGCTGATGTTTCATTGATCCTATCCTTGTGTAAACATTATAGGTGTTGTCCGTTCTATTCCTTGTACTTACTAGTTGGTATGAACTATGTTAGGACACTTGCACAAGCATACACATAGTTAATCACCCTTATTGGATAGGAGGCCCCTTGAGATTTCTGAGTGTAGACGCATACCCTCGTTATTTGCCTTCCATGTGAGAATGACTCTTTTGGGGCACGTGAGTTGTCAGTATGATCAGGAGGTGTGATGAGGGCACAGGATGCCAAGTGTTAGGGTTCAGGTATTGAGACCCGTATTCTGTGATTATGAGATGAGGTGTTACAGGGTGACTGATATGCGAAGGTTATCTATCTGAAAAGATTATATTCGAAAAGCTTTTATTTTGAAAGAACTCTTTTTAAAAAGAACATTTATTTGAATGAAGTATATTTCGAAACATTTTTTCTTTTATCACTTGAAAGGTTTGACTATTTGATTGACGCGTGCTAGTTAAGACTTAAGGTGAAAACTATCGGAGTTGTTGAGTTATGACTTGCCTTTACCGTATTTGTGATTTCGAATTTGGGTTGTATTCTCGCTTACCTTTCCGTGTTTTCCTTATGGTGTTTTCCCTAAGTACTTGCCGTTTTCCTTCCTTATTTTAATGACTGTATTGTTATCCGTATCGCGTAGTCTCTATATAAATATCATGTCCTGTATAATAGACCAGTAGGTGTCTTGACTGTCCCTCGTCACTACTCCACCGAGGTTAGTCTTGATACTTACTGGGCACCGCTGTGGTGTGTTCATACTACACTTCTGCACATTTTTTTGTGTGCAGAAGTGTAGTAGCTGTGCGGATTCTTGCTGAGGAGACTCAAGGTAGTCCTGCTGCTGCATTCGCAGGCTTCGGAGTCACCTTCCTATTTTATATTCACACTGTTGTACTTTTTCCATACGATTGTGTTTAGAAGTTGTAGCGAGACTCTGTAGAGCTTATGACTTGTACTACCGGGTTTTGGGAATTATAAATTTTGTAGAGATTTTTGCTTCAAGACTGTTAAAATTTATTTATTAATGTGGTATTTCAGCATGAGTTAGGCTTACCTAGTCCCTAAGACTAGGTGCCATCACGATACCCAACGGAGGAAAAGTTGGGTCGTGACACAAGTACTTTGGTAATAAGTTCTTTACTTTATGTTTTGATGATCTAACAAACTTACTATCCGAACTAGATAAGGAACCTGTTACACATCTACAAGACCTTAAGATCACAAGGTTCTAGGTTGGGATTCAGCGTGGGATATGATTCAACTCTTCAGAGTGGAAGGAACAGCTGAGGGAACAGGCCCTACCAGTTCCCGAGGAGACTGTACGAAGTCAACTCTCTAGATGGAAAGTTGTTGCATGCACATGCTACAGTGCAGGAACAGTGCAAGAGTCAACTTTCTGTGGAAGACTTTTTACCTACCTTGCTTACATCATTGTAAGTGATGTCACACATGTATATATACAATCAAGGAAGGTAAAACACATTCACTTGAACATTTGACAAGCTCACTCATGTGACTATCCAGCAAGCAAGTTTCAAGTGCTTCAAGAATAAAGAACAAAACAACTACGGACCAGTTCCCACATCGAGTCATTGTATGTCCTTAGTTGAGTTGTAACTTTGTTAATGTTCTTACCTGTAACTCCTACTTAGCTTACTAAGAAGCAGTGTGTAGGAAACCCTTTGTAAATCTTAAACCTTTGTGTTTGAGTCTTGGCTAGAGTTAGTCGAGTTGTGAAGTCAGTGTAATAGAGGTATAAATTACAAAGTGGCTTGTAATATGTGTGTTACAAGTTTAGTGAGGGATTAAGAGGTTAATTCCTAGGTTGCCTAGGTTGTTATCTAAAATTTGCTCAGTAGGGAAGTTGAAACCCTACAAGGGTAGGTCGTGATTTTTAATCCCGTTGAGCTGGAAATTTTCCACGTAAAATTTCTCCTGTCATTTACTTACTGCTGTGCGCATGTGTTCTAGTAGATCTGATAGAGAACCTGGTTCTCTATAGAGTTTGGTGGACCCATATATTCTATCATTATGGTATATACTACTATTGGGGCATGAAATACGCTATTTATATTTTTTCTCTCTCTTTATTTCAATTAACACAAGATTCTCTCTCAGATTTTTCTTCTTTCTCTTCTCTTTCTTCTCTCTCTCTCTTCGAGCAACTCAAGCCCTAGTATTGATGGCCGACAAGAAAGAAGAATCTCTCTCTCTCTCTTCGAGCAACTCAAGATACACGCCCTAGTATTGATGGCTGACGAGACATTAGAATAGAGTACAAGGCAGCCAGGAAACTGAAAAGAGTGAACTTTTCGAAGAGAAAGGAGCAATGTGATGAACTCTTATCATAAATTTGTTGTGCGGATCTGATGAACTTTCTTCTCTTCTTGGCCAGAAAATGCTGTCTTCGACGAACTTTCTTCTTTTCTTTGCTATTTAGTCACATACAATGATACAGATACATTGTATTCTGTACAAATTCACTCAAACACATTATATTCTTATATAAATACATTTTTTTGCATGTATTTATGTATTTCGAAGAACTGTATTTTTTTAATATAGCTGAATACAGGATATAAACATTAAAATACACTGAATACAAATATTAAAATAGAACATTATATAAACAGTGAATACATTTGTATTTAAAATACAGTGAAACACAGTAAAATACACTAAATACAAATAGAAATACAGTGAATACAACCAATGAAATATACTGAATACAGCAGTAATAACATGTATTAGGAATAATTGAAATATTGTTAAGACAAATATGCACTGAATATAAAATAGCAAATACAGTAAATAAAAATATTGAATCTAATGAATGCAATAGAATAAAAAAATATTAAAACACACTTAATACAACAGTAATATACAACTGAGAAATTATTCTAATTAATTGTGTTGATAATGAGGCATGTTAGAATTTGTTGAGTTATATTAGGAGTGTATCACGCTAATTAATATTATTTCCATTATTAGATAGCTGGACATACCTATTTTAAGGTGATTGTCATTACTGTATTCATGAATATATAGCGCGAATACATGTGAATACATGCGCGTACAACTGGACTGCCCTAATTTTAGGCGCTTTTTGCTGAATACACGTGAATATATGCGCGTACAGCTGGACTGCCCTGATTTTAGACGTTTTTTGCTGCTGTATTCATGAATGCAGCAACGCGAATACAGCGGATACACTACCATAACAATTGAATAGTAGCTATAGGAAGTAATTATGCATATGGTAGCTATAGAAAGTTAATAGCCACTAAACAACAGTGGTTTCTGAAAATTCATCTTAGAATTGAGCTAAAGGCCCATATTGTTGCATTTCTTATGCGTTGCTCAATTTTTTTATGGACAAATCTTCTAGATTGGCTAAAGGCCCACTTCGATTTATTTAAACAAATAAAAAAAAAATGATTTCTGCAATTTAAATGAGTACATTTAAGAATTTGGGCTTATGGTCCATTTTAAAAGTTTTGTCATTTTATTTTGGACTAATGGCCTAAATAAAATTAAAATTTAGTTCCATTATTTTTTAAAATAAATTTCAGATTATAAAATTAGTCATATGAACTAAATTTTCAGAATATAAATTTTCTATTTATATTCTTTTATGAAAATTATAATAATTTATTATCCCAATTGCTTGAAATGTTAATTAGTTTAATGTTAAACTTGCTTGTTAATTTGTTTAACAAGCTTGAAATATTAATTTATTTAATATTAAATATGTTAATCTGTTTAACATTATATTTATTTGTTAGTTTGTTTAACATTAAATTTATTTATTAATTTGTTTAACATGCTTGAAATATTAATTATTTTAACATTACTTTTGTTAATTAGTTTAACACATGATTTATCTTAATTTGTTTAACATGTATGATATGTTAATTAGTTTAATATTAAAGCAAAATGTTATGTAAATTTGTATAGCATGTAATAAATGTTAATTAGCTTGACATTAAATTTATTTGCATGCTAATATGAGTTATTATTTGTTAACTTATGATACATATGAGATAGTAAAATCATGATAGATAATTATGTTGTCTTAAACATAATTAAGACGCTTAGCTAGATAACTGAATAGGTTAATTTTCATAATATTTTAATCGAAAAAGGGTCAAAACTACCCCTATTGTTTATTAAATGGTTTAAAATAGCCTCCGTCCATCTATCCATCTAGAAAAGCACACGACGTTATTTTTATACCTAAATCTACCCCTCTTTTTAACGGCACAGCATGTGGGCCTCACATTTATTGTGTTTTTGTTTTGGGCCACATGGCTCTTTCTGTTCAAAAATCAAATATCCACCTCATTAACCTAACCCGTCCCAATTATCTGACCCGCCAATTATTTTCTTTCTTTTTCTTAATCTTTTCTATTTCTCTTTTTTTTCTTATCTCAGAACTCAAAATTTCTGTCTCGGATGGGGCAGACAAAAGGAAACTCCTAAAGCCGAAGAAGCTTTGGTTGAGTGCAATCAGATAGGTCAGTGAAAAGAAAGACGGTGTAACAACCCGGCCGGTCATTTTGAGCTCTAGCGCGTCGTTCAGCGATTTGAGACCATGAGCAACTTCACTTCAGGTATTATGACTCGTACGCGTGGTCGGAATTGAAATTCGGGAAGTTCGGAGTCAATTTGGAAAGAGAATTCTCATTTCGGAAGCTTTAAGTTGGAAGAATTGACTAGGGTTGGATTTTGGAGTAAACGACCTCAGAATCGTGATTTGGAGGTTCCAACAGGTTCATATGATGATTTCAAACTTAACCGTATGTTCGGATCGAGTTTTGAATGACCCGGGAGCATTTCGGCGTCTATTGTGGAAGTTGGCATTTTGGAAGAAATTCATAACTTTGGGTTGAAGTGAATTTCAATATTATCGATGTTCGTTTGGGATTCTGAGTCTGGGAATAGCTCCGTATGGTGATTATGGTATTTGGAGCGTGTCTGGATGTGGATTTGGAGGTCCGTAGGTCATTTCGGAGTCATTTGGCGAAAGTTAGAAAACTTGAAGGTTTTTGAGAAGTTTGATCGGGAGTGGACTTTTTGATATCGGGTTTGGATACCGATTCCGGAAGTTGAAGTAGGCCCGTAATGTCAAATGTGACTTGTGTGCAAAATTTGAGGTTAATCGGACGTGATTTGATATGTTTCGTCATTGAATGTAGAGGTTTGAAGTCCTAAAGTTCATAAAGCTTGAATTGGGGTACGATTCATAGTTTTAGCGTTGTTTGATATGATTTGAAGACTCGACTAAGTTCATAATGTGTTTTGGCTGTGTTGGTATAATTGGTTGAGGTCCCGAGGGCCTCGGGTGGAATACGGATGGTAAACAGATCGAGTTTGGACTTGGAAGAAAGGCTGAAGCAGCGCAGAAGCGGCCAAGAAGGGCGCATATGCAAATTTTAGTGGTGAAGTGCTAAGACCGCAAATGCGGTCATCTCGCAGCAGAAGTGAGACCACACCTGCGGAAGAGAAGGCGCAGAAGTGGAGCGGGTAGCTGGGGGCATCTCCGCAGAAGCGGATCATATGCCGCACCTACGGAACCGTAGAAGCGGTCAAGTGACTGTAGGTGCGATGATCGCTGGGCAAAGGAGGATTTTTATAAACAGGACTTCGCCCATTTTTCTTCCATTTTTCATTGGCGGAGATGATATTGAAGAGCTTCAAGGAGGAATTTTCTTCAAGCAACACAAGGTAAGTGATTTCCACCTATTATAAGTTAAATACATGATTTGTATAAGAATTTAATCATGGAAATTAGTAGAAATTGTGGGATTTTGGTGGAAAATCTAGAATTTTAGTTTTGGATTTTGACCACGAAATTGGACATGGAATTGGGAATAAATTGTATATTCGACTTCATAAGGTTATGGGTAACAACTTTCTTCGACAATTTTCAAAATCTGGGCACGTGGGCCCAGGGGTAAAGTTTAGGAATCTTACATTTAGGGTTGGGTAAGCACCTTAATAGTTGGATATAAATTTTTGAACATGTATTGATTAGTTTATACACTATTTGATTAGTTGTGGATTCGTTCGGCACCGAATTGAGGGTTTGAGCATAATCTTGGACCGGAAAGGGGGCTTCAGAGCGAGGTAAGTCTCCTTTGTAGCCTTGTAAGAGGGAATTAACCCCATAGGTGAACTAAATTATTATGTGCTTATATTTGTGGGGGCTACGTACGCATGAGATGACGAGAGTCCGTACGTAACTACTAGCTATGCCTATGTCCGGGTAGTTTTAGGCTTACATCATGCCTTGTTGATATTGTTATTGATTTATGTTATGGTTTGCCTTGAGAAGGAGAGAGATTGAGTTTGCTTATTAAATGTTTTGAAAGGAGTTGAATTTGAGAAAAAATTAGAATGTTAAAATTTTTCATTTGAACTTCGTACTTTGAAAAGAATGAAAGAATACTATAATAACTTAAGAAATCTATGTGTAACCGCATCGCAAGTATGATCCGCGAGCGGGGTAATTCCTTAAACATATATTTGACCGCATCGCATGTATGATTCGCGAGCGGGGTAATTAGATGCATCTATTGTTCGTGTCATTCGACCCTCGGCAGTGCACGTTTTACATTTATATTGGATCAGGCCGAACGTCCTCGGTGGAGTTCGTGTGTGACAATAGAACCGGAAGTCCCTTTTATAATTGGTATAAATTTATTTTGTGTGATTATATGATTTAAAGGAAGGAAGTGATTTAAGTTCTTAAATATGGTGAAGACTTGTTCAATTATTTCTTGTTCTGAGCCTTATTGTTGTATATCATGCTTAATTAGAATTTCATATTATCATATTATTGGACCACTAGTAAGTGTCGGAGTCAACCTCTCGTCAGTACTTCTTCGAGGTTAGACTGGATACTTACTGAGTACGCATTATTCTCGTACTCATACTACACTTGCTGTACATTTTATTGTACAGGCACATGTGTGTTTAGTGGCCTTGTGGGCACAGCGACGTGGTTGATACGGGGACTTAAGTGAGCTGCATCTTATGAGAAGATCCGCACTTAGCAGAGTCTCCTTCAGAGTACTTATATTTTCTTTTCTGTCCAAATTTGTATTCCGGGCAGTTATTATATTTTATTGTACTTCCTAGTAAATGCTCATGCACTTGTGACACCGGATTCTGGGATGATTATAGGATTATTTAGTATTGAAATTTGCTAAAAACGTTATTATTTACTCTGAGAAGTTCATCATTTATTATTTAATTTAAGGAAATTATGATTTCAAAAATACTAAAATGAGAACTAAATTAACTATTTGGTGTTGGCTTGCCTGATAGTGGTGTCCGGCGCCATCACGACCTTTAATGGATTTTGGGTCGTGACAACATGGTATCAGAGCATTAGGTTTACTTAGGTCTTACGAGTCATGAGCGAGACTAGTAGAGTCTTGCGGATCGGTACGGAGACGTTCGTACTTATCTTCGAGAGGCTACAGGGCTGTTAGGAGCACTTCCCTTCTTGATTCCTCATCGTGCGATTTGGTTCCCTTGCGGCTTATACCTTTGTTTCTTTCATATTCAATCTTATGCGACGCGAAGCGCTTGTTATGAATTGGGAACTGAGGAATTGTAATGCTACTACAGATGTGGTATAGGATGTTACTCCTTGCGTACTTGATTGGGCTATTGCCGTCACCTTGTGGAAGGTTGTTCTCTCATTTCAGCTCAGTATTAGTATTACCTAAGGCTTTGAGATTTGGCATTGATTGTTATGACGATTCGTGCATTGCTATCGCATAGTATTTGTGTAATCGTAGGGTTCTTGCCTACACGTCCAAGCAATGAATAACTTGAAAGGAGGTTTACTCAGTGCATGGTTCAGAGATTCGGTATTTTATTTGCGGTAGAGGAAAATCAATCGGACTACAAATATTCAGGTTTGGGTTGATTGAGTAATGAGACTTGGTATTTTCGAGCGTGGTGGAGTTTTCATCGGTGATGTGGTGTACTTGTCCTTGTTGAATAAGTTAAGCTCGTCGGTGTTATGGTCTTCATCAATTTGCCTTCGGGCAGGGTAGTATGAGATGGTGCCGAAGAAGTGATTGTCAGAGATAGCGGGGTGTAGCAATTTTCGGAAGCAAATAGGTACTTCAAATGCTGACAGCTAGAGGACGATGATCTTCGGAGAGGTTTAAAGTTGATAGCGATCTATTGGTTCAGGTGCCACAGAGATAGATTTGACTTAAGGCAACAACTGGGCAGCGAAGGATTGGGAAGAACATGTGGGAAGTGTCATGCGGTGGTTAAATTTCTAGAAGGCCAGGTGTAAGAAGCAAAAGTCAAGTAAACAGAGAGGGTTTCACCAAAGTGAGACAGTGGCAGAGTAGCATATGGGTTCAGTAGTAGGATAACTACACGCCTTGAGAAAAGTTTATAGTGATTTCGGAATCATGGTGAACATTGACTAGGTCTACAGACTTAAATTTGGAATATTGGCTATTATACAACGAGAGATTTGGATACGATAGAATGGAGATGCTTGATGTGAAAAAGGATTTAGCATGACTTTGGATGAGAATGTATTGTCACACCTTTAGTTGATGTCCATGAGGAGTGAACGGACTTGTACAGCTGGTGAATGAGCACGGGCTCAGAATGGGTTATTGCGACTGAGGAAAGAGAACATCAGTGGTAATTTGAGCAAAGGATTTGAGGAACGTGTTCTATAATTGGCATTATCGATTCATGTTCAGGCTTTGGGAAGACTCGGGAATTATGCTTCGTGTAGAAGTGAGTTACACGGAATGTGATTCAGTCGGGTGCTTCTTTGAGAGAGTGGTCATGTGCTAGCGGAGCCTTGCAGTTGATTATATTCAGGACCAAGTTAGAGTGGGTGACTCTCAAAAACGGTCCTAGTGGATTCAAAAGTTAAAGTGCGGTGCCTAAGGATTTCGAGTCCATAATGTGGTTGAGTATAGAGCTTCTACAGTGGATTATGACAGAGGAACTTGGGGTGTTCAATGTTATCTCCGGTCTACGGTGTAGTAAAAGAGGAATGGGAGGAAATAACTTTGGATTTATAGAAGAATTATCAGAATAGGTGTATCAGTTGAAAACGCGATTATGCGCACAAGGAGGGTATGAAATGGTTCGTGGGTTCTGAGACAATGTGGTCTTGTGAAATGGGGTCACTCAGAACGAGTGCGGATTGAGGTTGCTATGTTTTGAATTGAGCCATTATTATTCCTAAGGCAAGTCTAGAGTAAATTAGAAGAAGTCGGTTAGCAACGGTTGAATTGGCATGATGGCGGCAATGATCAGTTCCTTCAGCGTGTTAAGATATACATGTTCTTTGTGGCGGTACGTGCGAGGCTTGGCGGCTGCCATAATTGATTTTATTTGGAAGCATTCGAGTATTATGGCCTGTTATGTGTAGATGGATCCCAACAGATTTATAGTGGTTTGGACCACTACTTGAGGCTAGTATTTTTTGCGGTTATCGGAATTCAGTCGCGTGTTGCAATGGTTCTCCTGAAATGGGTTAAGTGAAAGGTTTCTATATGATGAAGTGTGTACCCTATTAGTGGTTCAGGAGTTATGATGAAATTCTTGTACTCTTGCGTATTGGCATGATTAGGTGCAGTGGGTAGCATGGGAAGTGGAAGTTGAGGATCAAGGTTGCGATTTAGTGTTGACAAGAATGTTACAAGCCCGGATGAGCGGGAAAGGATTCAGATGGTTAGAGTAAGCTGGTACTGTCTTTAGAGTCACGTGAGATCGGTGTCATATGTAAGAGGCCTGTTGTGCGGATTTGCGGGTCCTTGATTCATTTTACAACATTAGTATGGTTGGTGGTATGGATGTGTAAACTTGTTGCCTGGTGCGGAAGGTCATGGGAGCGTACCCCACGGGAAAATTGTATAAGTGTGACATGTTGTCACTTGATTGATTGAAGATTGAAACCAAGTATGGAGATTTTGGTACTACCGCTAATGTGAGAGTTTAGGCCTGGAAGGAGTTCTATTCATTTGGTTGTTAATTTTGAATGTTTGTTCCGGATTTGACGGATGTTCTTGTGTGTCATGGGAAAAGGGTTACCGTGGATCCTTGAAAGGTTATTAGCCCAGTGAGGTACATTCAGAATCGGCTTGAGGTCCGTGGATGGATCTAAATGTGAATGTGGGCTATATATCAGGTCGGATGTGTTCATTTCAACATAGCGTTATTTACGGAGGAGTCTTCGGGCATTGGATGTTACTATTGTCGTCAGCTATTTCATGTAATACTCTATTGTGCCGTGTGGGTTGTGAGGTGGTTTGATTATTCACACTCATATCGGGATCCCATGTAGTTTATGGTGCTATATGAGCAGAATGGCTCTTGAGATGCAGGTCATTTATTGCACCTTAGTTGTGCTTGAGTTTCCTAGCTTATGGAGCTATCCGTCTCCCCAGGATTTGCATTATGCACTTCGCGTGCTTGTGGTTGATTTTCGGGTATTTTGCAGGTATGAGCTGATGTTTTAAGCGTCAATACCACACAAGAGGGGGGGTGATTTGTGTGGTACCCAATTTTTGCTTAAGCTGTTTATGGAAGGACCTGGTTCTTCTAGGTGTTCCAACTACTACTGTTTGCGGAATAATAAATACAAAAAATAAAAGACACAGAGATTTTTACGTGAAAAACACCTAGCTCAAAAGGTGAAAAACCACGACCTACTACTCAGTAGGATTTTCCCAAACTTCCACTAAAATCACTGAGCCAAAATAGCATTTACAAAAACTCTTTGTAAACCTAAGGATTAACTCTAATCCCGCTATGGCACACAGCCTCAACTGTTGCGACAACTTCATGTTAGCTATAACTTGAACACTCTAGGTACCTAATACAATTGCTTCTATGAAAGCTGAAAGGTACAATTTTAAACCGCCTACTACAATTGAACTAGAATAAAAGATAGACACAATGTAACTGGTTCTTCTATCTCGTTCAAGTAGCTTCAGGAGTGCACACTCAAATCACACATAAATTGCTTGCAAAATCGCCTTGCTCTTTTGCTCTCAATTTAGTTTAACTTCTACGTATGTGCATTACCTGTAAAAGAGAACAACACTAACATTTAATAGGTTAGTAATCAGAGTTTGATTGGGACTCAAAAGCTACTCTTCTATCGTGGAAGAGTTCATGATGATCTCAAACTCTAACACTATCTTCATCCTAGATTGTGTTCTCTTCATATAAGGAGACTTTCTCCCCTTATCTAATATGCAACATTTTCGATCAGATCAGGAGATATTGCTGTTTGTTCAGTAGGACTTATCTCCTTCACGTGCATCTCACATGCATAGATTGATCATGACTGTGCTTCACAAGATGGACCTGGTCCATGATGGAGTTCTTTTGTCATTCTTCAAAACTTCACTTGTTCTTGGGCCAACAAATTCCCCCTTTTTGATGATGACATACTATGTGCTTTTTACTGATTTGGAACCTGTAAGAACTCAGCTTAACCATCAATACTAAACTTAGAAAATTCACTTATCATCAAGGACCAGGTTAATTAGGTTATAAATATCACTTATTTCAGAATGTGTAAAGCACAATGTCTCTTCCCCCTTTTTGCATCATCGAAAAAGTTGCATACAAAGTGTGATTCCCAAATTTTAATAAGTACTCATGGCCATTGGGGCAACTGCAAGTGCAATCATGGTGCAATCATCAGTAATCAAGAAAACATATTTAAACTATCAAGGACATATTAATCATTGAAGAAGAGCAAGACAGTAGTTATCATTGACAGAGATATGTTGCCACCAACAATCCACAAAAAGAAAGAAAAACATCCAAACCATGAGCAAAAACAAAAGATAGAAAAATCCCTAATCTGGGTCACTGATGTACTAAACAAGTTCAGGAGACAAAAGCTAGGAGTCCTAAGGCTTGGAGGAACTAGAGGGTTGGGTTTGAGTTTGGAGAAGATTCAGCATGTTCTAAAGAATTCCATCATTCTTCTCCTTTTCTTTGGCAAGCTAAGTTCTAAGACCATCCCTCTCAGATTCCACTTCAATCACACGAGCCTTGAGCCTAGCTATTTCAGCATCCTTGGCTGCACATTCCTGAACCAGAGCCCTAACTTTGCTATTGATGGGTGTCTTTTGGGATGAACCAGGTTCATTTGGGATGGCATTGACTGGATAGTCACAAGCAAGAAGAGTATTGATGCCAAAGTGTTCCTTGCTCGAGGACATTTCCCATTTCTTCTGAGGCACATTTAGCCTGTCCAGAACTGTGGTTAGAATAAAGCCATATGGAGTAGCATGAGCCTTGGAGCCATTTATGAACCTGTCTAGCAGCTTGATAATGAAGGCCGGCCAGTTGATTTGCTTTCCTCTCTCCAGGCACTCCATAAGAACTAGATCCATGTAATTAGCAGTGTGCCTTCTCTCCTGTCTAGGCAATAAGCATTTGTTGACAAATTCAAACACAACCTTGTGTTCAGGCCTCATTTCACTTTTTTGCACAGCCTGGCTTCATTCACATCTTCTGAATCACAGAATCTCCTGGTGATTGCAAGAGCAATAGGGAGGGAGTCCAGGCAGGGCCACCTTTGCCTTGTATAATCATCAAACCCTTCAGAGGGTATGTCCAGGATTTCTCCTAGTTTTTTTGCATCAAACTGCACTTGGACTCCTTTCACCATGCTGCTAACAATGTCTTCCTGAACCGCAGCATTTGCCATAAATTCAATTAGCTCATTTCTGGCTAGCCTACCATCCATCTGAAGGACCATGTCCTTCCATCCCTGAGCAGCTAAAGCATCCACCAATTTCATCATTCCTGGTTCCACCAGGTCCTTCAACAGTCTACCCTTTAAAATCTTTCTTCTGCCAAACATGGCAAGCTTATCCTGTTCCTTCTCAGAATCATTTTCTTCTCCTTCTCCACTCCAGTCATCATCATCAGAAATTTTTGATTGTTTGTTTTTCACTGCAGATCTTGTTCTCTTGGCTAGTGTAGGTTCAACAACCTCAAACACAGAGGAAGACTTCTTGGAGGAAGTCTTGGGCTTTTTGGGCTTGGGGGTAGGAACCTCCACTGATGTACCCCTTTCTTGATGGACCAGTTCCACCTCCTCTTCCTCAATAGCCTCTGAGGATTCTGCAATCTTTCCCTTTCCTTTATCCATTTTCTTTTTCTTACTTTCAGCTAAAGCCCTTTGTAGCTCAGCTTCACTCTGTTTCGCCCTGCTTCTTGTGGCTCTACCCTTTGGCAATGAAGAGGCAGTAGGTGTTGGGGATGAAGCCTTTCTTTTCTTGGAAGGCTTAGGAACATAGGGGATTTTTGTTGTGGGAGTTCTGCGTTTCTTTGGGTCATAGCTTGCCCCAACGTTTTTCAGCAGGTCTGCTAGGTTTTCTTCAGCAGATGAAATAGGTTCATCTCTTTGTGTGCTCAGATGAATCAACCCCTCAGCAGCTTCCCCAGAACCACTTCCCCTGACTTCATTCCACTCTCTTCTACCCTTTCTTGTGCAACCCAACAGATAGCAAGCACTACTCCTTTTCCACTTCCCCTCTCTTCACCATATGGACCCTCTCTCTCTTTTTCTTTTTCAAATTTCTTTTTACCTCCAGTCCTTCGTTTCTCAGGCAATTCAACATCCCTAATAGGTCCAACCAGAACAAACCTAGTCTCTAGGTTTTCAGTCACATATGAACCTACCTTAGAAGGAGATTCTTGAGTCTTTTCAGAGTCAGAAGACCCATGTCCTTCCCCCTTAGTAGCGGATTGATAGGATTCAGAATCAGAGCTGGAGTCTGAGTTTTGAGCTTGGCTTGCTTTGACTTGGCTTGCTTTCAACCTTTCATTTAATGCCTTCCTCAGAGCCCCAGATGCTACAGTCTTTCGAGCAAGCTTTTCACCCTTCGTAGTCTAGGTTTTGGAGATGCACTGGGTGGAGTAGTTGAGGATGAATTTGAGGGAGATGGTGGTGGAGGAGTTCCAGGATTGTCTTGTGGGTTGGTCATGATCGTTGGTTTCTTGAGAGAATTTGGGAATTAGAGTTTTGGAGAAGAGGCAAGTGAGGGTGAAGAAGAATTTTTGACGGTTTTAAATTATTAGGATGGCAGGGGAGGTGATGTGTATTTAAAGAGAAATACACATTTAATAGGTAAAGCTTTTAGCAGTGGTCAATTAGAGGTCTAATCAACCTGAAATTCAGATTTTGAATGATCGGTTTATCTTCCCTAGATTTTAGGCAAAATTTTCGGTTTAGAGTTCTAGGCAAACAGAACTAGTTCGGTGCTAACGGATAGAATTTTCTAACAGTTATAGGACTTCTGCTCATGATTGAAATATTAATCTTTCTAATTGTGCAGAGCATAGAAAACATATCTTAGCTTTCATATGAACCCATACTGATGAACCAGGTTCTTCATTTAGAACTCTCTTGAACATGCCTCAAATGCCATAATAGAAAATTTTGTAAGAGATCGGTGAGTCATATAAACACATGTCACAGGAGTATACTAATTAAAGTATGAAGCGAGTAAGAATTAATCTAGATATTTACACAAGTTCAGAGTTCCTAGACAAAAAAAAATTTGTTCATTGTGCATTCTGAGTTGGACCTATTAGGTGATCTTAATCATCCCTAATTCCAACCTGTTCCTCTCAAAGTTTTCTCTACTCAGTGCTTTAGTGAAGATGTCAGCAATTTGTTTATCAGTAGCACAAAATTCTATGGAGATTAATCCTTTCTCATAGTTATCTCTCAAGAAGTGGTGTCTAACATCTATGTGCTTAGTCCTCTTATGATGAACAGGGTTCTTTGTCATACTTATAGCACTAGTGTTATCATAGAATATAGGAATGCAACCAAGTTCAATGCCAAAATCTGCCAGCTGCTGTTTGATCCATAGCAATTGAGCACAACAAGAGGCAGAAACAACATACTCAGCCTCACAGTGGATAAGGCCACTGAATTTTGCTTTTTAGTGGTCCATGATACAAGACATGAACCAAGAAAGTGAGCCATACCTGAGGTGCTTTTCCTATCCACAAGGAAACCTGTATAATTAGCATCAGCATATCCTACTAGATTGAAATTACTACCTTTGGGATACCAAAGACACAGATCAGTGGTGCCTTTCAAATATCTTAGTATCCTCTTGACAGCAGTCAAGTGAGACTCTTTTGGATTAGCCTCGAAGCGAGCACAAAGCCCTACACTGAAAACTATGTCAGGTCTGCTGGCAGTAAGATACAAGAGTGAACCAATCATACCCCTATACAACTTTTGATCAACTGATGAACCAGGTTCATCAATGTCTAATTTAGTGGCAGTTGCAATGGGGGTGTCTATTTCCTTTGATTCATCCATTTTAAACTTTTGATCAGCTCTTTTGCATACTTCTGCTGATGGATCATGGTTCCATTTGGTCTTTGTTTGATCTGTAAGCCTAAGAAAAAGTTAAGCTCACCCATCATACTCATTTCAAACTCACTCCCCATTAATTTTACTTAGTTTATCAGTGGTGGCCCCAAAGATTATGTCATCAACATATATTTGTACTACAAGGAGATCCTTACCTTTTTCCCTTAAGAATAGGGTACTGTCAATTTTACCTCTTTTGTAGCCATGTTCAAGCAGAAATTTGGACAGTCGTTCATAGCATGCTCTAGGAGCCTGCTTGAGTCCATAGAGAGCCTTGTCTAATTTGTACACATGCTCAGGACATTTCTTGCTCTCAAACCCTGGAGGTTGTTTCACAAACACTTCTTCTTTCAGGTAGCCATTCAGGAAGGCACTTTTGACATCCATCTGATGGAGAGTGAATTCCATGTGTGCTGCAAAGGCTATGAGGAGTCTTATTGCCTCTAGTCTTGCAACTGGAGCAAAAGTCTCATCATAATCTATACCCTACTCTTGGCTGTAACCATGGACCACCAGTCTTGCCTTGTTTATTGTAACTGTTCCATCTTCATCAAGTTTGTTTCTGAAGACCCATTTTGTGCCAATAACTGATCTGACCTTGGGTCTTGGAACTAGCTGCCAAACTTGACTTCTCTCAAACTGATTGAGTTCATCTTGCATTGCATTCACCCAATCTGCATCCTGCAAAGCCTCAACAACATTTTTAGGTTCAATAAGAGATAGGAAGGCATCAAAAGCACACAGATTCTTTAGTTGTGATCTGGTTTTGACTCCAGATGTTGGATAAGTGATTATGTTCTCAATAGGATGAGAACTTTGATACTTGTAAGGTTTCACAACCAACTGATTTATGCTAGATGTTTCTCCCATGTTCTGTTGCTGAGGAACAGGTTCATGAACATGTTCTTTTAGGGGATTAGTTTCAGTTCCTCTTTGATCAGTTCCCCATGTCAGGTTGCCCTGGATGGAAGAACCTGTTCCATCATCTGTTCCTTCTTTTGGTGCCACTTTAACTTGTGCTGAGACTTCAGTCAAATCCTTTACCAGTCCAATGGCTTCATCTTCATGTTCCTGTCTCTCAGAAAGAATGTTAGTTTCATCAAACACTACATGCACACTTTCTTCTACACACAAAGCTCTTTTATTGAACACTTTATATGATTTGCTATATGAAGAATATCCCAAGAATACTCCCTCATCACTTCTAGGATCAAACTTACCTAGGGAGTCTTTTCCATTATTATGCACAAAGCACTTGCATCCAAATGCCCTAAGATGGGATATATTTGGTTTTCTCCCTTTAAGTAACTCATAGGGAGTCTTCTCTACAAGAGGTCTAGTCATGCATCTATTGATAATGTAACATGCAGTGTTTACAGCCTCTGCCCAAAAGCTGTGGGGTAGTTTACTAGAAAGAAGCATAGTCCTAGCCATATATTCAAGAGTCATGTTCTTTCTTTCAACTACTCCATTTTGTTGAGGAGTCCTAGGAGCAGAAAAGTTATGATCTATACCATGCTCATCATAGAATTCAGCAAACTTAGCATTTTCAAATTCAGTTCCATGATCAGACCTAATGGATGCAAGTTGATTACCTAGTTGTTTCTGAGTTTTTCTAACAAAAGCAGTAAACATGTCAAATACTTCATCTTTAGATGTTAAAAATAGTACCCAGGTAAATCTAGAATAATCATCAACAAGTACCATCACATATTTCTTTCCACCTCTGCTCAAGGTTCTCATTGGACCACAGAGATCCATATGAACCAGTTCCAACGTCTTGGTTGTGCTTACCATTTTCTTACTTTTGAAGGATGATCTTACCTGCTTCCCCCTTGCACAGGCCTCACAAACTTTGTCTTCCTTGAACTTGATGTTAGGTAACCCTATCACCAAGTCCTTAGAGACTAATTTGTTTAGCTGATTCAGACTAGCATGACCAATTCTTTTGTGCCACAGGAGGGGATCATTATCCAACACACTTAGATAGGTGAGTTCATTTTCTGAAAGAGTAGACAAATCTACAATGTAAATATTGTTAACTCTTTTTCCCTGCAAAACAATCTTGTCAGTGGTAAGGTTAATCACAAAGTATTTGGTAGAGGTCAATGCTACAAGGTTACCTCTGTCACACAGTTGTGACACACTGATCAGGCTGTATTTCAAGCCATCTATCAAGTAGACATTCTCAATGGAGTGTGAGTCTGTCTTACCTACCTTTCCAACCCCAATACCTCTCTTCCCATTACTAAAGGAGACATTACCTCCCTTTAAGTCCTCAAGTGAAAGGAACTGGTTCTTACTTCCAGTCATATGTTTTGAGCAGCCACTATCCATGTACCATATTTGGCTACTTCCCTTCACTTAGACCAGCAAAAAGAAATCAAGGGTTAGTCTTAGGAACCCAAACTAGTTTGGGTCCCTTTCTATAGGCAAAGGGGTAAATCAAATTCCTTTTAGCCCATCCAGGCAACCTATTTTTTTTTTTGAACAAAAGCTTTGTTCTTTTGACTGGCCTTTTCTTTTGCATTACATTCATTTTTGTAATGGCCAGTCTTCCCACAGTGTGTGCAGATTTTGTTCTCAGGAAGAGTGAGGTACTTTCTTTTAGGATCCCACATAGGTGCTTGAGTCCCATAGCCAAGTCCTGTTTTGTTGCTACTATGATGTTCTTGTAGTCAGGAAAGTGCATCAGAAGCCTTGTTCCATTTGCAAGTTCTGTCTAGTTCATGTTTTACCTTCCCTAGATCTTCTTTTAAGACTCTTATCTGCTCATCCTTCCTGTACAACTCATCCTTCATTTTTCCTAAGTTTTCTTCTAGGGTGAGATGAGTGTGATCAGCTTTCTTCTTACCTGTTCCTAGTTTCAGTTTTAAGTTCTCAGACCTAAGTTCTAGGATACTGGTGTCAAGTTCAAGAACCTGGTTCTTCAACTCAGTATTTTTACTATCACTCTCATTAGCCCTAGATTCTAGATTTTTGCACTTGGCTTTTAGGATCACACATTCCCTAGACAGATCTTCCTTCTCATTATTAATTATCTCAGACTCATCAATGAAGTCTAGCAATAGCTCAGACAACCTTTCTTTAGACAGGAATTTAATCTTGTCTTTGAGAAGAAGGACACTTACCTCTTGTTCATCATCTGATTCTCCGATGGCCATAAATGCTTGTTCATCTCCAGCTTCATCTTCTAAGTCCTCATCTGATGTTTCTCCCCAAGCAGCAACCATAGCCTTTGTTGATCCTTTGTTCCTTTTGGGTTGAACCTGTTCCTTCTTCCTGTTCCTTCGTTCAGCCCTTTCCTTCTTCCACTCAATTTCCCATTGAGGACAGTTCTTGATCATGTGATCAGTCTTGCCACATTTGTAGCAACCCTCGTTGGTCTGTTTCTTAGGAACCCTTGGTTTGTTGAAGGTTGTACCTCTTGAAGAACCCTTTCCTCTCATCAGGTACTTTTTGAAATCTCTTGTGATCATGGCCATTTCATCATCCTCCAAATCTGAACCTTGAGCTATTTTGAGAGCCAGACTTCTTTCCTTCTTGGGTGCATCCATTTTCATGGTTTGCCTTCTCAATTCATAGGCAGTGAGGTTTCCAATCAGTTCATCCAGCTTGAGGGTAGCAATGTTCTTTGATTCCTGAATAGCAGGGTTATTTTGCTTTCCCAAGTTACTAGTAAGACTCTTGTCAAGATTTTCTCAACCTTGTCTTCTTCAAGGATAATTCTCCCAAGAGATTTAAGTTCATTTTTTAGTGTTGTGAACCGTGTGTACATCTCCTGGATAGATTCTCCTTCCTTCATACTGAAATTCTCATATTGAGAATATAGCAGTGTCCCTCTTGATCTCTTTACTTGAGGAGTTCCTTCATGAGCCGCTTGTAAAGTGTCCCATTTTTCCTTTGCAGTAGTACAACTTTGAATCCTACTGTACTCGTCTGGATCCAGTCCACACACAAGCCATTTCTTGGCCTTTGCATTCTTCTCCCATTTCTTCAGATCTTCAGCAGTGCAGTCAGCTCTTGTGTTTGGCACATCCACACCTTCAGCATTCTTCTTTGTAGTTGCCAGAGGACCATCAGTGACTATGTCCCAGAGTTCATAGTCTTCTAGTATGATGTGATCTCTCATCCTGTTCTTCCACCAAGAATAGTACTGACCATTAAAGAGTGGAGGCCTAGCAGTGGATTGCCCTTCCCAGTTTCTAGGTGGTGCACTCATTTTGATCTTTTCCTAAGGTGTTAGCCTCTTCAAGGATAACCCGCTCTGATACCAATTGATGTTTTAAGCGTCAATACCACACAAGAGGGGGGTGATTTGTGTGGTACCCAATTTTTGCTTAAGTTGTTTATGGAAGGACCTGGTTCTTCTAGGTGTTCCAACTACTACTGTTTGCGGAATAATAAATACAGAAAATAAAAGACACAGAGATTTTTACGTGGAAAACATCTAGCTCAAAAGTTGAAAAAACCACGACCTACTACTCAGTAGGATTTTCCCAAACTTCCACTAAAATCACTGAGCCAAAACAGCATTTACAAAAACTCTTTGTAAACCTAAGGATTAACTCTAATCCCGTTGTGACACATAGCCTCAACTGTTGCTACAACTTCAAGTTAGCTATAACTTGAACACTCTAGGTACCTAATACAATTGCTTCTATTAAAGCTGAAAGGTACAATTTTAAACCACCTACTACAATTGAACTAGAATAAAGATAGACACAATGTAACTGGTTCTTCTATCTCGTTCAAGTAGCTTCAGGAGTGCACACTCAAATCACACATAAATTGCTTGCAAAATCGCCTTGCTCTTTTGCTCTCAATTTAGTTTAACTTCTGCGTATGTGCATTACCTGTAAAAGAGAACAACACTAACATTTAATAGGTTAGTAATCAGAGTTTGATTGGGACTCAAGTGCTGCTCTTCTATCGTGGAAGAGTTCATGATGATCTCAAACTCTAACATTATCTTCATCCTAGATTGTGTTCTCTTCATATAAGGAGACTTTCTTCCCTTATCTAATATGCAACCTTTTCGATCAGATCAGGAGATATTGCTGCTTGTTCAGTAGGACTTATCTCCTTCACGTGCATCTCACATGCATAGATTGATCATGACTGTGCTTCACAAGATGGACCTGGTCCATGACTGAGTTCTTTTGTCATTCTTCAAAACTTCACATGTTCTTGGGCCAACATGAGCATTTTAGCTCGGTAAGTATTTCCTTGTAGATTATTGTATGTGGATCAGGTGGCACGCTGCCACGGTTATGTTGTTTGGATCGGGTTGCACGCCGCCATAGGTAACATGGTTGGATCAGGTTGCACGACGCAACGGTATCATGTGTGGATCGGGTTGCACACCGCAACGGTGTGATTTTGAGCATAATTTCCCATATCTATTCTTCTGTGTTTTGCTTCTCATTTTCTGAGGAAGGTTCATAACACCTTTCCGGTCGTCTAGTTAGTTACGTGTGTTGAGTAGTCCTTTCCAGAGTTCATTTTCCTTATACCATATTCAAGTTGGTAGCTTGTTGGCACATTGTGACATCATATGAGACTTTTGGCAGTGTTTAAGGTGGCTTATTGCCTGAGCAACTTGTATTGGGTAAGACGAGATTTTTGGATATTGGATTAGTGCGATATGATTTTACGAAGCATATTGAAGAGTATATATCTATACTTGGTTCATAATGAGGTAATGGTTCCTGTCAGGGGGAGAGACTCAACAACTTGTTGACTCAGCAGTTGGTTATGAATTTCTACACATCTCTTCCGTCGTGGAGGTATTACAAGAGTTGGAACAAGACTTATATATGTCATGATGTGTATTGTGAGCATCAGATTCGTGAAATTTCGGCTATTGTTATTTAGAAATGTTATTATGGTCATGTGAGTTATGCAGTGCATAGTGTGAATTCAGCAAAGATATGCAATCATGTATTAGTGCATCGCATAGAGATTGATACAGTGTTCGTATGATGGAAACAGGCCTGGCAGAGAATCCCGGATGTTAGAATTGGGCTCTAAAGCCTATTTGGCTGAATAAAAGGGAATATTTCAGATTTTCTCGAGCTAGTGTGCTCAACTGAGTTGTGGTGGAACGGGTAGGTGCACGAGGTGTTAAAAGGTGACTTCAGACAACTGCAGAGTAGTTCTTAGCACGTTCGAGGATGAATATATGTTTAAGTGGGGGAGAATGTAACGACCTGACCGGTCGTTTTGAGCTCTAGCGCGTCGTTCAGCGGTTTGAGGCCATGAGTAGCTTCACTTCAGGTATTATGACTTGTACGCATGGCCGGAATTGAAATTCGGGAAGTTCGGAGTCAATTTGGAAAGAGAATTCTCATTTCGGAAGCTTTAAGTTAGAAGAATTGACTAAGGTTGGATTTTGAAGTAAACGACCTCAGAATCGGGATTTGGAGGCTCCAGCAGGTTCGTATGATGATTTCACACTTGGGCGTATGTTCGGATCGGGTTTTGGATAACCCGAGAGCATTTCGGCGTCTATTGTGGAAGTTGACATTTTGGAAGAAATTGGACATGGAATTGGGAATAAATTATATCTTTGACTTCATAAGGTTATGGGTAACAACTTTCTTCGAAAATTTCTGGAATCCGGGTACGTGGGTCCGGGGTGAATTTTAGGAATCTTACATTTAGGATTGGGTAAGCACCGTAATAGTTGGAATATGATTTTTTGAACATGTAATGATTAGTTTATACACTATTTGATTAGTTTTGGATTGGTTCGGCACCAAATTGAGGGTTTGAGCATAATCTTAGACCGGAAAGTGGGTTTCGGAGCGAGGTAAGTCTCCTTTCTAGCCTTGTAAGAGGGAACTAATCCCATAGGTGAACTAAATTATTATGTGCTTCTATTTATGAGGGCTACGTATGCACGAGGATACGAGAGTCCGTACGTAGCTACTAGCTATGCCTATGTCCGGGTAGTTTTAGGCTTACTTCATGCCTTGTTGATATTGTTATTGATTTATGTTATTGTTTGCCTTGAGAAGGAGCGATATTGAGTTTGCTTATTAAATGTTTTGAAAGGAGTTGAAATTGAGAAAAAAAATTGGAATCTTAAAAGTTTTCATTTGAACTTCGTACTTGAAAAGAATGGAAGAATACTATAATAACTTAAGAAATCTATGTGTAACTGCGTCACAAGTACGATCCGGGAGCGGGGTAATTCCTTAAACTTATATTTGACCACCGCGAGCGGGGTAATAGATGCATGTATGGTTCGCATTGTACGACCCTCGGCGATGCATATTTTACATTTATGTTGGATCGGGCCGAACGTCCTCGGTGGAATTTGTGTGTGACATTAGAACTTGCAGTCCCTTTCAAAATTGGTATAAATTCATTTTGTGTGATTATATGATTTAAAGGAAGGAGGTGATTTAGGTTCTTAAATATGGTGAAGACTTGTTCAGTTATTTCTTGTTCTGAGCCTTATTGTTGTATATCATACTTCATTAGAATTTCATATTATCATATTATTGGACCACTAGTAAGTGTCGGAGTCAACCTCTCGTCACTACTTCTTCGAGGTTAGACTGGATACTTACTGGGTACGCGTTGTTCTTGTACTCATACTACACTTGCTATACATTTTGTTGTACATGCACATGTGTGTTCAGTGGCCTTGTGAGCGTAGCGACGTGGTTGATACGTGAACTTAAGTGAGCTGCATCTTGTGAGACGATCCGCAGTCAACAGAGTCTCCTTCAGAGTACTTGTATTTTATTTTCTGTCCAAATTTGTATTCCGGACAGTTATTGTATTTTATTTTACTTCCTAGTAAATGGTCATGCACTTGTGACACCGGGTTCTGGGATGATTATGGGGTTATTCAGTATTGAAATTTTCTAAAAACATTATTATTTACTTTGAGAAGTTCATCATTTATTATTTAATTTTAAGGAAATTATGATTTTAAAAGTACTAAAATGAGAACTAAATTAACTATTTGGTGTTGGCTTGCCTGACAGTGGTGTCCGGCGCCATCACGATCTTTAATGGATTTAGATTGTGACAGACGAACCTTCAATGGGAAATAAGAGGGTTTGCCAGTCAACTCGTAAAGATAGAGAAGTTTTGGCGACTGTTCCGACGAATCTACCAGTGTCGTATTCTGGGTGTTTGTCCATAGGTGTGTCTAAAACTCAAGAGAATATTCAAGGGGAGGTGGTGGAAGTGTCCACGCCCTCGGGTAAGTCAGTTTCTGAGGCTGTCCCTCGTTAGCTTTTACGGAGAATTACTCAGTCCCTCCTTAGCTTTTACAGAGCTTTTACTCAGTCACATTATATGAATCGTTCAATTTCTCAACCATATTGTAGTGTCACACACTTGCGAATTTTTGTTCCATAAAAACCCAAGCACATTGCGTTGACTTTCTAAAAGTTTAGAGTAGAAGAAGTAGGCTAGTAGTATTGAAATGTCTGCTGCTTCTTTTTTTCTTTTGCACAGTAAACCCAATTCTTTTGTTTTTTCCAGTGGATTAACATATTTAATTTTTGCTTGTTTGTTAAATCAATGGAGGAAGAAAGAGAAAAAACTAAAAAAAAGAAAGGTAAGAAAATGGGGCGGGTCAAATAAATGGGGCAGATATTATTATACCCATATGTCGGATGGGTTAGTGTATTTTATGACACCGGGTAAGGAAATAAGGTCATCTCGAGATTGCCACGTGGCCCAATGAGAAACTGCCACATCACTAAATTGAATGCCCACAAATTCTATCGTTAGACGCGTGGGGGCAATTTTGTTAATATAATTAACGTTGTGTGCTTTTTTAGACGGATAGATGGACGGAAGGTATCTGTAAACTATTTAGCAAACGATAGGGGTAGTTTAGGCCCTTTTCCCTATTTTAATTTTTGGACGATGATTGGGAACATAGTGAACTTTCGACGCCATGATTAATATATGTATTTATTAACTTAATCAATTGATGCTTATTGTCATAATATGTATGTATGTTGAAGATCGTGCATTGCATTATTTTTTTATTTTTACATGATCCTCATAATATTTTTTATTTTATTAAAGAATGACTACTGATTCATAAACATTGTTGTTGAGCTCAACAAAGGGTTGAAACTCAATGGCAATAACTATGAATCCTTGATCTTGAAAGTCCAGTATGTGCTAGAGGAGCAAGAGGTTCTGGAGGGCCATTAACAATGTCATGAATGAGCCTGAGGAACGCAATACTGATCAGCATAGGCGTGAGTGTGAAGCCTATGACAGTTGGAAGAAAAAGAACTCCATTGCTCGCATTACATTGTTGAGCACCTTGGATGATGACATCCTAAGGGAGTTTAAGGATCACCAAAGAGCTATGGATCTTTGGAATGCTTTGAGTAAAAGGTTTGGTACTTGTTCCACTACAAGTGCGATCCTTAATGATCAAATTTGATCATACAAGAAATGCCCGGAACATTCAATGAAAACACATCTGGGGCAAATGACAAATATGATTGGGGAGTTGAAAGATGCAGGTCATGTGTTGACTGATGACAACAAATTTAAGCTGTCATACGCTCTTTACCTAGTTCTTGGGATCATATGAAAATGTATTTGACCTATAATGAGCGAATCAGAATTCTGGAAGATGTCCGGAGGCATCTTGAGTTAGAGGAGGAACGACTTGAGGTTTAAAAACTAATAGCTAGTTGCATATGGCAACAACCTCCAAAACCAATAGTTATTCAAACAAAAGGAACTGGGGAAAGAAGAGAGGGCCACCTCAAGCTCAGTCGGCTCAGCCTGCTAAAAGGGAAAAGATTGAAAAGGCAAGAACAGACGTCCCAAACGTGTCAAAGTTACTAAAGTGAAATGTTATAATTGTGACAAAAAGGGTCACTATGCTAGAGATTGCTCTGAGCCTCCTAGAAGACTCAGGAGCAACAGACCACATAGCCTCGGAACATAGTGCCTTTGCTGGATTTTGGCGAGTTCCACGTGGAGCAAAGTGGATATATATGGGCAACAACAATAAAGTTGATGTTGAAGGGATCGGTTCATGCAAGTTAGTCCTGCATGGCGGTCGAGACCTAATACTACAATAATGTTCTCTTTGAACCAACAATTCGCCGGAATGTTATTTCAGTTTCATTTTTGCTTAAGCTAGAATTTGACTTGTTTTGTCATGGCAACACTACCAAGTTGACTTTTGGTTCAACTTTATTTGGTTTTGGTCATGTGACCGGAGGTTTAATTATTATGGATTTGGATTATGATTCATTTAATAGTAATGTTCATTTTTCTATATTTGGTTCTTCACATATGATAGTAATGTAAACACATGGCATGCTAGACTTGGTCATATTGGCCAACAAAGAATGCAAAGGTTAGCTAAATAAGGTTTGCTTTCCAACATTGAAATGAACATGTTGAATTGTCCACTTGTGAAAATTGTCTAACTGGAAAATCTGCAAGAAAACCTTTTGGTCAGGCGACTAGAGCTGAATATCCTTTTCATTCAGACAACTGTGGGCCTATGAATGTTAGGGCTAGGCATGGAGCAAGTTATTTCATCACATTTATTGATGACTTTATCTGTTTCAGTTATTCTATTTGATTTCCCACAAATCAGAAGCAATAAGTTGCTTCTTATGCTATATGAGCTTACTAGAAAATCAATTAGACAAGAAAATAAAAACTCTTCAAACTGAACGTGGTCGTGAATACTTATCAACCTAGTTTAATGGGTTATGTGATGAAAGGGAATAGTTCATTAGTTTACTATCCCAAATGCTCCACAACAAAATGGTGTTGCGGAGAGAATAAACAAAATGCTCCTAGAAATGGTTAGGTCAATGATGGCAAAAGCTAACCTCCCAATTAGTTACTGGGGGGATGCATTGCTTACTGCCACCTTTGTACTTAACCGAGTGCCTACAGAATCAGTTACTACTACTCCATATTAGTTATGGACTGGAAGAAAACCCGATCTGGGTTTATTAAGACCTTCGGGGTGTGCTGCCTATACACATAACTCCTCTCACAAATATGGCATATTGGGCCAGAGGGGAAAGAGAAGTATCTTTATAAGATACTCTGAAACCTCAAACGGTTATGTGTTTATAGGTCAGCAAGACAGTGGGAGTGTAACTGAGTTTAAATCACAAGATGTCACATTCTTAGATGATGAGTTCCTTAAGAAGGGAGAGGCAGGTCAAGACCTAACCTTATTTGAGATAATGGATCAAGAAGTACAAGGATCACTTTATTAGAGTGGGAGAATTATAGCACACGATGAATTATTTTCTCATCAAAGACCTCCTTCATCATCAGATGCGAATGAAAGTAATCCTTCTATATTTAGTGGAAGTGGCCAAATGGATCTTGTTCCAAGTGGGAGCGAGATGGTCATAGATCGTGTTCCAAGTGGGAGCAGGTTCTTGATCCGAGTGGGAGCAACATTGATCCAAAATGGGAACAATGATGAATCACAAATAAGACGTGATTCTCGTAAAAAGATTCCCCGCCGACGATTTGATATTGAAGTTGGCGAACTATTTATGATGCTCCTACAAGAAGAAAACAAGACTAAAAATGTAAAAGAGGCTCTCTCATACCCTTCTAAAGAAAAATGGACAAAAGCAATGAAAGATGAATTGGAGTCTATGAGTGTCAATAGAGTCTGGGAACTAGTTGACCTCCCTGAAGGACGCAAAGCAATTGGGAGCAAATGGATTCTCAAAATTAAGCTCAAGGCTGATGGCACAATTGAGAGATAAAAGGCTCGACTGGTGGAGAAAGGGTATACACAATAGAATGGAATACTACAGCGAGACTTTCTCGCCTACTGTACGATTTACCTCGGTTCGCCTGGTTCTAGCTATTGTTGCAAGCTTGGATCTTGAATTACATCATATAGATGTAAAGACTGCCTTTCCCAATGGAGAATTAGATGAAGAAATTTATATGGAACAACCTGAGTGTTTATTTCAAAAGGGATGTGAGTTAAATATGATTTTGTAGATCAAGGAACTCAAATTTAGATACTTATGGTGTCTAAATATTATCCGTACAGTATTCTTTATGAGATAAAGAATACGCTGAGAAAATGCTCTAGCACGTGTTTTCATACCATGTGTGCTAATATCGATCAATTAGGTTAACATAAGTCAATTCTCAACTTATTGTTGTGTGAGACCCAGAGCTTTTATGACGGCTCAAGATTTTGTACCCTCAAAGACTCCGATCAAATACTTGAGACTTAGTGTAATGTTAGCTATCTTAGTAAATTTCCAAAAGACTATGGACACAGATTCGGTCTAGCGGACCATATCTAGAAAGCAGCCATACTAATGTTAATGGGTCGTGAAAAGAGGGAGATCATTGATAGAATCTCATTTATTTGTATTCGTTGGTGCACCAATTATAACTTATGAGTTATGATTGTGAATACAAGAAATAATGATATATGAGATTTTGAGACTATATCAAATGTGATTTATATGATCTAGGGTACTGCCTACTTTATGATCTACTTGTAAGTTCACACTCGACGAGAGGCTATATACTCCTCACATATGTATAACACTTAGCTCTCACAGTATGTTGGTCGCACGGTCTACTTCCCTATATGAATAATTGAGGAGAAGAGTTGAGAATATGTTTCTTAGACTAGATGAGCACTCCCATTATGTGCGAGTGGGAGATGTAGGAAATAGAGTCCACCCATAAGGGTGCTCTTAGGGACCACTAAGGCAAAGCACGGTAATTTTAGTAATTACTATAACCCTAATATTCCCTATATAAGTATACTTAATGTACAATAAAAAAAAGACACTCTGCAGTATTTTTCTATGCCTAGTCTTCTCCTAAGTCAGACTAGGTTTAGACTGTGGAATAGGGGTTGCTCCAATACACCGTGACAACCACCACCGACTAGTGACTCCAGCCGTGGTTCGTTCCAGATTTTCGCTTCCACTTCACGAAGAACAAGTAAGTCCTCGTCTTGTGATTTACGTGCTATAATGTGTTTAGACTTATCGCGTTCCTTCACTCCTTAAATAAGCTTATTTTGAAAAATAATTTTCTCAAAAATACCTTTCAAAAAAGTACTTTTAGTGAGAAATGGTTTGTATTTGGCTAATTAATTTGAAAAGTTCTTTTGAGCAGCAATTAGTGTTTGACCAATCTTTTTAAAATGTATTTCTAAGTGCATTTTTTTCAAAAATGCTTGTCAAAAAAATACTTTTGGGAAGAAACTACTTTTTCTACATCTCAAAAACTACTTATATTTCTACTCGAAAACACTTTTTCCTTCTAAAAGTTTGACCAAACATCTTAACTTCGAAAAAGAATACTTTGGCAAAAAAAAATGACCAAAAAAAAGTTCGGCTAAACAAGTTATTATTCTTCATGATGTGTTATATCATAATGTTTTGTCAATTTAATTTTTTATCGTCGATCATCGCCTCTCAATCCTTAAAAAAACCATTATAAGGAGAGAGAAAAGGGAAAATGGGAGCATAAATTATAAGGTAGCAAATCAAACTCCCAACATGATAAAGTTTTAGTTAGCTAACCGACTGAACTACTAAGATAATCTCGTTCCTCGATTCTCACTCCATCTTCTCATATTTTTCTATTTCTTTATTATTGTTGTATATTTTAATCAAGAAATCAAGTATTCAATTGCAAAATAAAATTAAAAAAAAATTAAAATCAAGACCTAAGTTCTATGTTTCACGAATTATAGCTCGGAGGGAAAAGAATATAATTGGAGATATAAACAATTGAATGACATATATAAATTTTGGTAGTTCAATTATGAATAATTTAACTAAATAGGTAGAATAAAGATAGTACTAGATCTTACCAATATGCCAAAATTTACGAATAATTGAACACCACACTCAAGTTTTACCAATCCAACAAAATATGTGAATAATTTAACAAGATAAATATATCGAAGATTGTACTAAAAGTATAACCTACAGGCATAACTCTTTAATCAGATAAGATATGTCAATTCGTCAAACTTATGAATAATTTAATAAGATATATATAATGAAGATTATATTAAAGTATGACTCATTCGATATAACTTGTGAAGTGCAATTTTTCATTATTCTAGATGTTTAGCGTTATTTTTGCATAAAATTTCAAAATATGGACAAAATTTAAACAGGAGCCTTATTAGTGATCCTATTTGGACAAATATCCCTACAATCTAGGGCGATGTGCACAAATAGCCACTGACGGCTCATGTCTTTATTTTAAAGCCAGTGTTTTAAATGTCTTTAGTCTTTAGCCACTGGTTTAATAAACTTTAACTGCCCGGACGAAAATACCCTTCTGCTCATGTCCTTAACTTCAGGACTTTAGGACTACATGTCCTTAACTTTTGAACTTGAAACTCTAAGTTCAGGACTTCAAGATTACATGTCCTTAACTTTTTAACCTGTAACTCTAAGTTCAGGACTTCAGGACTACATGTCCTTAACTTTTGAACTTGGAACTCTAAGTTCAGGACTTCAAGGTTACATGTCCTTAACTTTTGAACTTGGAACTCAAACTTCAAGACCAAGCGTCCTTAACTTTTGAACTTGTAAGTCAAAGTTAAGGACCTATTGTCCTTAACTTTTGAACTTGCTTGTCCTTAACTTTTGAACGTGTAACTTTAAGTTAAGGACTGTCTGTCCTTAACTTTTGAACTTGTAAGTCAAAGTTAAGGACTTATTGTCCATAACTTTTGAATGTGTAACTGTAAGTTAAGGACTGTCTGTCCTTAACTTTTGAACTTGAAAATCAAAGTTAAGGACCTATTGTCCTTAACTTTTGAACTTGTAACTGCTGTCTGTCCTTAACTTTTGAACTTGGAAATCAAAGTTAAGGACCTATTGTCCTTAACTTTTGAACTTGTAACTGTAAGTTAAGGACTGTCTGTCCTTAACTTTTGGGCTTCTTAGCCTAAGTTCAGGACCTATTGTCCTTAACTTTTGGGCTTCTTAGCCTAAGTTTAGGACCTATTGTCCTTAACTTTTAATTTATTTTAACACAAAATAAATTAAATGCAAACACACAATAAGGATAATAGAGAAAGACTTGGAAATTCTTTGTAGGAAGAAGCTAACAAAGGAAGAAGTAGCTCAGTTCCGAAGAGCAATAGAAAAAGACTATTACTTTGAAATGTATTATGATGAGTTGCCCATATGGGGTCTTATTGGACGAGTTGAGAATAGAGAAGAAACAGATGATCCAAAAGACTACAAATACTTTCTGTACAAACACATACATTTCGATATCCTTTACAATAAGGATCGTGTTATTGAGATCACAGCAAGAACGGATCCACATTCTGTTTTGGATCTGACAGAAGATAAGGAAGTCAATGCTGAGTTTACATACACTGCGAAATGGAAGCAAACAGATATTCCAAGTCTGTTAATTAGCAGTAGCATAAAATTTGTTTCTGTAATTAATAAGCTCATGACGAAAAGTTAACAGCAGGAGATCTATTTGAAACCTGCGGCACAGTTCTCCCTAACACTTGAAAGAGATAGAAGAAAGGGTAACACAGTCTTTTCATATTAATTTTAATAGACTAGTGGCTACTATTGCTAAGCATTAAAAATGCTGGATAAAAAGTAAATACCACTTTAAAAAGTGGCCACCCCACACAATTTTTACTACAATCTACCATAGCAGCCCAAATCTCATTGTCCAGAAATTTGGCCCATTGTATGACGAGAAACAAAACTCTGTATAAATCTCCGTCTACCTCTCCTCCTCATTGTTCTAGGGTTCTCCCCAATCTGGGGTTATCCGTCCGTCCTACCAAATCAAAATCCTTTCTTTTATGCCCAGACAAACCAGTAACTAGTTAACTAATCGTAGTCCTCAATACTCCCATCGTTTTTTCTGCACATGTTTATATAAAGGCTACGCTAAAAATATTGAAATAGCGGAGCCTTGAGCGATAGTGCAAAAAGGGAATGCTGAGTTAAATCAGCGGCGGCCAGACAACCGCTGAGATGAATCCACAGATGGGTTCCTTTTTTTATAATGGTACTTGTCTACTAATTTCATCTCACACTCTTAGTTTTTTACTAGTATTTTTTTTTGGTGTTGTGATGGTTCATTTTAAATGGGGCGAGTTTTATTGCTATGCTTGTATGACCCAAGGTGCGTAAAATCATCACAAAAGCAAGGCCTTTTTGTTTATTCGAAGAGGGCGTTCTCACATCCTATCGCCTTGTTGAGCAAAGTCTCTGCTATTATTTCTTGGGATTGGCCATGATGAGATGTATATTTAAAAACACCATCTTTCGGGACTGAATGGCCCATAAGGCCTTGCTGTTAATTTCTGCAATTCTGAGGCCTTTTTTCCTATTGCTTTAATAGTTTTGTTTTTAATTTTTTTTGGAAAGTGTGCTTATGGACGGTCAAGTGCTGTTTAGATAATAAATAAAAACAACAGTACTTAACAAAAATACATAAGCTATAGATAATAAGCCACCATGTCTTTCAAGTCTTCCCTTGAATTTGGTAAGTGAAGACTATCCTGTTGTGGCTGATATCCTATTTGCCATTTGCTGAATTATCATAATGTGATGATTTGTTATTGAATTGGGGCAAGTAATGATACTTGTATGACCCAAAGGGGATTAGGATTGGCCATGAGATATGCATTCTTGTATTTATCTTTAAGTTTGTATTGCGAGTAGGTTTTCTGGGCTGATCATTCTTCTCTTCTCCTGGCTTATACTGCAATATACCAGTGTAGTCCCACTGCTACTAAAAACATGATTGTGTAAACTAAGATTTTGCTGTGTAACATCAATGGTTGGATACTAGGGTGATCAAGTGTTCTGGACATTAAAGTATGCCTTATTTGTTCACTACCACGGGCGAATTAGTAGGATAAAGATTACTCTCGTATTCCATATACGTTTATTCCCATCTCCATAAATATCATAAGGAAGTCTTAAGAACCAGTTTGGACATACAAAAATTTTCCTTTTTTTCAATTTTTTTTTGAAAACGATGTTCTGTTGGAGTATCTCATTCTTACCAATTTTTCCTTTTTCACTTGAAAATTCATTTTCAAACTTGAAAAACTGGTTCTCACATCAGTCCTAGTTTATTTTGATTCAGAATTAAGGGAAAAAGGTCATTATTGCCCCTGTACTATTGTAAATAGTACGCGTTTCACTTTAGCGTTTCACTTTACGTCCAAGATCCACCCTACCGTTAACAAACTTGATGGAACTGCCCCTAACCCTAACGGATGGCTAATGTGGCACCCGACCCCTCAATTTTTTGTCCATGTCAGCTGCCAAGTCATATGCTCCCCCGCCCTTTCCCTTCCCCTTCTCTTTCTCAGTTTCTTAGTGAAATATATTTCGTAATTTAAAAGTCTTTGAAGCCTTTATTTTAAAACTTTTTGCTCTCGTAAATATTACTCCAGTTCCTTCACTCCAAAAATTCCATTTTCATATTTCTTTTAGTTATACATTTTGCTCACTTAGAACTCTATTTTTTTAAAGTTGTTCGTGTGAATTCAAGATATTTCTAGGTTAGAATTAAGTAATTCATGATTTACTTCTTCTTTGTTTGATCTTGTATTTTTCTGATATTAGTTAAATACGGGGATTGACATTTGAAACATGGATTTTCGACATAACTTTGATTTGCTAACCTACAACGAACAAAAGAAAAAAAAGTCAAAATCAATTGGAAGTGAGTCTTGTGAGAACCATCATTCAAAATCAAAAGTTTGTATCCTCCAAATATCTAAATTCAAGTAGAGAAAAGTCTAAGTTCCCCAAACTAAATCTCGTTTTCTTTTGGTTGCTTAATCTGATTTTTGGCAAAAATTAAATTAGAGCAATGTTTGGAATTCTTGAATAGATAAAGATTATGGTAGTTTGAACCTTGAGTAGAGAACAAGGTCTTGGCGTGGATATTTGTTTTAGAACAACGCTTGGAATTCTTCAATTATTAAACCATTCTTCGACATCTCTTCTGATGGTTCTTGGTTCTTTAGAAAGATGTTTGATTATGGCAGTAATAAGGAATATAGAACTATCAGAAAAGAAAATATTTTCAGGGAATATTGGTCACCGGTGGTTTTCTATGTGGTGTTCTCGGTTTCCATTGATGATATTTGTTAAAGGAGGAGGTTGGAAGGAGGAGGGGTAATGGGTAATGGGTTAAGGTATGGGTCGGGCTTGATAAGTGTATTGGGTCAAGTTTATGGGTTTAGATGTTTTAATTTGGTGGGACCATCTGACTTTGCAGCTGACATGGACAAAAAATTGAGGGATTGACTACCACATTGGAGGGCCGTTAGGGTTAGGGGCAAATATGAAAATTTTATTAACGGTAGGGGTTGGAATGGACGAAAAGTATAACGGAGGTCAAATGTAAATAATATAAAATAGTAGGACAAATTCGAACCTTCTCCTCAGAATTAAACATTAGCATTTGATTGTTTCTTTCAAGTAGGATAATCAAATTGAAATGATTTTGATATTTCTATGAGTTATGGGGTATAAATCATATTTCATGATTTTGTAAAAAAGATATTCAAATATATTATAAAAATTATAATTAAATATAACTGTATCTTCAATTCAAATTTTAGTGAAATTCTTAATTTGAATTTTTTTTTTTGAATTCATATCCAAATGCCTGCTAATACTAGTCAGCCTTACTAGATTTGGCAACTCTCCTATATCAACTGGTGTCTTTCAAAAGAATAGTGAGGAGTGAGTTGTTAGCTTAGTAGATAATAATTAAATAGTACAGTTTTAGTAGGGATGAGTTTTAGGAAATATCGTAAAAATATTCTTTGTAAACGGTAACAATGAACGGTCTTATGTATTTCATGTAAAGTAATCAATTAACAATCTATCTATATATCTATATATAAAACATAGAGTAAAAGAGGTGACTATTAGCTCTCTTACACAAAGATTGCCTTATATCTTTTTTTGAGTATTTTTCTAATATAAATTATAAAGTGACGAAGTTTACATTTCATTTATTTTTGAAAGAATTGAAAGAAATTGCACATAACTTCACATCGTAACAAAAAATGTCCATATTCTTAAGTTTTACCTGACCTAGCCCATATTGTACATATTTTGAAAGCACTAGCAAATTTAAAATCTGTGTTCTTACAACTATTGTTTCTAAAAGCTATGGAGTTAAAGCTGCATTCTCACAACCATTGCTTTCACTCTTTTTCTTCTCACATTTTCTACATATGCTTCAAGAGGGCGTGTAATTTCTGCTTCTCCTCTTGTGGAAGACCATTCAAAGCTTTGCTTTCGAAAATGGTTTTTTTGAATTTGTTAGTTATTTGGATCGGGTGTTGTTCCAATTGATTGAAAATATCAAAAGAAGTTCAAAATTTAAACGGAAGTGATTTGGAGTAGATTTGAGTAGGATTTGAGTTAAATTTCAGAAAAGATGCAAAATAGGGTGGGGGTTGTGGGGGTAGGTTGGTGGGGGTTGGTGAGGATGGAAAATAGGGTGAGGAAGGTTGAAAATGAGTTTTGGAAAATATTTCCCCTTCTCATGATAGGTAAAATATTTTCCTCTAATTAGAGAAAAATGAGTTCATGACGAAAATAATTTTCAAAAAATTTAAACCAACCAAATATGAGAAAATATTAAAACACTCCTTCATTCCAAACACACCCGAAGTATGTGCCAGGTTGAAATATAAAATGCGCTTACACATGACACTTAGGACCTGTTTGGCCATAGATTTTGCCAAAATATATTTGGGATTTTTTTTGGCAAATACATGTTTTGCCATAGATTTTATCCATATTTTGCCGAATTCCCAAAGTCCAAAATTCAAATTCCAAAACCAGTTCAAGAGTTGGTTTTGGACCAAAATATTACTATTATATTTTTTAAAAATTGCCCCAAATTTTTTATTTTATAAAAGAGCCCACCATTTATTATTTTATAATAATGATGCTTTGTCTTCTCGGTTATTTGATAGTGTATTATTCATTATAAAAATGATAATTTTATATAAATTTTATTTATGTCTAGGACTATGGTTTGCGATAATATAATGAATGTTATTGATGAAGGTACTGTTGGGTATTTGTGATAGTGTTTAGAACTTGTGGGTATAAGTCATGTTTTATATTTTTTTTTGAAAAAAAAAGTAAAATATGTTTTGAAAACTGATATCCAAACACATTTTTATCTTCAAACCAAATTTCATCCAAATCAGATTTTGAAGAAAAATATTTTATTTATAAATCTATGAAAGTTATCTACAACTATTACAAATCTTCACACATAATAAGCTATCAATACCCTTATTTATAATGGTAGGAAACCTATTTCAACTAAAAACAGGAAAGTCTATTCCTATATTTATTCTAACTGCAAGCCCTATTTAGACATGAATTAAATAAATCAAATCCTAAATAACTAAGGTTTCTTACTACAACTTTGAATTAGTTTTCCAATATTCTTCGTAATTCAAAGTTGTATACGCCTGACTTGCTCTTGTGCTGTTATGTGGGAGCACTTCTCTCCAACTCTCACTTTTGATGAAGCACATGTCTTCATCCCTCGATTTGTTGAAGCATCTGTCTCCAACTCACGTTGATGCACTTTGTCACCAACACTCAATTTTGTTGAAGCACCTATCTTCAACACCCGTTGATGCACTTTATCACCAACACCCAATTTTGTTGATGCACCTGTCTTCAAAAACCGTTGATGCACTTTGTCACCAATTTGTCACCAACACCCAATTTTGTTGAAGCACCCGTCTCCAACTCACGTTGATGCACTTTGTCACCAACAACCAATTTTTATTGAAGTACCTGTCTTTAACTCCCGTTGATGCACTTTGTCACTAACACCTTGTTGAAGCACCTGTCTCCAACTTCCGTTGATGCACGTTGTCACCAACACCCAAATTTGTTGAAGCACCTGTTTCCAACTCACGTTGATGTACTTTGTCACTTAGAGTGGTACAGGGTGGAGATTTTCTAGGCATTCTTTCATTTCGCCTAAAATTCTACATGAGCTTTGCTATGTATATGTTGCAGAATTTGTTTAACTACAACAAAATTTATAGATGGCAACTATGCAGAAGTTATGGGAGAGACGACAGAGAGGCGACATGTGATTTGAAAGAGAAAAAAGCAAATGAAAGTATAGAAAAGAAAAATAAATAAATAATAAATAGAAGGGAAGTCAACAAGGAAAACTAGCAAAAACTACTGCTCCCAGGTAGTTTGACTCGGCACGAAGTTTAAGAGAAAAAAAGGTAGACTTGTCTTAAAAGCTTTTCAAAATCATATGTAAATCATAAAAGTTATAAAAATACATATTGCGATAAGATTACTACTCATAATACTAATATTAAATACCAACATACTACCACGAGCGATCCACACGATTTTTCAACTACCAATATTGTCACTAATGAATCTATATATCAACTTCACGACTATTAGTATAATCGGTTCGATAATGTTAAACTTAATTTATTCCCCTATTTTATTCCTCCAGATATGACCATTTATCTTCTTCTAATCAATTAGTAATGTACTAAAAAAGAACGGGAGTGTTATGAAATACATATTTATATGGATGTCCACTAATCAAATATAACTCCCACTGCTCTTCTCCATTATGTAGATAACCTCCACTACTTCTCACCATTATTGTTGTAACTCCCTCACCTCATAACCTACCCATGATCTTCCTCCATGATCTCAAATGTTTAATGGCATACTTATGGAATTCTTTTGGTATACCTCTATGTTGTACTATAAATAGAGGATGAGAACTCATTTTGTAATACACTTGAATACATGGAAGAAATAGATTCTCTCCTCTTTTTCTCTCTACATTGTTGTCTATCTTCTTGTTTTATATTATTACTTTGAGCTAAGTTTCGTAACACGTTATCAGCACGAATTGTTTATTTCATGATCTTCTATTTCAAGATGATGTGGCAGGTGTTCTTTAATTTCCATGGCTTTGGCCATACCATTTTGGCGGCAAGGTAACTTTATTTTAATCTTTCTTCACAATGGTAAAGGTTTATACAATTGTACTATACACAAATATTTCATTATATAATCAATATGGATTACCGTTTCAAAATTAATTTGTGAGTTTGCCTAAAACAGTTGAAAAATTCCTTCATTGTTATGATATTTTATGAATGTCCACATGCTTTCGTCACACCAGTTAAGACACATTTAATTTAGAGATGTAAGAATAAGAGATGATAAGTGGTAGCTGACAGTGAACGCTTATAAAATTTGCTTGTCAATGAATTACGATAATTTCTTAACACTTGGCTGCTGCTACTTTGGTTTAGTTTATTATTAGTATCTAGGATTATCATGCAATAGTTCTTTAAATTGAATGTTTTGCATTAGAAAATATACTTGAACCATGACAGAGTTACATAGTATGCATGGTTGCCTAAAGTGATGTAACACTTTTAAATACTCGAGGACGAGTCCCAGTATACTTTGGTTTATTATGCTATTAATTGAGGGTAAGATGGTAGGTTCAAGTCCCATCGCACTATAAGGGTAAGACATCGTGTTCAAGTCCTGATGCACTATGATAATAAGAATTGAATTTGAGTCCAAACTCATTATGGCCTAACATGTCTTTATATGGGTCATGCATTGGGTTTGAGTTCCAATGCACCATATGGATGACATAGTGATGACTAAAGAAAAATAATATATTTTTCATGGAAAAGCATGAATCTTGTCCCACTTGATTTGCACCATTCTTGAAGTGAATGTGGTAGTAATGCATAATAAGTAAATGAAGACAAGTGATTGACCAATGAACATGGGCGTGCCATTGATCAAATAATAATAGTCATCATTATGGCAATTGTAAAAAATGAGAACAATAAGGGTTCTCGAAGTAATTCTTCAATAGGTGAAGGAAATATTTACCATCAAATTGGTATGAAAAATTTATAAAGCACGTCGTGATAATTATACTCCATTCTTTGAAGAGAATGTGACTTGTGCATTGAGAATGCAGATTCATTCCTGAAGGTAAATGTAACAGTATGTGATTACATGAACATGTCATTGGTCGCGTACATGTGGTATGCCAAAAATAATTTGACATGCCTTATAAAAAGTTATTAAAGACAAAAGTAAAGCAAGAAATGATTTTGCTTATGATGATTTTGACCATGATAATTATTATGATATGATTTTCTCCGTGAATGAGACATTCACCATATGGATGGTGTGACAAAAGTTCTTGAAGTACAAAATCAATTACGAGCTCCGGAAGAGTTAATTTGTTACTACCCGGATGAATAAAATTATTCATGACATTGATATTGTAGTAAGTCTCAAAAGAAACTTTTTGAGTTTCAAATGTATTAGCCAAAGTGGTTGGCATATTGAGACTATAAATGAAAGGAAGATCGATTATCATCACATTACTATAACATACCAGGTAAATATGAAGGTTACCCCATTTTTCTTCTATTTGTACTACAGATGTATAAGCATGATGATGAAATCACATGCCATAGTAAATTAAATATTTACTAAAATAAATATCAGTTGGCATGACCGGTTGGCCATCCCGGTTTATTGATGCGAAAATTAATTGAGAATTCACATTGGCATATATTGAAGAAATAGAAGATTCTTCAAGAATTCTCTTGTACTGCTTATTCTCATGATATACCAGTTAAGGTTGGGATTGAATCTCTTGATTTCTGGAACGAATAGAAGGTGATATATAAATGGGCCCAGTCACCTGCCATGTGGACCGTTTACTATTATATGATTTTAATAGATGCATCTATTGTATGGTCACATGTGCGTAGGTTATCAACTTGCAATTTGGCTTTTGCAAGGTTGCTTGCTCAAATTATTAGAGCACAATTCCAGAATGTAAATTGTGATGATAATGCTGGTTTAAATCCAAGTTGGTTTAGCAGAAATTGTATGTCTCCAATTATAGCTAAACCATTGGTTATGAGAACAAAATTCGCAAATAGAAATTTGGTATGAGGTATATTATTTAATATACAACAGCACTTGTACGCATCTAGCCAACAAGTTATGATAAATTCTCCCTATCACAATTGGTTCACGGTCAGGAACCAAATATTCCCATCTAGAAATATGGATGTGCTATATGATTTAATTGTGCTGCCACAATGCACGAAGATGGATTCTCAAAGAAGGTTGAAAAATGTGTTGGTGATCCCGACACTAGGGGGAGAAAATGGGCAGCTGAAAAAGTGATACGTGAAATGAATTATTATGAATACATCTAGATCCTCGTACAAGAAAATGTGAACTTGAAATTCAAGTGATAATTCATTTCTAAAATATTTTCAGGCACATTGCTGACTCAATGCTAAATGTCATATTCCAGCTGCTAATGCTCCAAATAGAATAACGTCCATGATGGATAGAGTTTATGGCACGCATGAAGCGTAATAGACTAATCGGTTCCAAAGATAAAACTCCTTGAAGAAGGAGAGGAGCAAATGTTCAAGATGGTCACAATAAGGAGGCAAGTGCTTTATAAGAGCACCATGACATAACACTTTATAAGACCTCATGCGAGAGGCTCAAGTACCTGAAAATAATGAGATAAAGAGATCTCAATAAGTTATGTCTTTAGTGGGTAATGACGGAGCCGATGTAAAATGATTGTCGACGATGTTGTTATTATAATGTAGCGCTCAATATTATTAATATTGACGAGGATCTTGAGCTCAAATCTGTCATGGAATTTGGACAGATAAATGATTGGCCAAATGAAAAATATGCAATGAAATTGACTTCACCTGAAAAATGTGAAGTTGGACGGATAGTCCCTACACCTGAAAGTGAAATGAAAAATCAAGTCGATAGACATAAAGACGACTTGTGGCACAAAATTTTCGTAAATATCCTGGTATTAGGAGACATGTTCTCTTGTGGGGGGTCTGACAATACATTTGATATGCATATAATGAAAATCCTTGAATGAGTTAAATTGTTCTGAAGCATATTAAGGTTCCCAAGAAATTTATTAATAAATCTTCGGCAGATCCTTATGTAGATTAGAGCGATCATGGCGTACATGATTTATTTTTGTGTCTAGTGCAATTGGTGCACAAATATATCTGGCTGAACCATGAGTATAACAATATGCTAGCAAGATATAGTTTTATTCCAATGTGGAGATATTGGAATACAATTAGTATTATATTTCAAAAGGAATACTTGATGTAGATTTATTTATTCTAACAAATATTGCCAAGATTTTGTTGGTTATCCAAATGCAGACATTTTCCTGAAGTTCGTTCTTCAAACATTCTATTTGCATGTGAGAGTACTGCCATATTATCATTTTACAAGGCAGTTAATTGTTGATACTTATTCAAGTCATGCCAAGATAAGCAACTGATAAAGCAAGGGGCTCAACACACAACAAACGTGTGACTTGACTTTGAAGAGAAGATTCCAATAATACTGAAGATAATATTATTTGCTTATATCAATTGAAAGAAGGACTATCGAAGGAGACAAAATAAAGCACATTCATCAAAGTTCTTCAACAAATTTGTTCAAGTGATAATTTGACAAACTTCTTCACATGCATTGCGGATCTCAATATTAGAGAAGTTGTTATACAAGCTTGGAATTCGTCATCTCCGAAGAATAAAGTGATGTTTTCATGAGGGGGAGGCAAATACGCGCTGTACTCTTTTTCCCTTAGCTAAGGTTTTATCCCACTGGGTTTTCCTGGCAAGGTTTTTAATGAGGCAGCAAGTAATGCGTATTACAAGATATGTGTACTCTTTTTCCTTCACTAAGATTTTTTCCTTCATGGTTTTTTCTTAGTAAGGTTTTAACGATGCACATTATCTATGGACATCTAAGGGGGAGTATTATGAAATACATATTTATATTGATGTCCACTAATCAAATATAACTCCCAGGGAACTATATATTATTCGTTGTGTGTTCATATATTTGGATTGATACTGCTACATATAGAGGACACAAGAATTTATTTTTGTTTGATTTTTTTCTCGCGTAGTGCTTTACAAGCATTCATGATCTTTACACCAAATTGCTTGCTATTTGATTAATAAATACTTTATTCATCTATAATAAAAGATTCATGACTGTGCCAAACTAAAAAATTGTAAGTTTTCTTGTTTATACCCTTAGTTAGCGAAACAATAATGATTAATATGTTTGTGTTGAGTAAATTTAATTTACCTTTTTCTATTCCACCACGTGAATTCTTTTCATTACCATCGATAGCTTCTCTTTCGGCAGAAGCCCTTCCGCGAAACCCCTTCCCCTGAAGCCCCTTTCTGATTCTTACTAATTTAGTTACTTTCGTCTTGTGTTTTGGGACTTGTTTGTATATTCGGGCGGGGTCCTGTCACACCTCCTTTTATACACACCCGAAGGTGATATATAAAGGAGTTTTTCCAATTTAAGTGACATTATTCGAAATGAGATTATTTATTTGTTTTTCAGAGTCGCCACTTGGAATATTTTTATTGGTGTCCCAAGTCACCGGTTTATTTTAAATCCCAAATCGAGAAAAATTCGACTTTCCTTTTGAAGTCTGCGAACCAGAAATTCTGAATAAGGAATTGTGTTAACCCGGGAGAAGGTATTAGGCATTCCCGGGTTCCGTGGTTCTAGCACGGTCGCTTAAACTATTACAATTGGCCCATTATCTGATTTTAATGCATGTTTTAACCTGTGGTGTATTTTAACTTATTAACCGCTTTTAATTAATTTATGAAATTATTCTGGAACAAGCTACGATTGTCGTATACCTGTTTGTTTGATACACATTGCGAATCGTGTCACGGGAACAATACCCACGATCTGCAACATGTTTAATTTATTTAAAATTATTAGTTGTTATGGCCGGGTCACATAAATGTACCCCCGGATTTGGGAATTAGGTACCACAGCTACGTCATGGGAACCGTACCCGTAGCTATGATGATTTTATTAATTAACGCGCCTAAAGCAAACTAAGAAAGTTCGAGGCATTTTCTATACTAATTTTATTAATGTGAGGACCATGCGTTTTGAGATTTTATTTGGCATGGCGCGCCTCAAATTATTCTATTAAAAAAAATATTCTAAACTTAGTTTTGAGGGCTATAAACTATAGCTTACCTAATATAGCACGCCCCATCTAAATAAACAAAATATCTTTTTAGAACTGTAGCTAAAGGTTGTTGATTGCATGGTTGTTATTTACACAAGGTTGTTGGGCTTCTGGGCGAGAATTGGCCCAGGAGAAGGAATGTGTGAAGGGCAGTCCAGGCGGGTGGACTCTTTCCACTGACTGGGACAACATTGAGCCCAATTCGCAGAACAATGAGTTGTACAAAAATTGCTTAAACACAAATCAATTAAAGCTCAAGACATCTGAAAGTTGAATTAACATCTTTAAAAGGGACTTCTATCAAAATCCTAGTCTTATTGAATTAATCAAACTCTTTTAAGAACATGGACAAATACTGAAAACCAGGGGATCTCATATCGAACCCACATGAGAGCCAAGTTTCATGGCTATGGGCTGGTCCTCTCTGGGCTTCAAGTTAAGCCCACCAGCCTCAAACTTTGCATTTGTAACATACATTTGAAGACAAAACAAATAGCATTTTATGATATTCACCCCTAACCCTTTTAACTACACAACAAGCCTTTATGACTAGAAGAAACAAGAGCATGCTTTCGTTGTCAAGACAAAGAAAACCTTCATGATCAAGAACATTCAACTACATAGACTTAGAAAAAAATCAGAATTACTACTAGTCATCACTGGAACTAAAACACTTGGTGAAATTACCATTGAATATTGTAACCAATCATCCTATTGGTATTGCTATCAAAACATAAACAACTTCTCTTTTAGCCTTCATCAGAACACTTGATGGGATTTCAAACCGATTCATATTCCTGGGAAGAGGGTTTCAACAGGGGATTCTCAAGCAAGTCAAACGAGATTTCTAAATCATACATTGTCTTCTTTAACACTTAAATATACAGAAGAACCAAACGTCCTCATATTCAACAAAGTTTTAGTCCTTTTAACAAACCAATCATCTAAATTAGAGTAGCTACTTGGGACTTTCAAAAACTCAAAGATAACTAACAACAAAATGGTCAAATGTACACATAATGGAAACTAAACTAAAGTGCAGAAATCAGCTAATTTCAGAAGTGCAGAAATAGCATTTAACCAACTGCTTTGTTATAGATTTTCAGCTCAATCAAACAAACTTCATGTTCTTCCATTTTTCATATACTAAGAGGTGTAGTGAATACCTGGAAATCGAAAGAGAAACAAAAGGGTGAAGAATTAGCAAAGAGCAGCAACAGTAACCAGTAAAAATGGAACCAAACAGCAATGATTTCAGCCAAAACCAAGCAGCAAAACAACTTTCAAACCATTCTTCGATTTCCAAATGAGTCAGAGATCTTTTAGAGGTTCTAAATTCAGGAGTTTGAAAACCCAAACCAAAACCAAATTGAACAAAGAAATGCAGAAAATTCAGAGTTGTTCTTCAGAGTTTTTCCGAAAACCAGCCGTTTCCCTTTTTTTTTAGTCTTTTTGTCTCTAAATTCTCTGACTTGTGAATGAAGAAAGAGTGCCTTTATAGGCAAGCCTTAGGGCAGCATAAAAGAATTTAGTTTTTGCACTTTTATCCTTTGGAAATTTTCAGTTTTGCTGTTTAATCCCTAGCTTAAAAATCAGTTTTCTGAACAAGTCCCAATCCCAGCTTCTAGGAAGCTTCCTTATTCAGTTATTAAAGATTCCCTCACCTAGAATTCCTAGACTACCCCTTAAAACCCTGCTATTTACTTCAGGGACCCAAATGGGTCAAATTGACCCAATAACTTAAACTAAATTGAACGGGCTGCACTTTGAAAATGGGTCAGAATTGAACCCAGGGCCCAACAAAATCAGACATCAAATTATTTGAGGAAAAAGCAAAAACAGAAGCAATTCGGATAATTTCAAAATCTAATTAAATGACTGACCAACTAATGAACTAGAATAAACAAAATTAACAAATCGAAACTAAACTAATTAACAGACTAAAGTCACTAACTAAAGAAACAGGTTTAAAACTAACATGCATAAAAAACGACTCCGAAGAAACTGGAAAAACAAAAAGAATCAAGAAGACGAGAAAGAAGCAGAAGATAGAAAAAATAAAAGAAAAATGAAGAAAGGATAACAAAAGAAAAGGAAAAATACCTAAAAATGTCTCGGACAGTAAAGAATTGAAACGAGTCTTCAAATCTTCAAATTTAGGCCGAGTTTGACATCGTGTGTTCTTATCAAGAACACACGAATAATATCCAACTAGACCCCAATCTTCAATGAAATCTCGATCTTGAGGGTTTTTGGGATTATAGGGTTCGACCTTCGATTTAAGATTCGACAGGTTCTGGCAGGATTCGAGGGAAAAGGAGTGAGGATTCGGAATGGGGAGGTGAAGGGGAGTATGTGGTGTAGGTTTGGGGTGGATTGGAGGTGGCGCCGCCACCGGAGGAAGCTAGGGCGGCGCTAGGGTTGATGGCTGTCTCCGATGGTGGAGAAGATGAAGTGAGAGACGAGTTAGGGGG
>NC_031995.1:77501234-77503477 GCF_001879085.1 Nicotiana attenuata | reverse complement strand
GGGGGGGGGGGGGTAAGGCAACGTTCAGACATATATATATTAGAAGGGGTCCTAGTTCTGAGCCGTTCTACCAAAGGGAGATCAAAGGCTCAGATTAAAAGCGATCGAAACGGGGTCGTTTGGTTCTGAGCGGGTTTTGGATCGGGTAGGGGGACGAGTTTTGGNGGTGCATTTGATTTGGGCTTGGGGAATTTGGTGGATTTGGCCCAAAATTCCAATTCTTTTCATTCTTTTCCTTTTCTTTTATTTCAATAAACTTTTTCTTTTCAAAAATTGAAAATAAAACCTAAATTAATCCTTAGACCAAATTATCCTACCAAATTAAATTAATTAACTCTAAATAATAATTATCACAACTAATTATATACCAAATTAAAAGAAAACTACCAAAATTCGAAATTAAACAATAAAATGCAAAAATAAGTTATTTTTTTGTGATTTTCCATTTTTGTAAAACACTAAATTACCAATTAATCTAAAAAATGTAAAATTAAATTCTAAATGCAAATGCAATGTATTTTTTTGTATTTTTATGATTTAAACAAGATTAAACATGCACACGAAAATGCAAACAATCAGGAAAATTCTACAATAATTCCTAAATTAACAAATAACTAAAAGAAAAAACCTAATTTTGGGAATTCTGTAGGAATAATTCATGTGAGGCAAAAATCACGTGCTCACAGCTGCCCCTCATTGATCGGAGACACGAAGGGTTTTTGGGCAAAGATAAAATGAGCAATTACAAGGGATTTTTGCCTATCTGAAGCTCCGTCAGAAGCATTTTTGAAAGAGTCTGACCGAACCTTGATTCGGAGGTTGCCTACATATCCTTGGCTATAAAGGAATCAGGTCAGTGTAGTTCTAGAAGTTTTGGTAGCTGGGACTACCGGGAAGCTGTGATTTCACTGTTGTTGCTGCTGCTACTGCTTGTTGAAACCTTATTACACCAAAATGGAAAGTAAAAAGCTAAACTAGCTAAGCCTATCAGCTACGAGTTACAAGATTCCTAGCTACAAATCTCTTGAAACTTGATCTTGAGTCTTGGCTAGTTCTCGCTGCAGACTCCGATCTGAATCTTGATGCTCATCAGCTGTAGGTGCTGGTTCTATCTTCAGCTTTGGGTCAAGGCGAGACAATGCGAAGCCTGTGATTTCAATCATATCTTGGGCGGTCCGCGTCTTTCTCCGTTTCAGCATTCTAAGTTCATTTCTTTTTGTTTTTTTTCTTCTTTTCTTTATTCTGGATTGAGACTCGTTCTTTTGGTCATCTCGAATCCTGTGCCTCGAGGTCAGACCTGCTCAGACACCAAAACAAACAAACAGACGAAATTTTTCTGCCCCAGTTTTCACTAGAAAAATTTTGTGAGTTATTTGTAACTAAGATCCAAACCTTTTTTTTGAAAGCGGTAAAATAAGGATTGTGTGTCTTTAGGAGGAAAGATTAGGGAATGGAGTCCTATATCTAAAATTCTCAACTAGGGAGGAGGCCCTATGTTGGCAAAAAAGGCGACTAGGGAATGGAGGCCCTATGTCTAAAAATTCTCAACTAGGGAATGGAGCCCTATGTTGGCAAAAAGGCGTCCAGGGAATGGAGGCCCTATGTCTAAAAAGCTCAACTCAGGGATTGGAGCCCTAATGTTGGAAAAAGGCAACTAGGGAATGGAGACCCTATGTCTGAAAACTCAACTCAGGGATTGGAGCCCTAATGTTGGCATATGGCGACTAGGGAATGGAGGCCCTATGTTTAAAAATCTCAACTCACGGATTGGAGCCCTAATGTTGGCAAAAGGCTACTAGGGAATGGAGGCCCTATATCTAAAAATCTCAACTCAGGGATTGGAGCCCTAATGTTGGCAAAAGGCGACTAGGGAATGGAGGCCCTATGTCTAAAAATCTCAACTCAGGGATTGGAGCCCTAATGTTGGCAAAAGGCGACTAGGGAATGGAGGCCCTATGTCTAAAAATCTCAACTCAGGGATTGGAGCCCTAATGTTGGCAAAAGGCGACTAGGGAATGGAGGCCCTATGTCTAAAAGTCTCAACTCAGGGATTGGAGCCCTAATGTTGGCAAAAAGGCGACTAAGGAATGGAGGTCCTATGTCTAAAAATCTCAACTTAGGGATTGGAGCCCTAATGTTGGCAAAAAAAGGCGACTAGGGAATGGAGGCCCTATGTGTAAAAATCTCAACTCAGGGATTGGAGCCCTAATATTGGCAAAAAGGTGACTAGGGAATAGAGGCCC
>NC_031995.1:77394930-77501214 GCF_001879085.1 Nicotiana attenuata | reverse complement strand
CCGGTCCTATGTCTAAAATTCTCAACTAGAGAATGGAGGCCCTATGTTGGCAAAAGGCGACTAGGGAATGGAGGCCCTATGTCTAAAAAAATCTCAACTAGGGAATGGAGCCCTATGTTGGCAAAAGGCGACTAGGGAATGGCGACTGGGGAATGGGGGCCCTATGTCTAAAAATCTCAACTTAGGGATTGGAGCCCTAATGTTGGCAAAAGGCGACTAGGAAATGGAGGCCCTATGTCTAAAAATTCTCAACTAGGGATTGGAGCCCTATGTTGGTAAAAAGGCGACTAGGGAATGAAGGCCCTATGTCTAAAATCTCAACTAGGGAATGGAGGCCCTATGTTGGTAAAAGGCGTAAAAATAGAGATTGGGGTCCTAAGCTACCATTTTTTGAATTTTCTTCTTATATCCCTTTTTTTTTTCAATTTCCTCTTTTTTAATTTCACGGAATGAGTAAATGCGGGAAAAACTTGGAGGGGACTTCCTTTTTTATGGATTGTTGCTGCAAAGCTGTTTCTAGCACCTGCGCATTTCTTTTTTCCCTTTTGGTTGCACCTGCTTCTCGCATGGTTGCTTTGGATTGCACCTGTTTCAAATTTTCAAACAAAGAACAATTGTTAGTTTGAAATGGTGGTTGGTTTTGTGGCCTTGATTGCTTTTGATCACTTGATCTCGGCCCAACTCTTTTGGTGAGAACCTCGGCTTCTTGCTGGCTTTTCTGAAGATTGATCTCTCTCCTAAAACCGAGGTACTCAACTTTCCAAACTTTCCAGATGACTCACCCGTATGGGGCTTTGGTCCTTTCACCTCATTCTGCCTCTATGGGATTTTGACTTTGGATTTCTTTTATTTTCAATAACTTTGATTTCACAGCATCGGCCATCATGGCCAGTCGGGATCGACTTGATGCACCCGCTGAGGCTGGGTACTTTTCTTTGGACTTGGCTTTTATTAAGCAGAGACTTGTAAAACCAATCTTGCCACCTTTTCTTTGTATTAGTTTCGTAACAGAGTTAGACCGAAAGGGATTCAAGGAAAGCAAACAAAGGACAAGAAAGTGAATTTAAGGAGAAGTATCCCTTTCGGGGAGGAAAGAAGGACTTATCTGGAGTGCATGCAGACTTCAATAGACATGACATGCTTCTTGGACTGGATACCCGATGTGCACAACTATCCCACTTCTCATAAACCCACTGCGACCCGTGTTTTGAAAATCGAGAAACCTTGCCAGGACTCTTTCAGTGCCAATGATGGTGAGGGATTTCTTCTTTTCGATCAACGGCGCCCTTTGCGGGTTTTCGCCCATCGACCTCTCTCATTTCTCTTCTCACCGTCGCCTTGTAGTGCTCTTTGCGAGTTTTCACTAACAAGACTCTCTCGTTTTTCAATTTCTCTGCTCACCATCGCCTTACGGTGTCCGTAGGTTTTCACCAATAATACTCTCTCATTTTATTTCTCTCATCTTGATTGCATCGAATCCAAACAACCGCGTTCTCTGGTTTTGAACATCTTACACCAATCGATCGGAAGGACTTGAACAAGGTTTGGGTAAAAAGAACTTGGATCGAATTACAACTTTGGAACCATTCAGGCGGGATCATTGCCGAGCCTTTATAACATTTGCCCCAATTTCACTTTTGGGGGAAATTGGATTTTTGTTTTGGTGTGACTGAACCCTAGAGAGAGGCTGCCTACGTATCCTTTCGGAATCAAGTCGAACGTAGTTCAGGAAAACATATTGTTTCGTTGTTTTTTCTTTTTTTTCTTTTCCTTCTTTTTTACAAATATCTTCAAGTTCCAAAGAGGGTAATGAAAGAAAGGTAACCGGCTCAAAAGGTTACAAAGGATTGGAGTGTTTGGGGTAACGAGAATGAAAGCCTTCGTCATCCCAATCGGATAATGTCATTGCTGCAGAAGGATTAGACATAGTACCTTTTGACTGCATCTGCATTTACAGCTGTTTCTGGGTCATTCCCTTCTGTCTCCCAGGTATAACGCCCCTTTTGGCAACAATTTTCTGATAATGTATGTCCCTTTCCAGTTAGGAGCAAACTTTCCCTTTGCTTCCTGATAATGGGGAAGAATACGCCTTAAAACGAGTTGCCCCTGTCACACCTCCTTTTTTCTACTACACCCCGCAGAGGGTATAATAAAAGGGAGTTTTTCCAATTAAAGGACAACCGAAATGGAATTCGTTTATTAAGAGATTCAGAGTCGCCACTTGGGAGTTTTATGGTGTCCCAAGTCACCGGTTTGAATCCCGAATCGAGGAAAGGGTTTGACTCTGTATTACAGTCGCGAATCAGAAATCCGGGTAAGGAATTCTGTTAACCCGGGAGAAGGGCTTAGGTACTCCCGAGTTCCATGGTTCTAGCACGGTCGCTCAACTGCTATATTTGGCTAAAAATCTGATTTTAAATACATGCTAAACCTATAGTGCAATTTTAGAGTTATTGACCGCTTTAGTCGATTATTAAGAAAGTAAACGTCGTTTAAAATTGTGTTTCCGGATCACGTCACATGAAATGCACCCGGATCCTAGACACATTCTTGTTCAACGTTTGAGATTTGGATTTGGGTTGCATGAAATGCACACCCGAGTTTAGGAAGGTAAATTATTAAAATTACGTGCCTAAAGCAACTACGCGTTTGCAACTTTGGAGGGCCATGAAAATTCGCTAAATGGCACGCCTCGAATTCTAAGGATAAAATATTAAGGGGGGAGGGGGGGGGGGGGTAAACATGATCATTGGTCAATTATCTATTTTTAAGTCAAAGTCAAAGGTCACAAATAGACTTGGACGTGAAAACAACAAAATACGTAGGATCATTTTGACCAAGATTTTCTCAATTTGGAATTTTGTATATTGACTATTTCATATTCTCTTTTGTTTATGTGTAACACCATTATTTATTTGAGAGTCACATATTAACACTTAACGAATGAAATGATATGAGAACTTTCAAACCAAAACAGAGCCTCAATAATGAAAGCAACAGGAATAACGAATCAAGTACTGAAATTAAATTATAAGAATTATGACCGACCAAAAGCTTATTGAAATCATTTGTTCAGCAAATTGATTCAAAGAAACATTCAAACAAACAATACGAAACATAAATGAATTCAACAAATACACTAACTTAACAGATTCGTAAACAAGCATATATGCAAAGGAAAAACGTATCGCAAGAGCAAAATCACGCCAAACACCCTCAGAAGAAACTTGAAAGTACAACATTAAAGCAAGAGCAAAATTTATAAGGCTTACATCGAACAAATTTACTAACCGGAACACAAAGGGAACATTTAGAAATCGTAGTGAGAAACGGACCTTCACGGGTGGAAAACAGCCTTCAATGTATTAATCAAGAGAAATCCAAACCAGACTTTATACAATAGCAACGACTGCTCAGTCAGAAAAACTGAAATTCGACAACAACATCGGAATCGGAAACGCGAATAGGTCCTCGGCCGGAAACCTTCTAACTCGAACGGATTTTTGGAATTAGAACTTGACTACCGGAGCATCCTTTCAACTTCAATTGTGGAACTCGTTTTTTTACTGATTTTTTGTGACAGTTTTGAGGACTGCTCGATACTTTTCGCTGCTGTATTTTGGAGATTTTAGGCGCTATCTTCTCTGAAGAGGGGGATCAAACGATAGGGGTGGGGGTTTCTCTATGGTCTGCGGCTGTCACTCCAAGTTTTGGCTGATTCTCATGTTTGCAGCCTTTGGATTTTGTTCTAGTTCTTTTTGCTTGAAGAAGATGATGGCTTGGGGTGGGGGGTGTGTCATGGAAAAGCGGCGGATCTTTTTATCAGATTTTTGTGCGTATTTTTTTTGTGTGTATAGGGTGTAGGTTTTATTTTAGGTGTTAGATACTATATATAGGGGTAGGGATTAGGTTAGGGGTATGGACCTAGGGATTATGGGCTAGGGAATTGGGCCAAAGACTAAAAAAGAAATGGACTACAAGATTTATAAAGACGGGATAAACCAACCTAAAACTAATTTCTCCTTCTAAAATTATGTACAATTATAATATAAAAACATAAAACTAATTTTAATTAATTGAACTAAACTATAAAACATAAAACTATTTTTTTGTGTTTTCAAGATTATAAAAAAAATAATAAAGATAAGGTACTATTTTTATATTTTTTTTTATTGAAATTTACCAAAGATACGTAAACTAAAATATTTTTTTTTTGTAATTTTTATTTTTGTGACGAAAAAAAAGTAAAAGAGTAAAAATTAGCTTAAATGGCGATATTAGGCCTAAACTAAATATTTACATGCTAAAATGGGTGAAATTTCGGGGAGGGTCAAAAATCACATGTCTACAGCTGCCCCTCTTTGACTGGAAACACGAAGAGTTTTCAGACAAAGAACGACTAGACAGGTTTTTTGACCAGACCCTTATTTGGGAAAGACTAACACTGAGAAAGGGGAATGTGACCGAGCCCTGGTTTTTGAGCTGCCTACATATCCTTGGCTATAAAGGAATCAAGCCATGTGTAGTTCAGAGGTGAGTGAGGTGATGGAGTATGCCGAGGTAGAGAGCCGGTCGAGGTGCCGTTCTGCCGAGGTTCCGGTCCGCGATCCTGTTATTACCTCAAAACTCAAAACATGAAAAAGACTAGCTATGCCTGTCAACTACGAGTTACAAGATTCCTATCTATAAGTCTTCTGAAGCTTGATCTTGAGTCTTGAATGGTTCTTCATGCAGACTTTGGATCTGAACCTTGACGCTAGCTAGTTGCAAGTGCTAATTCATTCTTCCTCAGCTTTCCGAACCAAACCCGGACACCACACCTTGCTTGTGACTCCAATCACATCTTAAGCAATTCACATCTTTCTCTACTTCTGCATTTGGATTCACTTTTGCCTTCTTTTTGTTTCTCCTCTTCTTTTATTATTTTGGATTGTGACTAACTTCCGCTGATCATCTCGGACTGTTGACTCGCATTCTTTCCGCAAGCCTCTTTTGTTGCTGACTTGAATTGCATTCTGAAGTATTTTCCCTTTTTCCAGGTGAGGCCTGACTTCAACTTGAACTGTATTCCCATGCTCTCCAAGCGGGCTCCTGATTGCTGAACTTGAAAGTATTCTCATGTTCTCCAGGCGGGTTCCTGATTGCTGAACTTGAAAATATTCCTCTGCTATCCAGGCGGGCTCCTGACTTTAAAACTGAAATGTATTCCTCTGCTATCCAGGCGGGCTCCTGACTTCAAAACTTGAAATGTATTCCTCTGCTATACATGCGGGCTCCTAACTTCAAAACTTGAATGTATTCCTCTGCTATACAGGCGGGCTCCTGACTTCAAAACTTGAAATGTATTCCTCTGCTATACAGGCGGGCTCCTGACTTCAAACTTGAAATGTATTCCTCTGTTCTCCAGGCGGCTCCTGACTCTGTTCTCCAGGCAGGNTCTCAGAATTTTTTTTTTGGCGTCGTTTTTTGTTGTGTGTATAGGGTGTCGGTTTTATTTTAGGTGTTAGATACTATATATAGGGGTAGGGATTAGGTTAGGGGTATGGGCCTAGGGTATTGGGCCAAAGACTAAAAAAAAATGGACTACAAGATTTATAAAGACGGGATAAACCAACCTAAAACTAATTCCTCCTTCTAAAATTATGTACAATTATAATATAAAAACATAAAACTAATTTTAATTAATTGAACTAAACTATAAAACATAAAACTATTTTTTTGTGTTTTCAAGATTATAAAAAAAATAATAAAGATAAGGTACTATTTTTATATATATATTTTTTTTATTGAAATTTTACCAAAGATACGTAAACTAAAATATTTTTTTTTGTAATTTTTATTTTGTGACGAAAAAAAAAGTAAAAGAGTCAAAATTAGCTTAAATGGCGATAGTAGGCCTAAACTAAATATTTACATGCTAAAATGGGTAAAATTTCGGGGAGGGTCAAAAATCACATGTCTACAAAAATGCCACTGTAATTTCCTTGGCACACGGCCATCGAAACTAGCATTTTTATCTCAAAGAAAAACGTGCCTAGGTCGAGAAAAAAGCTTCGGATAGTAGGGTGGTCGCCGGATTTCGGCCGGAGTTTCGGCCAGATTTTCGGCTTGAGACCAATGTTAAACAATAGTCCTCGTCGAGATATACACGTCTATGTAGGTGTTGGGTGAAGTGGATGGCTCAATATTCACGAATTTGACAAAAAGGTGCGGCTAGGGCTTTCCTATATCTAAAATTTGTGGAGTTTGAGGAGGTTTTGAAGGTTTTTGTTTGAAGATATGGAAAGAGGAGGTTGTGTAGATTATATGAAGAGATTTTGAGGTAGTATGGACGACGGGTGGCGGCGGCGCGCGGCGGGGCAGAGGCGGCGGCGCGACTAGGGTTTAGGTTTGTCAATTTTTGGTGGAGATTTGGGGAATTTGGGTCATGGATTTGGAATGAGGGGAGTGAGAGGAAGAGATTGGCATTGGTTGGAGGGCGTTTGGCCACCGGAGGACGGTGGCGCCGCCGTGGGGGACGGGCAGCGATGGCGGAGGAAGAAGAAGAGAGGAGAAGGGATCTAGGGCTTGGTCTTTTAGGAAAATGGCAAAAAAAATCTGATTTTTGGAGTCTTTTATATGACAAATAAATTGATTATGGGCCATTGGATCAAGGATAATGGAAGGCTGAGATTTGATCTTGAATACTTAACCAAAACGACGTAGTTTCAATACAAAACTACGTCATTTCGACCCTCCTTTGGCAGCTCCATTTGGACCGGATCTGGGGCTCTTTGGGCTTCTAATTTTGGGCCAATTTTGGCTCAATTTCAATTGAAATACACTATCCCAATCGCTAAAACCCCTAACTATCTTATTTAGTCCTAAAAAATATACAAGTAGAAAGAAAAAAAAATCTTTTTGGTATAATTTATTAGATGCAAACTAAAATATACAAATGAAAGGAAAAAAAAAATTTGGTGTTTTTATGAAAGAAAATGCAAACAAAAATGCACACAAATATGAGAAAATTTATTACATGGAAGCTAAGATTGTTTTAAAATTATCTTCTCTTTTTAGGAGATTAAAAGGGATACAAAAATTAGGTATTCATAGCTGCCCCTCTTTGCTCGAGAACATGAAGAGTTTTCATGCAAAGAAAAGTGAATGCCATGGCTAATTTTTTGCTCACATATCACTCCAATGGAAGAAATATTTTGAAAAATGGTGACCGCACCTTACTTCCGAGGTTGCCTACATATCCTTGGCTATAAAGGAATCAGGTCAGTGTAGTTCTGGAAAATTTGGTAGCTGGGACTACCGGACACTGGAGTTAAGACTGTTGCTGTTATTGTTGTTATTACTGTTACTTGCTACTATTATTGTTACTTGCTTCTTACATCAAAAGAAAAAGAGAAGAGAACTACATATGTCTGCAAACTAGGAGTTACAAATTTCCTATCTATGTGCCTTCTAGAGTCAAATCTTGATTCTTGACCTGCTCGCATGTGTTGACCTTAGATTGGATCTTGATGCTCTTTGAAGAAAAGATTATGACTCAATCTTAGTCGCTTTCCTGATCGGAAATTGAGAGGATGAATCTTGAGAAGCTGGTTGATGATTCATTGACAAAGTTATCTCCAACAATGCTGTGATCGAAAGACTTTTTTCTTCCGATGATAACTGAAACGGCAAGCTTTAATCGTCACAACCTGTGCTCTACAGTGGGGCCTGCAAAGCCATCATAGACGAACAAAACAAACAAAATTTTCTGCCCCAGTTTGGCACTAAGAAAATTTTGTGAGTTATTGGGTAAAGCTGCAGATCAGCTTATTTTATTTGAAAGATGCAAAAATGATACAGAAGGCTCCGAATCAAATGTGCTTCTCTTAGGAGTAGAACGGATAAAACATAGACAAGGAGGTGCATCTCCCATGGGTAGCACTGGAATGACTACGAAATTGAAGGACTCAAACTACGAATTGCGTCTCCTAGGATTAATGATTCATATTAGGGAGAGCGTCTCTTATTAGAATGAGCAGGGTTGACTCGAGCTAGGAAGTGCGTCTCCTACGAGTGAGGTTGAAGGACTCGGACTAGGAAGTGCGTCTCCTACCTACGAGTGAGGTTGAAGGACTTGGATTAGGAAGTGCGTCTCCTAGGAATAAAGGTATATATTAGGAAGTGCATCTCCTACTAGAATCACTCAAGATAGGAAGTGTGTCTCCTACGAGTGGGGTTGAAAGACTTGGACTAGGAAGTGCGTCTCCTAGGATTGATGGTTCAAACTAGGAAGTGCGTCTCCTACGAATAAGTTTGAAAGGTTTGGACTAGGAAGTGCGACTCTTAGGATTAATGGTTCATATTAGGAAGTGCGTCTCCTATTAGAATGGCTCAAACTAGGAAGTGCGTCCCCTACGAATGAGGTTGAAAGGTTTGGACTAGTAAGTGCATATCCTAGGATTGATGGTTCAGATTAGGAAGTGCGTCTCCCAATGGAATAAGGTTGCAAGACATGTATTAGGAAGTGCGTCTACTAGGATTTGGTGGTTTAGATTAGGAAGTGCGTCTCCTAGGATTTGTTAGTTTGGACGACGGGCGACGGCGGCGGCGCGACTAGGGTTTAGGTTTGTCAATTTTTTGTGGAGATTTGGGGAATTTGGGTCATGGATTTGGAATGAGGGGAGTGAGATGAAGAGATTGGCGTTGGTTGGAGGGTGTTTGGCCACCGGAGGACGCGGTGCTGCCGTGGGGGACGGGCAGCGGCGGCGGAGGAAGACAAAGAGAGGAGAAGGGGTCTAGGGCTTGGTCTTTTAGAAAAATGGCAAAAAAAATCTAATTTTTGTAGTCTTTTATATGACAAAGAAATTGATTATGGGCCATTGGATCAAGGATAATGGAAGGCTGAGATTTGATCTTGAATACGTAACCAAAACGACATCGTTTCGACCCTCCTTTGGCAGCCCCATTTGGACCGGATCTGGGGCTCTTTGGGCTTCTAATTTTGGGTCAATTTTGGCTCAATTTCAATTAAAATACACTATCTCAATCCCTTAACCCCCTAACTATCTTATTTAGTCCTAAAAAATATACAAGTAGAAAGAAAAAAAAATCTTTTTGGTATAATTTATAAGATGCAAACTAAAATATACAAATAAAAGGTAAAAAGAAATTGGTATTTTTATGAAAGAAAATGCAAACAAAAATGCACACAAATATGAGAAAATTTATTACATGGAAGCTAAGATTGTTTTAAAATTATCTTCTCTTTTTAGGAGATTAAAAGGGATGCAAAAATTAGGTATTCACGGTTCCAATATTTGAAAAACCGACCTACTTGGTTTGATTTCTTTGTAGGGAAAAAAACGATCCAAACCGAACCATGAACACCCCTAATAACAAGTCCCTAGGAAAAAAATTAATATAATTAATAATGTTTTGTGCAAATATACAGTCTAAATAACACACCAAAAGAAAAGGAGTAACATATAATTACGTAAAAATACTGTGTGTATAACTTAAATTATTTTCATGAACATTTTCATTAAACAATTAACTTAAATCATTTACAAATAATTTGTCACCATTTTTTGGGGGGAAAGAGGTCCAAAATTGTCCCTCTACTATGGTATATTGTTTACTTCTGCTACCCGTTATACTTTTCGTCCAAATCTATCCCTACCGTTAACAAAGTTTGTAAAATTGCCCCTAACCCTAACGTACCTCCGCTGTGGCAGCTGACCCCCTCAATTTTCTCCATGTCAACTGCCGAGTCACTCGGCAAATAAAATTCCAAGGTAGAGTCCGTATCCCCACTTTTAATAATATCTTAGTTATTGCATTTATTAAATTAGAAAATTTAAAAAGAAATTTCCCACATTTAACCTAGTTTTGGTTTTTAACTCACGTACTCCCTCTCTCTTTTAGCAGTTGTTGGCGATGGCGAGATCAACCGTCAAGCTAACCTCCAGTCAGATCTGTGTATATAACTCTCTCCCTGTTTCTCCACCCTCATCTCTCTCCTATTGTATCCGCCTGAAACCTACCGGAAAACACCCACTACCACCAGAAACTAGATCTGTCCGAACACCATCGAAAGCCTCCAGACCCAAAAACTCTTCGAAGAACATGATTCACCTTTCTTGCCTACCAAAATTTATATCCTAATTGAAAAATTAAAATGCCGGTGAGCAACACTGGCCTTAAAAATGGCAGTCAGGAAAACACGCGCACACATACATAGATTTGTACAAAAATAAGAAAAAGGGGTAGAAGCAGCTCCACCACAAGTATCTTGCCGGAATTTACTTTCACGTTTGTCACCGTAGGTAGCAGCGTCAAAAAGTGTACATAATAGAAAAAATATAAAGTCAAAAAGATATGAGAATTCTTCTGCTTCGCTGTTGTTCTTCGATGTCTTAGCTGAGAGAGAAGTGGAGAAGAAGATGATAATATTTTAATAATGTCACGACCCATTTCTACTATAGGCCGTGATGGCGCCCAACACCATTGCTAGGCAAGCCAACACTGAATAACCTAGTAGTTTCCCGTTTAAATAGGTTACTAAGCGAATATTATCTTCTCATTTTCATTACAAGGTTTAGGAATTTTGCAAATGAAACACATCTTAAGCGGAAACAAATAAGTAAAAATCGAAATCATGTAACATCTCCAAAATCATAAGTCTACTAGTGTGTGCCAAAACCCGGTGTCACAAGTATGTGGGCAATCTGGTAGAATATACAAAATCATGCTAACCTACTGTCTGAAATGAAATAGACAGAAAATAAAGACATAGAAGAGACTCCAGCTGCTGCAGAACGGCTCAAAAGGGCAGCTTACCGTGAAGTCTCAAGCTGGGGGATCAAGTCTACACGCCGGTCTGGTGGCCAGATGCACCTGCCTCAAATCCTGTACAATCAAGTACAAAAGTGTAGCGTGAGTACATAAAAATATGTACCCAGTAAGTATCTAGTCTAAACTCTGAAGAAGTAGTAACGAGGGGACTTACTAGGGCCAACAATATAATAATGTGTGATTCTAAATAATGATATACAGAATTAACAATAAACCCAGAACAAATAATAACTGAATAGTTCTCCCGTCATATTTAAGAACCCAAGACACTTTCTTCATTTAAAATAAATAATCTCTAAAGTAGTGAATTTATACCAAGTATTAAAAGGGGCTTCCAGTTCTGTTATCACACATAAATTTCACCGAGGACGTTCGGTCCGGTCCAACATAAAAATGTAAATTGTGCACTGCCGAAGGTCGAACGGCGCGAACCATAGATGCATATATTAACTTGTCGAGGCGAACGGCCCGCTCCCATGAGAGCAGTGGAAATAGTCACCTCGCTCGCGGAATATACTTGCGACGCGGTTAAATATAAATATAATGAAATTCTTCTCAATTCTTTTCATAATAATAATTTACTTGAAACCTTTGAAATCTTGAAATTCTCAACATAATTCTATTCAATGCAAACCAATAAAATATGTTCAGATAATGGTACCCACAAAGCATGGTGTAGGCCTAGAACTACCCGGACATAACAAGAATAGTAACTACGTACGGACTCTCGTCACCTCGTGCTACGTAGCCCCCAAAAATAATCATATATTAATTTGGTTCACCTATGGGGAAATTTCCCTCTTACAAGGTTAGAAAAAAGACTTACCTTGCTTCACAGTCTACTTTTCGGTCCAAGCTTATTCCCAAACCCTCAATTTGGTGCCAAACAATCCGAAACTATCCAAATAGCGTAAAAACTAATCAATATAGGCTTAAAAGTTCAAATCCAAACTATTAGAGTGATTACCTAATCCGTATTGCAAGATTCCTAAAATTTACCTCCGAGCCCACGTGCCCGAATTCCAGAAATTTTCAAATAAAGTTGTTACCAATGACCTAAGGAACATAAATATATGATTATTACGAATGACACCAAATTCGTGCAAGTCTTAAATGACATTATGGAACTATTCCCGGTCTCGAAATTCATTTCGAACCTCAATATAACCAAAACCCGCTCTAAACCAAATTTTTAAAGAACTTCAAAGTTCTTCAAGAACCAACTTTCACTATTAGGCACCGAAATGCTCCCGGGTCATCCAAAACCCGATCCGAACATACGCCCAAGTCCGAAATCAGCGTACGAACCTATTGAAACCGTCAAATCCCAATTTCGGGGTCGTTTACTCTAAATGTTGACCGAAGTCAAACTTGGCCTTTTTAGCCAACCTGAAGGAACCAAGTGTTCCGGTTTCATCCAAACTCTTCCGAATCCCGACCAACCATCCCCACAAGCCATAAATCAGTAAAATCAAGTACGGAAAGTCTTATTTAGGGGAACGGGGTTCTAGAAAGCAAAACGACCGGTCGGGTACATTCTCCACCTCTTAAACAAATGTTCGTCCTTGAATAGGTTTAGATTCATACCTGATGTGCCGAATAAGTGTGGATATCTGCTCCGCATGTCCTCCTCGGACTCCCAGGTCGCCTCCTCTATTGGTTGGCCCCTCCGTCGGACCTTTAATGCGGAGATTCTCTTGGATCTCAACTGGTGATTCTATCTAGCAACAATAGCAATTGGCTCCTCCTCGTAACCCAAGCTCTCATCTAGCTGAAGAGTACTGAAGTCTAACACTTGATACAAGTCGGCATGATATCTCTGGAGCATAGACACTTGAAAAACTGGATGAACTCCTGATAGGATGGGAGGTAAAGCAAGCTCATAAGCAACCTCCCCAACTCTCCTTAACACCTCAAATGGACCTATAAACCTTGGGTTCAGCTTGCCCTTCTTCCTGAACCTCATAATACCCTTCATCAGCGAGAATTTAAAGAGAACCTTCTCGCCGACCATAAATGATACATCACGCGCCTTCTAATCCGCGTAACTCTTCTGTCTGGACTGTGCTGTGCAAAGTCTCTCGTGAATCAACCTTACCTTTTCCAAGGCATCCTTTACCAAATCAGTACCGTATAACTTAGCCTCACCAGGCTCAAACCACCCGATGGGAGAGCGACATCGTCGACCATATAAAGCCTCAAATGGAGCCATGTCAATGTTGGACTGATAACTGTTGTTGTAAGCAAACTCGGCTAAAGGCAAGAACTGATCCCACTGCCCTCCAAAGTCAATTACACATGCTCTAAGCATGTCCTCCAGAATTTGAATTGTCCGCTTAGATTGTCCGTCGGTCTGTGGTTGAAATGCTATGCTGAGCTCTACACGGGTCCCGAACTCACTCTATACGGCTCTCCAGAAATGGGAAGTGAACTGAGGGCCCCTATCTGCTATGATGGAAACAGGCACACCGTACAACTGAACTATCTCCCGAATATAAATCTAGGCCAACCTCTTTGAAGTATAAGTAGTCACAACCGGAATGAAGTGTGCCGACTTGGTCAACCTATCGACAATGACCGAAACTGCATCAAACTTCTGCAAGGTCCGCGACAATCCAACTACAAAGTCCATAATGATGCGCTCCCATTTCCACTCAGGTATAGTCATCCGCTGGAGTAGGCCACCTGGCCTCTAATGCTCATACTTGACCTGCTGGCAATTTAGACACTTAGCTACATACTCCACTATGTCTTTCTTCATCCGCTGTCACCAATAATGCTGTCTCAGGTCACAATATATCTTCGTAGCACCTGGATGAATGGAATACCGAGAACTGTGTGCCTCCTCTAGAATCCTCTCCCTCAAGTCGTCGACATTAGGAACACATAGACGACCCTGGAGTCGCAAAACATCATCCTCGCTAATAGAAACCTCCTTGGCACCACCCTATAATACAGTCTCTCTGAGAGCTGCCAAGTGCAGATCATCAAACTACCGAGCCTTGACCTGCCCTAATAGTGAAGACTGGGCAACAACACATGCAAGAACTTGGCTGGGCTCTAAAATATCCAACCTCACAAGTCTATTAGCCAAGGTCTGAATGTCAAAGGCTAGCGTTTTCTCCTCTGCTGCAATGAAAGCCAAGCTACCCATACTCTCTGCCTTCCTACTTAAGGCATCTGCGACTACATTTGCCTTGCCCAGATGATAAAGAATGGTGGTGTCATAATCCTTCTATAACTCAAGCCATCTACGCTGCCTCAAATTGAAATCCTTTTGCTTGAACAAATGTTGTAAACTGCGATGATCAGAATAAACCTCACATTACACCCCATACAGATAATGCCTCCATATCTTAAAAGCATGAACAATCGCGTCCAACTCTAGATCGTGCATAGGGTAATTCTACTTATGAGTCTTTAGCTGACGCGAAACATATGCAATAACTCGCCCCTCCTGCATCAATACACAAACCAAGCCAATGCGTGAAGCGTCACAATACACTATATATATCCCCAAATCGGAAGGCAACACTAGAACCGTTGCTGTAGTCAAGGCTGTCTTGAGCTTCTGAAAGCTCGCCTCACAATCGTCAGACCAACGGAACAGAACAACCTTCTAAGTCAATCTAGTCAAAGGTGCTGTAATGGATGAAAAACCATGCACAAACCGGGGATAATAACCTACCAACCCCAGAAAACTCCTGATCTCAGTCACCGAAGTGGGATGGCCAACTCTGAACTGCCTCGATCTTCTTGGGATCCACCTTAACACCCTCTCCTGATACAACATTCCCCAAAAATGCCACAGACTCTAGCCAAAACTCACACTTGGAGAACTTAGCATATAGCTTCTGTTCTCGCAATGTTTGAAGTACCACTTGTCGTGCCCCCTTTTTCCTCCGCGGAAATCGGGTTTGTGACATTCGGTTGGGACAACTCTTTCCTTTCGGGGAAGGGGTTTTGTAAATTTGAAGAGTCGCCACCTAACAATTTTAAGGTGTGTTAGGGCACCTATGGGGTTCAACTACAACTATGTTTGATAACCAGAGATAGGGTAAGGGCTTGAAATTATTCCAAGGGGAAGGTGTTAGGCACCCCTCAGGATCCACTAGTGTGGTTCCTGGCCAGATAGTTCTTTGTGAATTTGTGCAATTAACAAGTAAACAAACAAGGCTCAAATAAGAGGGAATTTTTAAACACAAATGTTTGTAAGTGATAAAATAAAACAAAGTTTTGAAAGAGTTATAACTAAACATGCTAACGAATACAAAGGGGGTCCTAGGTTTTAGGAATACATTACATGAAGCATATGACCCTAGGAGGGGTCAGGTTTAGACATGCACAGCAATAGAGGATGCTGACATGTTCACAAACCAGCCAGAGAATACAAACACAAAGAGGGGATGTGGGGTTTGGGATTCATATACATAGGAGAGCATTAACTTGAAAAGGGGAAAGGAACACATCGCCACATGCTAATAATGTAACTTGATTGCAGAAACATAAGCAGAAGTGGACAAGCATGAAAGAAGTTGAAACAATTACAGAAATATGTTGTTGTTGATGCTTGAAAATTAACTAGGACATACCAGTAATAAGCAAAGTGCAGAAAGAAAAGTAAGCAAATGTCCACAGCCTAGCCTTGGCTTGCAGCCGGCTAGACAAAGCAGTAGCACAAATAGTAACAAAGAAAAGAGAGAGTTTTTAGTAAAGTGTGTGTTCTGAACTTAGATAGTTCGTGTTCTGTTAAAGAAGGGGGGGGGGGTATTTATAGTTTTGAAAACAAGTGGTAAGTAAGGTAATAAGTAAAGTCTTAACACAAACATGGAAATAATGACAAGTCAGAATCAATTAAGACAAGTGATTCCCTTTAATTAGGGAATCACTACTTAACGGGCAGTAACAGGTTTTAACTAAGGAAAGAAAATCAGTTTGAGGACAGATTGATTATTGCCATAAAAGGGGTAGTAAAAGCATGAAGTAAGCAATCAAGTCTAAGTACGAAAATAAGCTTATATTTTGGGAAAGAATTCAGCAAGGCAAAATATCATAGCAAAGGAAATGAATCAATTAACTTTAAACAGATGAATAGAAATTAGGGCTTGTAAGAAAACTTAAGATCAAGATCAATCAAGGAAGAGGCTTCAGCATATAAATAGAGTGAACAGAAGCATCAAACATGCGAGGCTAAGTACATTGGCAAAAGAAACAACTTACAATAGTAGCAGAAATAAGCATAGGATTCAGTAGTAAAGCAAACATTCGAGGCACAGTAATCAAGTAGGTCAAGACACATAGAATCAACAGTGAAGGAAAACATAGTATTAGGTAAAAGAAATCAGAAACATGTAAAGGTCTCACAGCAGCAGGTGAGGAAACTTTTTGAGAAGTTAGGGTTTCATCAAAAGTCGAGTAAAAAAGATAGTGAAACTCAGAATCAGATAAGCCACATAAAGAAAAGAGGGCCTGAAGCAAGGAACCTTTAATTGGGTCCATATACTTTCAAACAAACAATCTCAGACCAAAAGACCTAGGGTTTTTCACAATAATCGAGTTTAAAAGATGGTAAAACTCAGGATCAATCAAGTCAAACAAGAATGAAGAACTTAATCAAGCAAGTACACATTTAAACAAACAATTTCTAGAACTCGGATAAGACTAAAAGAACTAGGGTTTTTAATATGCTGAAATAGATAGAAGAACAACATGAGCAAATAGCAAAATCATCAAACAACATTAAGATCAGAGAAGAAACTTTAAAGGAAAACCCTAATCGTTGGAAAAACGAAGAGTCGTTTTTGAAAGAAAAGTCAAAGAACCTTCGAGAAGCACTTAAAAAGTTCATAGTAAGCACAGATCTAAGATAGATCTGAAAGAAATCGAAAAGTCTTAGAGATTAGGGTTTCAGAAAACCCAAAAGAAATGAGAAAGATCTCAAAAGTTAACTAACCAGAAAAGTCAAGGGTTTGCCTTGAAAGGCCATGGATGGCCGGAGAAAGGTCGTGGATGGCCGGAGAAAAGCCATGAACAACAGTCGAGCAAGGACTGGACCAGACTCCTTCGAGGCCTGGTCATGAAACCATAGAACCAAACACCCAGGAGCCATGGAAGGCTAGTATAGATCTCAAATGACCCCGGAAGGCCATGGATTTGGTAGGTATTAGGGTGGATTGGGGTGGCGGCGGCTAGGGTTTAGGAGAGTTTCAGAGAGAGTTGAGAGGGAAGAGGGATTCAAGGGCGGTGGTAGGTGGGAAAATGAATTAGGTTTAGGGGTCTTTTGGGTTTAATTATGGAAGGGTAAATGGTAGCCGTTGATCTGAATGATCAACGACCTGGATTAAAGAGGGTAGGTAGGGGTTTGGGTTTGGGTCGGTTCAATTTGAGATTGGGTCAGGGTTTAATTGGGATTGGGCCGGGGGAATTGGGTTTAATTGGGGTAGGATTTAGGCTATAATTGAAATGCAACTGGGCAAAATTTTAAATAGCCATTTTCCCTATTTAATTTATAAAAAGTGATAAAATTAATTTCTGAAAATAAATTAACAGTACTAAAATGATTTATAACATATAATTAACAATTTAAAAAATACAGGACTTAATTTTAAGAATATAAAACACAATTAAATCTAAAAGGGGCTAATATTGCAATTATATGCAATTTAGCTTAAAATTGCTAAATAAAATTTGTAAAAATATGCGAAAAATACCTTATCAATATCTTAGCATAAATGTAAAGGTTCGACAAATGAATTACCAAAAATAATAATTTTGGAAATAATCATTGGGTTTTTATGGATAAAAGATGAAAATAAGTCGATATCAAACCTTAGAAATTATGGAGAATAATAAAACACTTGAATATGCTTACATATGCATATATATGCCCCTTTTGAAGTTATTTTGCATACTGAAAAATATATAGAAAAAAATTGGGTGTCAACAGGAGCTGCTAAAGGACTATGATATTACTATCTTGTACCATCTGGGTAAGGCCAATGTAGTGGCCAATGCTTTGAGTAGGAAGTCGGTGAGTATGGGCAGTTAGGCATATATTCCTGTTGGGGAGAGGCCTCTTGCAGTTGATGTTCAGTCCTTAGCCAATCGGTTTGTGAGGTTGGATATTTCGGAGCCCATTCGGGTCTTAGCTTGTGCAGTTTCTCGATCTTCCTTGTTTGATCGCATCAGAGAGCGCCGGTATGATGATCTTCATTTCCTTGTCCTCACGGACAGAGTTCAGCACGACGATGCCAGAGATGTGACTATTGGTGATGATGGGGATTGAGGATGCAGGACCGGATATGTGTGCCCAATGTAGATGGGCTTCGGGAGTTGATTCTGGAGGAGGCCCATAGCTCGCGGTATTCCATCCATCTGGGTTCCGCGAATATGTACCAGAATTTAAGACAGCACTACTGGTGGAGGAGAATGAAGAAAGATATAGTGGGATTTGTAGTTTGATGCCTCATTGTTAGCAGGTGAAATACGAGCATCAGAGGATGGGTGGCTTGCTTCAGCAGATGGATATTCTAGAGTGGAAGTGGGAGCGGATCACCATGGATTTTGTAGTTGGACTCCCACGATCTTTGTGAAAGTTTGATGCTATTTGGTGATTGTGGATCAGCTGACCAAGTCCGCGCACTTCATTCCTGTGTGTACTACCTATTCTTCAGAGCGGTTAGCTGAGATTTATATCCGAGATATTTTCGCCTGCATGGTGTCCCAGTTTCCATCATTTCAGATAGAGGTACTCAGTTTACATCACAGTTTTGGATGGCCGTGCAGCGAGAGTTGGGTACTCAGGTTGAGTTGAGCATAGGTTTTCACCCTCAGACGGAGGACAGTCCGAGCGCACTATTCAGATATGGGAGGTTGTGTTGCGCGCTTGTCATTGATTTTGGAGGTTCATGGGATCAGTTTCTACCACTCGTAGAGTTTGCATATAACAACAGTTATCAGTCGAGTATTCATATGGCTCCATATGAGGCTTTATATAGGAGACGGTGTAGATCTCCAGTAAGTTGGTTTGAGCCGAGCGAGGCTAGGCTTTTGGGTACAGACTTCGTACGGGATGCTTTGGACAAGGTGAAAGTGATTCAGGAGCGGCTTCGTACAGTGCAGTCAAGACAAAAGAGTTATGCTGACAGGAAGGTTCGTGATGTGTCTTACATGGTTGGAGAGAAGGTTCTACTGAAAGTTTCACCCATGAAGGGTGTTATGAGATTTGGGAAGAAGGGTAAATTGAGTCCTCGGTTCATTGGGCCTTTTGAGGTGCTTCTGAGGATTGGGGAGGTGGCTTATGAGCTTGCTTTGCCACCTAGCTTGTCGAGTGTGCATCCGGTATTTCATGTTTCTATGCTTCGGAAGTATATTGGTGACCCGTTTCATGTTTTGGATTTCAGAACGGTTCAGTTAGACGGTGATTTGACCTATGATGTGGAGCCAGTGGCTATGTTGGAGCGGTAGGTCCGAAAGTTGAGGTCAAAGGATATAGCTTCAGTGAAAGTGCATTGGAGAGGTTGTCCCGTGGATGAGGCTACTTGGGAGACCGAGCGGGAGATGCGGAGCAGATATCCACACCTGTTTGAGGCTTCAGGTATGTTTCTTGACTCGTTCGAGGATGAACGTTTGTTTAACAGGGGGAGGATGTAACTGTCACGACCCAAAACTACGTGACCGGCACCCGGCACACTATCCGACACGAGCGAACCAAACCATGTGATGCACCCAAATCATATGCATGAAAACCAATTTAACTGCGGAAGCTCCTTGAAAATCTTATACATTTTCAAGTTAAATGATAAAATATTTTCCAATTCAAAATCACACATGACACCCTTTAATGATAATAACAATGAGACTAAGTAAAATGAATATACTTTCATGAATGTCGTGTACAACCCTGTCACTACAACCTTTCACAACTATCTATGGAGCCTCTATACCAAAGAATTGAACCAACGGTTAGAGTAATTCCAACGAAATAAAATAAGGAAGAACATGATAGCTACCACGAAATAAAAGTGGTGCTTCATAATACCTTGGAAAGAGAGTCATCCTGGTCTGACCGCATGCCACGTATCATACATCATCCTGAAATAAGTAAAGTAAACAGGGCCTTGGAGGGGAGGCCCTAAGGGCTGATTATACCACAGCGGTACTCAATAAGTGTCATAGACTCTCTCTAACTTAAGTTCTTGGGACAAACTTTATAAAAATATAATGCAACAATATTTGATATAAAACGATAAGAAATTTTATCAATTTACGACCCTCGTTATTTTAAATAACAAGCAAGTGAAATATAACCTACAATATAAACTTTTAAAACATTTACATCAATCCAAGATTTTGGATAAATCGTACAAAATCATTTCATATGCTTTAAGTCATCGAAATCGCTCTCGGCTCCTTAGGCCCAAATATAAGAAAATCATCCTTACCTTTCACTGGGAGTACTGTACCATCACTGACATAAGATAGTCAACTAGGTTATGTACCTAGCGGCAAGTATCATATACCCTACTTGCTCAGGTCGTCTCATCGTAATGCCGTACGAATCGACTCAGCCATGCTAATAATAGCACAAAGTAGTACTCTCTCGAGGGAGAGCACTCTGCCGTAGTCTATACCACAAAGTGGTAATCTATGCCTACACCGGCACGTGTAGTTTCATGACAACGAACACAATATATCCGAAGTCAATCTCGGTGAACACAAGTAACTCCCAAAACATGTGATACTTCAAAAATAGATTAATAGCATAGTAGATTCAAGGGATCTATTTTTATCAAATCATAGCATTTATAGAAAATCTAAACCATTTGAACAAAAATTAAATAAACAACCTTTTACATGCTAAATCCTTTAGCAATTTAACATCAATCTTTAAAAGATACCACAAGAGCTATTCTGCACATCAATTTCCAAAAGAAATACTTTCCATGAAAACTTATCTTTAGCACTCAAATGTGTATACTCTTGTCAATACGTAAGTTTTGATATAAACTTATAACATTTACCTTGAGTGTCATTTTGCCAACAAGATTTAAAATAAAGTTTTACCAAACGGCATGACACTACATATGCAACATAATATTTTAGTACATGGAGACATCCGTACTTGTTTGTCCCCACAAGCACGAAAGCACATTTGCAAACAACTTTAGTAATAACTTAAAACATGCTTTTAGAGAAATCCCTTCAAGAAGAGCAAGTTTTAATCAACTTACCTCGCTTTCGCTTTATTGACATTCACAAGCTTTCAATCCTCTTCCATCACTCCAATTTTGATTAAAAAGCTCAACATCACCAACAAGTCGATATCTACAATTAGATATCCTAATTACATCAAAATATGACCTAAGATATTAAACAATATCCATATACGGCTCATAAATTGGCTACAAGCCTCCAACAACTCAATTCGCCAAATAGATTTACAAGCTAGACCATTCAACTCCATCCTTATATTTTAATACCCATTCGAAGTCATTAATGATACTACATCAATTGCCCAATGCCACCAAGTTACTATTCATCATCTTCCATAATCAAAACTTGCATAATATACAATTCGGACGATCACTTAGCTAATCACTCCCATCTTTTGCTAACAAATAATTCCATAGGTTCATTGTATTCAATCAATTTCATCGCCAAGATTCACCATTTATCTTCTCTCTTATTTTCTCAAAAGTACTATTCATGCCATGAACTAGAGTTTTATAATCAAATCTTTCAACCAATAAAACTTGTAACAAATACTTCAAATACTTCTAACTACTCATAATAAACGAGTTTGAAACATTGAAATTACCTCTGGTAGATCAATTTTGAAAAATCATAACTTTGGTGATTTTTGTGTTCTTGAGGATTTGATGATGAAACTGAATTTGGATGTTAGAATGATGTTATAACTCATTTATATTGACTAAGAATCAACCCAAAACAACATTAACAACTTACCTTGGTCGATTAGTCTTGATTTGAGCTTAAAATCGCCCCTTCACCTCAAAAACCCTAACCCCCAATACTGAAAATACTCTCTCCCCCGACTTGGTATTTATAGGCCCAGATTTCTGGGCTTCGGACGCGGCCTTGGAGGCTATGGCAGCACTTCACTGCCAGTCATTCTGTCGGACGCGGCTCCGGATGCTTCGCATCCGCAGGCTCCTCCGCCAGCCTTTGGTAATTTGATTAACTTCTTGTAGGAATGTCCAAATGACAAATGGTTTAAAGAATTAGAAACTAGACTCAAAGAACTTTCATTTGATAGGTTGTAATCCACATAAATCCTTGTATATATCTAGATATGCTCATCCAAAGTTAGGTCTTGTGCGTACTCATTTGGAACTTTAGTCTATCATGTAATTTCCATCTTGTCTATCATGTAATTTCCATCTTGATTTGCCTCAAGGGCTCTCCTTATGACCTATATCACTTCAAATACACCTCGTACACTTTATTATCATATCCAATTAATATCCATTATATTAATAGTCCTCATCTACATGCAAAATAATGTAATTAGCACACATCAACCTTCTTAATAGCGCTTAAGTACTTCGAAATTTTCCGGGGTGCTACAGTAACGACCCGATCGGTTGTATCATGAGTTACAGCCCCGTTTCCCCATTTCTGCTTCTTTATGTGTTGTTCAGTTTTATTTCATTATATTGTGTTGGTTGTTCTGTGTTCGGAGTGGTCTTGGAGTGAAATGAGACACTTAGTCTCTAATTTAGGAGCTTAAGTTGGAAAAGTCAACTGAATGTTGACTTATGTGTAGAAGGTCTCGAAGGTGAATTCTGATGGTTCGGATAGCTTCGTTAGGTGATTTTGGACTTAGTAGCATGTTCGGAATGTAATTTGGAGGTCCGTGGTAGAATTAGGCTTGAAATGGCAAAACTGGAAATTTAGAGTTTCCGGTCGGCAGTGGAAATCTTGATATCGAGGTCGGAATGGAATTTCGGAAATTGGGGTAGGTCTCTTGAGTCATTTGTGACATGTGTGCAAAATTTCAGGTTATTCGGATGAGGTTTGATAGATTTTTGTATTGTTTGCGGAATTCGAAAGTTTAGAAATCCTTAGGCTTGAATCCGAGGGTGATTTGGTGTTGTGATGTTGTTTTGAGTGTTCCAAAGGTTGGAATAAGTTTGATTGGTAATATGTGACTTGTTGGTAATTTTGGTTGGGATCCCGAGGGCATCAGGATAAATTCGGATGGTTGACGGATTGGTTTTTGAGGTTTAAGAGTTCATGAAATTTCTGGTGTATTTCAGCTATCATAACTGCTCCTGCGGAGTGGGAACTGCAGGTGCGACAATGCAGAGGGCAAGAGTCGCAGGTGCGAACATCGTACCGCACCTGCGAGACCGCAGGAGCGAACATCGTATCGTATCTGCGAGACCGTAGGAGCGGGAAGTTGACCGCAGAATCGGGTTCTGGAATTTAAGTGAGGATCGCACCTGCGATGGATTTTCCACTGGTGCAGCGTCGCAGATGCGACTAGAGGACCGCAGATGCGGAAGTGCTGGGTAGAAAGTATATAAGTTCCCCTTCGCGAATTTCTGCCATTTCTTCACCATTTTTGAACGAGTTGGAGCTTGGGGACTGTGATTTCAAGAGGGAATCAAGTGTTTTCAGTGAGGTAAGATACTTGGGTTTTGTCTCTTGTGTTTATGGCGATTATTCCATTGTTTAATCATGATATTAATGGGAACATTAGGGAAGAAATTGGGAGATTAGGGCTTGATATTGGAGAGTTTAAATTGGGGATTTGAGGGACCATTTGAGGTCCGATTTTGATGATTTTGCTATGTATAGACTTGGGAGTGAAAGGAGTTTCTAGTCTTGCGATTTTTGTTGTATTCTGATACATGGGCCCGGGGGCGGGTTTGAGCAAATTCGGGATTTTGGGTCTAATTTGATAAAGTGTGGGTTTCATTCCTTTACCGTGTATTGATGATAACGTACTGATTTTGGTTAGATTTGGAGCATTTGGAGGCCGGAGCGAGAGTCAAGGGCATCATGAGTTAGAGTTTTGGCTTGGTTTGAGGTAAGTAACACTTCCAAACTTGGTTCTGCGGGTTCAAAACCCCGAACCAAGTGTTCTATGATTAAATATTGAGGTGATGCAAATGCCAAGTGACGGGCGTGTGGGCGTGCACCGTGTGGATTGCGGCCTGGATCATTCCATGGCACCGCTTAGTGACTCTTTCTTGCTGATACCTGTGTAGTGATTATGTGATTTAGTTAATGAGCTGTAAATTATGCTAATTATCATGTTAGGGCTTCACGCCGGTACTGTTGAGACCCGAGAGGTCGTTTCTTGCTGTCATATCATTATCTTCATTGATATTCTATACTCAGTCTTGTTCATGCATATTACATCATGTCTCAGTCTCGATTATTGTTATTTGGCACATCATGTCATTGTTTCGGGATAGTTTCTCGGTATTGTGAGCCCGTGTGTGTGAGACTAGAGAGTTGTAACTGAGTGAGGCCGAGAGCCTGAATTTGAGTGACATATATGGGATCGGGCTGCACGCCGCAACAAATTATTGATTATGCCTTTATTGGCTTGTTATAGCGCTTGGGCTGAAAGGAGCCCCTCCGGAGTCTATATACCCCAGTGAGCGCGGAAGATACTATTGAGGGATGGATTTCCTTGGACATGGATTTGTCCAAAGTACTGATATTATTGAGGGATGGATTTCCCTGGACATGTATTTGTCCGAAGTACTGATACCTGGAGATGGATTTCTCCTCAGGGTTGGATTACCCTTGTTCCTTGGTACCGGCTAACTTGAGGTCAGTGTTGTTTATATATATTCCGGGATGGATTTCCCTGGGCCGGATGGCCATATGCGGTACCGAGTGGTTGAGCACTTGAGAGTGGGAGCACACAGTGCATTTTCATACATTTCTGGCATTGACATGTAGAGTTTTACAGAGCTTTATACTTTACATTATTTGGATTAGCATTGTTCTTTACTGTCAAGTTAAAACTATTGAATTGCCAGCATGCCTACTTTTCTGTACAATTTAAATGTGTTATAATTGCTGAGGTTTAGTTCGTCACTACCTCTCAGTCCAATGTTTAGACTAGTTACTTACTAAGTTGGTGTACTCACGCTACCCCCTGCACCCTTTGTGCAGATCCAGGTATCTCAGGCCACAGTAGCGGCTGTTGACTATTCCAGACGCACATTTCACCGGAGATAGCGAGGTAGCTGCCTGACGTTCGCAGTTCCGCCTTCTCTCTCTTTATCTTCCTTCTAGTATATTTTGGATATTTCAGACTACTTTGGTCTAGCTGTGTTTTTGTACAAGTGTAGTATTGCTCATGACCTAGTGACACCCGAGGTCGGGCTTGTATTTTCTGCTTTTGTTTGGTTTAAACTTTATATCCTTTTATGGAAATGTCAGTTGAAAATGGTATTATTTAAGCTTTAAATGAAATGTTGAACTATTATGAAAATGTGACGGCTGGCCTAGTTTCATGATAGGCGCCATCACGACCGGGTCGGTTTTGGGGTCGTGACAATCATCAATTTAAGTATACTTTTGTTGAAATTCAGCATGCTAAACTTCAGCATGAACAAAATAACTTTTGCTTTTTAGGCTGAAGTTTTGGTTAAAACTCATAGCAAAAGTGTCGACTGTAGGACAAAAAATTCATTAGCATATTTAGGATATTAGCATATTAACTTGATTTTAATGCAGGACAAATCTTAAGCATGAACTAAATTTAATTTCAACATACAGGAGAAAATTACATAGTGCAGGAGGTAAACTTTAGCAGGTTTGTCCTGAAGCTTTTAAAAAACTTCAGCATCGTCTGCTGAAGTTTCGGAAAAAGATCATGACAAAACTATTGAATCCAGGACAAAGCTTCAGCGTATATTTAGTGCTGAAGTATTAGCAAATTAATTAAAAAATGTCAGCTTGTTTATACTGCAAGACAAATACTTCGGCATTTTGGTGTGAAGGTTTAGCAAAATATGTAAAAACACAGCTTGTTTAGTATCATGTTTTAGCAAATAAACTAAATTTAACTTTAGCATGCATTAAATAAAATTCGCTAGGAAATTACATAGTGCAGGAGGAAAATGTCAGCAGTTTCGTCCTGAAGTGTTTACAAATGAACTAAACAACTTCAGCATCGTCTGCTGAAGTTTTTGAAAAAGCTTTATGACAAAACTAATGAATCCAGGACAAAACTTCAGCTTATTTAGTGCTGAATTTTTACAAATGAACTAAACAACTTCAGCATCTTCTGCTGAAGTTTTTGAAAAGGCTTTGTGACAAAACTATTGAATCCAGGAGAAAACTTCAACATATTTAGTGCTGAAGTTTTAGCAAATGAACTAAAAAACTTCAGCATCTTCTGCTGATTGAAAAGTTAGTTAATTTGCTAATACTTCAGGACTAAATTGATTAGGTACACTCTTTGGCTATACTAACAATCTCTTCACTTGAAAATTTCATAATCATCCGTCACGACCCTAAACCCGGACCCGGTCGTGATGGTATCTCTCGTGAAGACAAGGCCATCCGACACACTCCCACTTCATTCTTAAGCTATTAAATAATAGAACTAAGTCTAAATCATAATAATAAATCCCAAAATGAGGTAAATAATACTATTGCGAAATAGACATAGCCCGACATCGGGGTGTCACCAGTCACGAGCATCTACTAAGGTCTAAATACAACAGAAAATTCTGAAAATGCACTAAATACAGTCTAATGAAATCAGGAGGGAGAAAAGCAGTGTTGCGGACGTCAGGCAGCTACCTTGCTAAAATCCGATGACTCTGCCTCTGAGCAACCAATACCCGCTACCGGGTCCAGAAATACCTGAATCTGCACACAAGGTGCAGGGAGTAAAGTGAGTACTCCAACTCAGTGAGTAATAATAACAAATGCAGACTGAGCAATAAGAAATCGCGTAAAGGCACATCAACAGGCTCTAAAGAAGCAGTGAAAGCCAGTAAAAACAGTAAAAATATGTAAATTCACTTTAGTTCAATTTAAGGTTCTTCAAAATGCCTTTTTAACAGTTAAGCAAGTAAATGACATGCAACTAGAAAAGATAAGCACGTAAAGAACCGCCCCTTGGGCACAATATCAATAGAATCAGCCCCTCGGGCACAATACCAACAGAAGCAGCCCCTCGGGCAAACACATGGAACAACACCAGCCCCTCGGGCATAATAACAACAGAATCAGCCCCTCGGGCAATAACATAGAACAATACCAGCCCCTCGGGCATAATACAGAATCAGCCCCTCGGGCAATAACATAGAACAATACCAGCCCCTCGGGCTATATATCATATCACAGTAGGTACCCGCGCTCACTGGGGGTGTATAGACTCCGGGAGGGGCCTCTTACGGCCTAAGCGCAATAACAAGCCATCTCATGGCATAACCAATCCGGCCCTCGGCCTTACATAATAAACAGAATCATCACACTGGGTACCCGTGCTCACTGGGGGTGTACAGACTCCTGGAGGGGCCCCTTACGGCCCAAGCGCAATATCAAGCCATCTCATGGCATAATGACATAGGCTCTCGGCCTTATATAGCCAAGCCACCTCGTGGCATTCAAAGTATCAGGCCCTCGGCCTCAAAATCAACAAGCCACCTCGTGGCGTACAATATCTCAGGCCCTCGGCCTTACTCAGTGAGAATCTCATAAGTACCTCGGGCAACAGTAAAACATGATGCTCAGTCCAATTGTCATTTAAAAATATCATTTAATGTATTTAAACAGAGTAAGCATGGCTGAGTTATGAAAACAGTGGTATATAACATGACTGAGTACAAGAATAAAGTCAAATAGTGAGGAAATATCGGTTAAAATCCCCTAAGAGTCCAAATAGTTGGCACAGGGCCCAAATATGGCATTCAACCCAAACCATAATGATAACAAATAGTTTTCAATCAAATACGCGGTAAAATAATCATTCAGGATGGACTAAGTCACAATCCCCAACAGTGCACGACCCCACGCTCGTCATCTAGCGTGTGCGTCACCTCAATATAGCACCACGATGTGCAATTCGGGGTTTCATACCCTCATGACAACATTCAAAATCATTACTCACCTCGATCCGGTCCAAACTCTAGCCCGCGATGCCTTTGCCCTCACGAATCGACCTCCGGATGCTCCAAATCTAGCCACAATCAGTGCATAACCATTAAAATCTGCTATGGGAACAAAGCCTACTCGAAAATATCCAATTTATACCAAAAATCCCAAATTTGACCAAACCCGGCCCCCGAGCCCACGTCTCGGAATCCGACAAAATTAACATCTATGGAATCCTCATCCTCTCCCGAGTCTAAACATATCAAGAATATCGAAATCGGACCTCAAATGGCCCCTCAAATCCCATATTCTAGGTCTCCAATTACTAGCTCTAGTTCTTCAATACTAGGCTTAAATTCCATGATTAATTAGGTAGAATTCACATAAGAATCGAGTATAGAGTCCAAAAATCTTACCTCCAAGTGTTCCCCTTGATTCTCGCTTCAATTCCCTTCAAAAACCTTCAAAATCGCCCAAAAATGGAGGAACTTAGCCTCAAAATCGCGGAAATGAGCTTTTAAAACATTCTGCCCAGCACTTAAAATTCCTTAATCGCGATCGCGGGACCCTCATCGCGATCGCAAAGAACAAACTTCCCAGACCCTAAATTTACTCTACGCGAACGCGGATAGACCCACACGAACGCGAAGCACAACAAACTCAACAGGTCGCGAACGCGACCTCTACTACGCGAACGTGTAGAACAAAAGCATTTGGGACCCAGCTATCCCCCTTCCTCTATGCGAACGCGACAAGAGACTCGCGATCACGATGACCATAGACCACACACCTTCGCGATCGCGAAACCATCTTCGCGAACGCGAAGGCCAATTCCACAACCTCACACCTTAACCCTTCGGGACATGCATCGCGAACGAGAAGGTCAAAAACCTGCAACACCAACAGCGAAAATTCTGCAAATTTTTCACAACATGAAATGGTTCGATTGACCACCCGGAACTCACCGAGGCCCTCAAGACCTCAACCAAACATGCCAACATATCCCATAACATCATTCAAACTTGTTCCAACCTTCGGAATGCTCAAAACAACATTAAAACACCAAATTTGCATCGGATTCAAGCCTAAGAATCCCAGCATCTTCTAAATTACGCTTTCGATCAAAAAGTCTATCAAACCTCGTCCGAATGACCTGAAATTTTGCAAACACGTCACAAATGACACAACAGACCTACTCCAACATCCGGAATTCCATTCCGACCCTTATATCAAAATCTCACCTATCAACCGAAAACGCCAAAATCTCAATTTCTCCAATTCAAGCCTAAACCTTCCACGGACCTCCAAAATGCATTCTGATCACGCTCCTAAGACCCAAATCACCTAACAGAGCTAACCAAATCATAAAAATTCCAATCTGAGATCATATACAAACAAGTCAAAACTTGGTCAAATCTTTCAAATTCCAAGCTTCAAACTTCAAACTGAGAACTGTTCTTCCAAATTCATTCCGATTATCCTGAAAACCAAAACCAACGATTTACATAAGTCATAATGCATAATACGGGGCTAGACATGCCCGAGAACTGTCGAGCGACGTGCAAAAGCTCAAAACGACCAGTCGGGTCGTTACATCCTCCCCCACTTAAACATACATTCGTCCTCGAACGTGCCCAGAGTTGTTCCAAAAGCCAATCAATCGCTGAATAACCCTACCATGCACATGCCTGGGGGTGAACCCACGTCACCCTATCTCATATAGGTTCGATAACACAATGTAACTGAAATTACACAATGCAACCTAGCCCATAACCCTTGAACAATATTTCCACTTCTGAAATCATCCACAAGATCAGAATCTCACATCTATACTCTGAATAAGCCCGAACAAGCTGTAATAACCCATACCTGCAACCTCAGGTGCAATTACATGATATACCCCATAACTCAAACACTTGTAGCGATAACTTCTAATCACAGCAGCTGCACACAACAACCGAATACTAATAGTAAACCTCTTATCAACTAGAGTCTCATTCCAACACTTTCATATACTGCCAATGATAAATGAAACACGTAGAAAATCAATAACCATTTGTTAGATCAAGCGTTCATGAAGCCACTCCTCCTTTGGCAAGGACTTTAGCAAATTTCTGAGCCGAACATCGACATTATCCTTCCTACATTCTAAAATCGAATCCATTTGTATTCATCTTAGATCCCGACGATCTCATCTAATCCAACACAACTGCTCTAGTGACATGACACATCAATACAATCTAAAGCCACAACTCGTGCAACCCGCACACCAATAAGCAACAATCCGAACGTATTCAAATCATGAAAAGTGACTCAATTGAGAGAGCTGTACTGCAAGATCACCAGTACCACCACACACAATGCTGAGAACCCGTCACACATCGTAGAACAGAACACACGAATCTAACCCGAAGGGTAATACCTCCACATAACTTCGCTGCAATGCGCGACTCCATCCAAACACTGGTCCACATGAAACAGCTCAAGTCACTATGCTCAAAATCGACAACCACGCGCAATTTGATGTCTAGAACCAAATCAAGTCATCATAACCACGGCGAAGCAATGGACATAACATTACACAAACCCGAAAGGACACAACCGATACGCCATCGGCCGATCAATACCTAATACTCTTCCCGCTCGAATTCCACTGAGATACCCCAATAAAACCGCACCACATGTGCCCATAACCAACCAATCCCAATGCCTCGCAACACGTAAAGGTAACGCATAGTTCTCATCAGGTCACTAATAAGCTCACAATAATCGAATCAACACGTCCCTCAACCATACAACTCGGAGTCAACCAAGCCGACTCGATGTAGAACACACATCCATTTTGGCCTACCAATGAACCCCTTATCAAGGATTTCCTGAAACTGCTCCTTCAACTACTTTAACTTCGCCGGTACCATATGATACGGTGCCCGGCACCAAATCAATACCGAAATCGACAACACTATCCGGCGATATGCCCGGCAGCAGAAAACATATCCGAAAAATCCCTCACCACGGAACTGAATCATGGTAGGAGTCTTTGCACTGCCATCCATCACGAAGGCCAAATAAGAAAGACATTCTTCCCCAGCCATCTACTGGATCTTCAAGAATGAAACCACCTTAGTGGGAACATAATCCGTCGAATCTTGCCACTCAATCCGTGACATTTCCGGCATAGCCAACATCGCCGCCTTAGCGCAATAGTCCAGAATACACGACATAGAGACAACCAGTCTATACCCAACATCACCTCCAAAACCTAACATACCAGCAACAAAGATCCACTCGGGTCTCCAAGCCCCCAATAGTTACCACACAAGACCGATATACGCGGTCCACAACCACAACCTAACCTGTCCATGAGAACTCCCAGTCTCCAAATCCATAGAGCACGCGAATCACCATATCCGATCCTAACTTTGCTGTCCGAATATACAACACACCTCTAATACCCAATCATCCCTCGAGAGGTACTCCAAGAATTCTTTCATGCCACCAACCAAACTCGAATACCAACAGTCGATCCAATAAGAGAGTGCCGCAATACTAAGGAAGTACCATCAACTCAGTCGCATTGCCCTATTTCTGAAACGTATACCCCCACCAAGCCACACCGATTAGCAATATCATTTGCCTAATCATCTAAAACTGCCCATGCTATCTAAGAATTTATGACCCTTCTTCTCAGAACTGAACTGTGACCTTACTCATGCAAATCTCAATACTACACAACATATCGCGCGTACCATATCATCCTAGGATACACATGAGAACTTCATACCCCTTCCGGGCCACAAGCAGCTACGTACCCAACTAGCCAAGAATTTTACATTGATCCCATCTAGAAGAAAATCACTACACATTCCATGCTCCTCACACTCGTAGAAAATACACATCTCTAACCGTGGTAGAAACCATCAAGAACTCCCCGAGTTCCATTTGCACAAAACTAAGCTGTCAGAACTGAATCCTCCTAACTCAACCAAGCTACGTAGGCCACTAAAACCCAAGAGCATTGCCACGAAACACCTGCAGAAAATCATTACCTCCTAAGCACCCAAAAAGCTAATCATATCCTTACCATGCCGATCCGGCCCAATACCAAGCTATCCCATCTATCCGAGTTTCCTTTTGGTTTACCTTCAAATTGATACTCCTTCTTGCTATAACACCACAATTTCCTCAAGCCAGACTCGCCACATGAGACCCAAGCATGAAACCACTCCTTCTAAGGTTCACAAGCCGCTGAATACTCTCTTAAATATTCCCAAAAACACCACCTTCAAAATACCTACCCTGAAGGGACTTCCTGCGAATCCAAAGCCATTACCTTTACCTTCCTGATACTGATATATAAAATCCCATAATGATATAGAAATACCACGAGTCTTGACACCTTCCAATGCAAAACTCAGTTTCTAGCCAAATATAAAACTCGAAAATCTCCAATTGTTACATGTAAATATCTTAAACCTATTAGAACCACTCTCGAGAGTCATCCACTCTACTCAAACCGCAATTAGACTGATTAAATGAACCGAACAACCTCTGCCTCATTAGCACTCCGACACCGTAGAATGTAACCTCATTCCAATACAACCAAGCAACTTCCTGCTCTATACACCGAGCATCCTTTACCAACGACAACTCAAGACATTCCGTGATTCTCACACACCTATGAAGCATACTATAACCTTTGTCAAGAACTTTCCTTTACTCGAGCCATCCCCTGTCTCAATCTCCGTAGGCCATAACTGATTCACCCATACGCCTCCGACTAACATCTCTTTATACCCTTCCACCGTCATAGACATTACGTAGTCACTTAATCTTATGGAGTCTGAGATCATACCGCAACATGAAATTTACTTCACACCTAACTAGGACACATGAAAAGATTCTTCACACACCCCTAACTGGGGGATATAGCTCAAATCGGGATGGAAATCAAGCACCTAATAGTTCTTCTATCCTCCAGCGGACCCTTCTCGTCGCTTCTAAATCATATGGTTACATCTTGCAGTCATAACGTACTCATCGCATAGCCATCCAGCCATCACTTTTACAAACAGTGACACTACCGAACATATAAGTTCAAAAACACGTACTCACACAATCAGCACCTCGGTGCTCAAGCTATAGGCAAAAATCCGGCCTCGAGTCCTCCAGATTGGCCCAACATCAACACACGGAGATCACATCTCGCCCCTCAATCAGGGAATCACAATCCATCGATGCACATCTGATACTGAGCTTTCGTTCGCGCATGCGAATGCGTGGAAGGAATTCAAAGAGTTATATTTCAAGCTGAATCAAGGACGCACGATAAGAGTTTAAGAATGTGAAGTTTTTCCTAATGTATCTGCAGCCTGTCGAGGATAAATACAGACGTCTCCGTACCGATCCGCGAGACTCTACTAAACCTGCTGATGACTCGTGAGACCTATGTAACCTAGGCTCTGATACCAACTTGTCACGACCCTAAACTCGAACCCGATCATGATGGCGCCTCTCGTGAAGACAAGGCTAGCCGACGCACTCCCACTTCATTCTTAAGCTATTAAATAATAGAACTAAGTCCAAAACATAATCATAAATCCCAAAAATAAGGTAAATAATACTATTGCGGAATAGACATAGCCCGACATTGGGGTGTCACCAGTCACGAGCATCTACTAAGGTCTAAATACAATAGAAAATTCTGAAAATGCACTAAATACAGTCTAATGAAATCAGGAGGGAGAAAAGCAGTGATGCGGACGTCGGGCAGCTAGCTTGCTAAACTCCGATGACTCTGCCTCTAAGCAACCAATACTCGCTACCGGGTCCAGAAATACCTGAATCTGCACACAAGGTGCAGGGAGTAAAGTGAGTACTCCAACTCAGTGAGTAATAATAATAAATGCAGACTGAGCAATAAGAAATCGCGTAAAGGCACATCAACAAGCTATAAAGAAGCAGTGAAAGCCAGTAAAAATAGTGAAACAGTGAAAATATGTAAAGTCACTTTAGTTCAATTTAAGCTTCTTCAAAATGCCTTTTTAAAAGTTAAGCAAGTAAATGACAGGCAACTGGAGAAGATAAGCACGTAAAGAACCGCCCCTCGGGCACAATATCAATAGAATCAGCCCCTCGGGCACAATACCAACAGAAGCAGCCCCTCGGGCAAACACATGGAACACTACCAGCCCATCAGGCATAATAACAACAGAATCAGCCCCTCGGGCAATAACATAGAACAATACCAGCCCCTCCGGCTATATCTCATATCACAATGGGTACCCGCGCTCACTGGGGGTGTACAGACTCCGGGAGGGGCCCCTTACGGCCCAAGTGCAATAATAAGCCATCTCGTGGCATAACCAATCCGGCCCTCGGCCTCACATAATAAACAGAATCATCACACTGGGAACCCGCGCTCACTGGGGGTGTACAGACTCTTGGAGGGGCCCCTTACAACCCAAGCGCAATATCAAGCCATCTCGTGGCATAATCACATAGGTTCTCGGCCTCATATCAACAAGCCAACTCGTGGCGTACAAAATCTCAGGCCCTCGGCCTCATAATCAACAAGCCACCTCGTGTCGTACAATATCTCAGGCCCTCGGCCTTACTCAGTCAGAATCACATAAGCACCTCGGGCAACAGTACAACATGATGCTCAGTCCAATTGTCATTTAAAAATATCATTTAATGTATTTAAACAGAGTAAGCATGGCTGAGTTATGAAAACAGTGGTATATAACATGACTTCGTACAAGAATAAAGTCAAATAGTGAGGAAATATCGGTAAAAATCCCCTAAGGGTTCAAATAGTTGGCACAGGGCCCAAATATGGCATTCAGGCCAAAACATAATGATAACAAATAGTTTTCAATCAAATATGCGGTAAAACAATCATTCGGGATGGACTAAGTCGCAATCCCCAATAGTGCACGACCCCACGCTCGTCATCTAGCATGTGCGTCACCTCAATATAGCACCACGATGTGCAATCCAGGGTTTCATACCCTCAGGACAACATTTATAATCATTACTCACCTCGATCCAGTCCAAACTCTAGCTCGCGTGCCATTTCCCTCACGAATCGACCTCCGGATGCTCCAAATCTAGCCACAATCAGTGCATAACCATTAAAATATGCTAAGGGAACAAAGCCCACTCGAAAATATCCAATTTATACCAAAAAACCCGAATTTGACCAAACTCGGCCCCTGGGCCCACGTCTCAGAATCCGACAAAATTAACATCTATGGAATCTTCATCCTCCCGCGAGTCTAAACATATCAAGAATATCAAAATCGGACCTCAAATGGCCCCTCAAATCTCAAATTCTAGGTCTCTAATTACAAGCCCTAGTTCTTCAATACTAGGCTTAAATTCCATGATTAGTTCGGTAGAATTCACATAAGAATCGAGTATAGAGTCCAAAAATCTTACCTCCAAGTGTTTCCCCTTGATTCTCTCTTAAATTCCCTTCAAGAAGCTTCAAAATCGCCCAAAAATGGAGGAACTTAGCCTCAAAATTGCGGAAATGAGCTTTAAAAACATTTTGCCCAGCACTTAAAATTCCTTAATCGCGATCGCGGGACCTTCATCGCGATCGCGAAGCACAAACTTCCCAGACCCTAAATTTACTCTACGCGAACGCGGATAGACCCACGCGAACGCGAAGCACAGCAAACTCAACAGGTCGCGAACGCGACCTCTACTACGCGAACCCATAGAACAAAAGCATTGGGGACCTAGCTATCCCCCTTCCTCTATGCGAACGCAACAAGAGACTCGCGATCGCGATGACCATAGACAACACACCTTCGCTATCGCGGAACCATCTTCGCGAACGCGAAGGCCAACTCCACAGCCTTACACGTTAACACTTTGCGAACGCGGGACATGCATCGCGAACGCGAAGGTCAAAAACCTGCAACACCAACAGCAGAAATTCTGCAAATTTTTCACAACATGAAATGGTCCGATTGACCACCCGAAACTCACCCGAGGCCCTCGGAACCTCAACCAAACATGCCAACATATCCCATAACATCATTCAAACTTGTTCCAACCTTCGGAACGCTCAAAACAACAATAAATGCCAAATTTGCACCGAATTCAAGCCTAAGAATCCCAGAATCTTCTAAATTACGCTTTCGACCAAAAAGTCTATCAAACCTCATCCGAATGACCTGAAATTTTGCACACACGTCACAAATGACACAACGGACCTACTCCAACTTCCGAAATTCCATTCTGACCCTTATATCAAAATCTCACCTATCAACCGAAAAATGCCAAAATCTCAATTTTGCCAATTCAAGCCTAAACCTTCCACGGACCTCCAAAATGCATTTCGATCACGCTCCTAAGTCCCAAATCACCTAGCGGAGCTAACCAAATCATAAAAATTCCAATCCGAGATCATATACAAACAAGTCAAAACTTGGTCAAACCTTTCAAATTTCAAGCTTCAAACTGAGAACTGTTCTTCCAAATTCATTCCGATTACCCTGAAACCAAAACCAACTATTTACATAAGTCATAATGCATAATACGGGGCTAGACATGCCCGAGAAGTGGCGAGCGAAGTGCAAAAGCTCAAAACAACCGGTTGAGTCGTTACATCATCTATAGACTTCTAACATATTTATTTAAATTTATATCTATCCTTAGCCTTTTAGCTTTTTATAAAGAAACAATGTCTAGTGCAAGCGGAAGTAGGAAGCTTAGAATGGATGAGATTATGGATAAGTGGTAGAGTTTGAAGTATGATTGGAACAGTAATGTACCGATGTCTAATCTCACAACGGACCTACTCCAACTTCCGAAATTCCATTCCGACCCTTATATCAAAATCTCACCTATCAACCGAAAAACGCCAAAATCTCAATTTCTCCAATTCAAGCCTAAACCTTCCACGGACCTCCAAAATGCATTTCGATCACGCTCCTAAGTCCCAAATCACCTAGCGAAGCTAACCGAATTATAAAAATTCCAATCTGAGATCATATACAAACAAGTCAAAACTTGGTCAAACCTTTCAAATTTCAAGCTTCAAACTGAGAACTGTTCTTCCAAATTCATTCCGATTACCCTAAAACCAAAACCAATGATTTACATAAGTCATAATGCATAATACGGGGCTAGACATGCCCGAGAAGTGGCGAGCGAAGTGCAAAAGCTCAAAACGACCGGTCGGGTCGTTACATCATCTATAGACTTCTATCATATTTCTTTAAATTTATATCAATCCTTAGCCTTTTAGCTTTTTATATAGAAACAATGTCTGGTGCAAGCGGGAGTAGGAAGCTTACAATGGATGAGATTATGCATAAGTGGGAGAGTTTGAAGTATGATTGGAACAGTAATGTACCGATGTCTAATCTTATACATAAGTAGTATCAAATAAAGGCTGATTGGGAGAGAATCAGACCACAGATTTTTGCCGATGAATCATTTCAGAACTGGCTTAACCTCGAACGTAGTTGTGAAGGTTATTCGACCTCATTTGACAAGATTGTCCAACAATTTGACTGTTTTAAGTTTTCCATCTGGGACGACTATGCCAAGCTGCAAAACAACCTGAAGAGTCTTCCTTCTCTTATGGACAGAGTAATAGTTGAACAAAGTCAGTTACGTAATGAACTTAACAAGTTAAAGATTTATCTCATTGGACTTTGTGGTCTTTTGCTCGAGTATCCTATAGTTATCTCCGATTCTGATGATGACATATTTCGAGAAATTGATGAGTACTGTTCTGATGATGGTGATGATGCTTAGTTTTTGTAATCCTTTTTTTATGTTTTTATTCTGTGTTTTTTTGTTAAAGTTTTTTTATGATTCTTCTTTTTGTTTTGTTAATGTTTTGATGATGGCCGTGTTTTGCTAATGTTTATGTTGTTATATAAATCAAAATCTTTGTTATATTTTTGTGTATAATTTTTTTAAATTTTGGAGGCTGCATTCTGATTTTAATGTAATAACATAGTATGTCAACATAAAAGTTCATGCCATATAAGCTGAAGTTAGCATATATAAGTTAGAAACTTGAACCTTTTATGCTTAAGTTTTGTCCAGCAGTCTGCAATTTCTGTAATGATTTTTTTCAAACTTCAGAGAGAATATGCTGAAGTTATTTAGTTCATTTTCTATAACTTCAGTCTAAAGATGCTGAAGTTTTTGTTTGTTCATGTGTTTCTTTTGTGTGTTGTGCGCGTATGTGTGTGTGTGTATGTGTGTGTGTGTGTGTGTGTTACGGAAATGTATTTAATATACAGTTTTTTCTCGTTGAAATCATTGCGTACTTTTTTAAAATGCAACAAAACCTGTAAGCCTGCGCAACAAAAATGAGTGGTTTGTACTTCAACAATATATATAAAAGAGTCCAAGAGCTTATTTTTTTTATTCCTACGGAAACAATCACATTTCAAATATATCATATAATAATGAAAGTCTAAATTCAGACCAAGGATTATTGAACGTTGGAGTATTATTTTGCGTGTTTCTTGGAATATGGATGAGGTGCTGGAGAAGACAAGCAAGTTGTGATGTTATGTCCAATTTGTTTACATCGACAGCATTTGGAAGACTTCAATGGTACTGATTCAGTCGCAGGGATATGCCTCTTCTTTTGTCTTCTACCTTGTAAAATCTCTACATCGGGAGGTTTTGTGATCTCATATTCTATATTTTGTGGAATATCCCATGATTTTTGATCTCCCACGGTATTCACATGTCCTTCATATGTTTTGAATCATGTTTCCTTTGAATACCATTTTGAGCAGTAATCAGATTTCTGCAAATATCTCTTATTAATAACAACAATTGCGTGTGGACAGGGCAATTCATCAAGTTGGAATTCCAAGCAGTCACAAGTTCTCTTCTTTAAGTCCACAATGAATTTGATTCCTTCACTATTTATTCTAAACAACTTTGAATCAAGGTTGAACACCTAAGAAGGAATAAAAAATTAAGATAAACTATATTAGTCTATTATTGCTTCAAAAAGAAAAAGTATGAAGTTTTTTATATGTAAGCAGAAATCACTGCAGCAGATACTTAATTACTTCAGAGAAAACACGCTGAAGTAAATCCAGAAGTTAATAAATATACTAACAAACATTTTGCAAGCCTAGTCCATCTTCTTAGTCATCTCTTCTTCTGCCCATATTGATAATTTTTAAAAAGTTTCATTTGCTTTTTTTCTCCGTTCGTAAAACCACTCTTCCAACTTTTCTTGGATGAAATCTAACATTCTTAAAATAGGCATCTCTCTCGCTTTTAGTAACACGGAATTCATTGATTCTATCATGTTTGTTGTCAGCATATCATAACGTCGCCGTTGGAACCATGATCGAGCCCATCTCTCTTGAGGCTCTTCCATTATGTAATTGTATGTTTTCTTGTCAACACTTTTGAGTTGGGATATTAACTGATTAAAATCTTCATGTTTGTATGACTTTGCAGCGCTTTGAAAAAGATTTATTATCGTGCCTTTTGCATGTCTTTGCTTTAAATTTTTCTCAAAGTGATAGAGGCAGATACCATGGCGAGCTTCAGGATAAACTTTTCTAATCCCATTTACGATCGATTGGTTTCTATCTGACAAGAAAATCAGTTCACGACGGACTTGAATTTCTTTTCTCATTTCCCGGAAGAACCAAATGTAAGCCTCATTGTTTTCTGAATCTCCTACACCAAAAGATAGAGGAAAGATTTGATTGTTTGCATCCTTTGATACAGCAACAAATAGAACGCCACGATATTTGCATCTACTGCAATAACTGGTCTACAGTAGCACCAACCAGCTATTGATGCTGCAGGAGCAAAGAACATGTAAGCAAATCTGTACAGTGAAACACAAAGAAATAAATCATAAGGTGTGAAAATTCTCAAATAGGAACATTTGAAACTTCAGGCTGATGGTTAGTATTGTTTTGCTAACCGATTATGCTCATCTCTTTATATGCTTGTGTACGTTCCTAGGTTTCTATGCACCATCATGTGTAGGCATGAAGGAAGAATCTGGTAGTTCTCTTCCGCTGTTCCCATTATGCAAGCAATATCTTTTTGAATAGCGCGCCATGCCTTGTGATAACCAATGTCAATTCCAAATTTCTTTTTCATTTCATTTTCTACAAAGGCTGGTGTAACCTCTATCTTTTTGTCTCGAACATGTTCTAAAATTTGTTCACTTATAATTTGACGTAGCTTGATTTTGATCTGATTTTCTTGCATCAACCGAGCATTCATGGTTGTTATGATATTGTATCACCCTGAAAAGTGTGGAAATTTTTATTCTACTAGCACGTACATTCCAACCACATTTCTCAACGATGCATTTCAGCTAGTATCTCTTTGAACATGATCTAACAGCAGTGAATTCAACTTTTTGGTTTATCTCCAAGCTGCAGAAAAATTTAGTCATGTTTTCCTTGTTCTCAAAAATTGATCCTACTCTTACTTCCTCAGGCAATGCATCGTGCCTAAGTATTTTACATGGTGGCGATTCTTTCAGCTTTCTTCTCACTCTTTTTCTTGATTTCTTAGAAGCACTAGAAGTTTCAGCAATTTCTTCAATTGTATCTGATGTTATCGGTATAAATTCCGTATTTTTTTCATCTTCATTGTGGCTTATCATTGTAGAAGGTAACAAAAAACTTTGTTGGATTGTGTGTTGGTTGTCAATTTGCATTATTATCTATCCTTCTTCTTCTTGATCGTCGGCAAATTGGTATGAATTTATTGGAGCAGCGGGTAATTGTTGCAGCATTCTATATTCTGAAGCAGCTGTAATGTTAGAAGATTGTTGCTCGTTGTCTACTTCCATCATTGGTTGTCCTAGTTCATGTTGATAATCAGCAAATTGTTCTGAATCTATTGTATATGCAAGAGATGGTTTTAGTGTTGCAGATTCTGAAGCACCTATACTGTCAGAAATATGTTGTATTTTTTCGACGACAAAATGGCAATTCTTGTAGGGTGAATCAGTTGTTAGCAAATGTATACAGGTACTGAGTTCTTCATCTGAAGTTACAAGCATACCTTTGCTTGTATTTAGTTTGATATCAAACCATACCTTTAGTAAATATCTGCTTGAATCAATATTTGTAACTTCACTAATTTTCTTCAGGAAAGTATTGAATGATATTGTCACGACCCGGTTTTTCCCTCCCTCGGGAGTCATGCTGTCGCCTACTAGTGAAAGCTAGGCAAGCCAACCAGCTGAATTATTTACCTTGTTTACATTCTAAATCCATTAACAATTAAGAACCAACAGTTAACAATCAACAAAATTTACTAAGCGGAAGGTTAAATTTCAAGTATAAATAATATTGCAATTACCATTCCATAACAACACTACCCAAGACTAGTGTCACAACTTCACAAACGGTCTAAGAGTACTACAAATAAAGGTCTGAAAGAAAATAATACAAACTGTCTCTGGAAATACAAGAAAGAAACAGGAATAATAGCTAGAAGGAGACGCCAAGGCCTGCGGACGCCTGCAGGACTACCTCGGGTAGCCTGATGAACGCGAAACAGCTATCTCACTGCGGTCCGTAATCTACAGCACTGGGATCTGCACAAAAGAGTGCAGAGTGTAGTATCAGCACAACCGACCCCATGTGCTGGTAAGTGCCTAGCCTAACCTCGGCGAAGTAGTGACGAGGCTAGGACCAGACTACCAAATAAACCTGTGCAGTTAAATCATATACAGCGGAAGAATAAAAGCAGAAATGAACAGTCAAGGATAGGAGGGGGAACACATCAAATGATAACAGGAGGACAGCAGGTAAATATCAGGAACACCACAGCTAAATTATCAACAAGAATCAGAAATCAAACAAGTGCACGGCATCACCCTTTGTGCTTTTGCCCTCGTCCTCACCATAAGAATCAATAAAACCTGCACGACATCACCATTCGTGCTTTTACTGTGAGAATGAGAGTGAAAGCACGAAGGGTGATGCCGTGCACTTGTTTGATTTCTGATTCTTGTTGATAATTTAGCTGTGGTGTTCCTGATATTTACCTGTTGTACATCCTTGACTGTACATTTCTGCTTTTATTCTTCCGCTGTATATGATTTAACTGCACAGGTTTATCTGGTAGTCTGGTCCTAGCCTCGTCACTACTTCGCCGAGGTTTGGCTAGGCACTTACCAGCACATGGGGTCGGTTGTGCTGATACTACACTTTGCACTCTTTTGTGCAGATCCCAGTGCTGTAGATTACGGACCGCAGTGAGATAGCTGTTTCGCGTTCATCAGGCGACCCGAGGTAGTCCTGCAGGCGTCCGCAGGCCTTGGCGTCTCCTTCTAGCATTATACCTGTTTCTTTCTTGTATTTCTAGAGACAGTTTGTATTATTTTCTTTCATACCTTTATTTGTAGTACTCTTAGACCGTCTGTGAAGTTGTGACACCAGTCTTGGGTAGTGTTGTTATGGAATGATAATTGCAATATTATTTAAACTTGAAATTTAACCTTCCACTTTGTAAATTTTGTTGATTGTTAACTGTTGGTTCTTAATTGTTAATGGATTTAGAATGGAAACAAGGTAAACAATTCAGTTGGTTAGCTTGCCTAGCTTTCACTAGTAGGCGCCATCACGACTCCCGAGGGTGGAAAAAATCGGGTCGTGACAGATACTGGTTTATTAAGCAGAACAAGTTTTGTATCATGATCCAAGTATTTGAAATCAAAAGTCCATCTCCCATTGAAAGTAATAACAACACAAATCGAACTCATCCTGCAGAAGCATGTTTAGTGTCAAGTATTAGGAAATTTAACAAAAGAATTTAATTATAAAGTTCATAAAAAATGTAAGCACGTTGAAGCTGAAGTTTGAGCAAATGTACTAGAACATTTCAGCTTGTTTATGCCGAAGTTTTTGAAAAAAGCTCATGAAAAAACTGATTAATGCAGGACCAAACTTAAGCATGAACTAAATTTAACTTCAGCATGCAGGAGAAAATTACATAGTGCAGAGGAAAACTTCAGCAGGTTTGTCCTGTTGTTTTTACAAATGAACTAAACAACTTCAGCATCTTCTGCTGAAGTTTTCGGAAAAAGATCATGACAAAACTATTGAATCTAGGACAAAACTTCAGCATATTTTAGTGCTGAAGTATTAGCAAATGAACTAAAAAACTTCAGCATCTTCTGCTGAAGTTTTTTAAAAAGCTCACGACGATAAAACTTCAGCATATTTTGGTATGAAGTTTTAGCAAATGAACTAAATAACTGCAGCATGAAGTTTTAGAGTGCATTAATTGTATACTATACAGGAGTAAACGTAACAAACACATTTAATGTAGTAATTATTTTACGTTGGAGTATGTGTTAGTGTAATAATTATATTTCTATCACATTCATGCACGTTTTCATTGGACGTTTAAAATTCCTCTACGCCTTTTCATATACCATGCAGAAGTTTTTTTCGCCCATATAAGTACGCTATGCCTTGTGAGGTTATTCACTCAAACACATATATTTTAGGAGATAAAATACAAAAGAGAGAAAAATGGATGCTGTCATCAGGCAAATCATTGACGAAATTAAGCAAGATATCATAGAGGCATTCGAGTTGAAACTAGATATGAGTTCATAGACAAGTACGATAGGGATTGGGAAGAAATCAAGACAAGCTCGATAGTCTTGAGATGCTGGCCAGAGATGGCTCATATGATAGTTGTGGAGATGCAGTCGCTCGCTCGTCTGACAGTGACGACGATGAGGATATAGATGATTAGTTTTTTTTTTGTATAATCGTTTTATTTAAAGGGTTATTATCTTATTTATGTTTTTATGCAATTTTAATTTCTGTTTATTTTATTTAATGAAATATTATGTTATTGTTTTAATGTTTTTGTGTGTTTTTTTTTTATTAATTCTCTTTAAACTCAAAAAATAGCAGAGGGAAAAACTATGTTTTTCCTTCGGCATTACTACAAAACTTCAGCATTCTTGGTATGAATTTTAGCAAATGAACTAAATAACTTCAGCATGCATTAGAAAAAATTCATTGAAAAATAACATACAGCAGACAAATACTTCAGCATTTAGTGCTGCAGTTTTAGCAAATGAACTAAAAAACTTCAGTTTGTTTAGACTGAAGATTCAGATAAAACTCATGACAAGACTGTAGACTACAGGACAAAACTTCAGCATGTTTTAATATGAAGTTTTAGGTAATGAACTAAATAACTTCAGCATGCATTAACAAAAACTCATTAGAAAATTACATACAGCAGGACAAAAGATTAAGCATGTTTAGTCTGAAGTTTTAGCAAATGAACTAAAAAACTTCAACATACTACAAAACTTCAGCATTTTTTGGTATGAAGTTTTAGCAAAAATTCATAATAAAATTACAAACTACTGGATTAAAACTTCAGCATGTTTGTGCTGAAGTTTTAGAAAATGAACTAAAAACTTCAGCTAGGTTAGACTGAAGTTTCGGAAAAAGCTCATAACAAAACTGTTAAATGGAGGACAAAACTTCAGCATGTTTTGGTATGAAATTTTAGCAAATGAACTAAATAACTTCAACATCCATTAGCATGATTAGCTTGAACGTGAAACAACTTCACGCTACATTAGCATTAAGTTCTAGCTTTAACGTAAAAAATCTTCATACTACAGTAGCATGGAGTTTTAGCTTGTATCTGATTAAAACTTCAGAATTCAACGTGAAACAATTTTATTCTATATCTATCAGAAAGTTTTTGAAGATCTATAAGTGAAAACTTCATGTTTCATCCGTCAAACAACTTCATGCAAGTGTGATTAAATGAGCATAAGTGAACAAATTTATAGGCGTTAATTGAATTAAATTCAAAAGCATCATGAATTACAAAAATAATTGCTGAAACATATATCATGAAGATCAATTAGTTTCAAAAACTAATTTGAATTCTGAAGATGAATTGCAATACTTACAATGTATTTTGTAATTGAATTCGGAATTTGAATCTGGTTCAATTTTCTGGTTTTTTAATAAAACTTCTGAGAGGAGAGGAGATCTAAGGAGGGAGGGAGTGATGGATAACGGTAAAGCGATTACTGCGTGATGCATCTTTTATATCTTTTGTCAGGGGTATAATTGTTATATTATTACAGATTTTTTGTCATTTGGCTATTAAATCAGTAATTTTAAAAATAGAGTACAGGTTAAAAGGTGGCACAAATATAGGGTACGGCTGCAAATCGTCCAGAAAAAAGAGGAAAAAACACAAATGGCCAGCCCATTAGAGCTTACAATTGTTGATGGCCGGAAAAGCTGATTTATAGTAAATAGCCCTAAATTTACTAGCCATATCACTTGGGGAAATTCGGATAGATACTTTTCAGTGGGAAAATGGGCGAAAAGCTCGCTGCTTACAATCAATTTATGGAAAACCAATGGATCAACAGAATAAAACACAAATAAAGGGGAAAAACACAAAGGCACAAGAGGGACTCTGCAATTGAAAAGGCATATTTTTTACAACATAATCATTCGATTGAATGCTAGTGATACAAGATTAAATATTAGTAAATTCTTTTAATTAGAAAACTAAACAGTTTATTTTTCAACCCAATTTGAATATATATATACCAATGAGACACATATAAATATTATACACAGGTGTGTGTGTATATAGTTTTTGTACGTGTCTTATTGGTGTTTTCCTTTGCATGTATAGTGTGTGTATAATATTTATAATATCTGGATAAATGTTGTCATCGTATATGTGAGAGATGTTGCAGATCCGTTTTTCATTTATCATTGTATAATGACTGTATTGTTGCGTACAAAATATTTTATATTTAAAATAAATATTTTTTATGTCATGTATAATATGTGTATAAATGTATATATCTCATGTATAAATGCTTACTGATGTATATCCAATTAAAGTTCAGAGGTACTTTGATTTATATGTATAAATTACGTATATGGATTATAAACTGATTGATATGAAATCAAGAGGTATTCCCTTGTGTGCGTCAAATTACGTCTACATTTGTGCAGTGGAGGAATTTTCCAGCACCACATTATTTCAGTGAACAAAAATACATGTAGTACATGTACTTACAGTAGAAATGTGTCACGACCCTAAACCGACCCGGTCATGTTGGCGTCTATCATAGAACTAGGTCAGCCGACACAAATCCCAAATCAAACCAATATTTTATAAAAAGACGTTTTAAGCTATTAATTAATAAAATTTTCATAACATGAGTCTAAATAACAAGTGCCGAAAATAACACGAGCCCGACATCGGGGTGTCACTAGTCATGAGCATTTAGAGTACAAGTCTAATACAGTCTACTAAAATGACAAAGGAGTCTAAAGCAACTGAACAACTATAAGATAGGAGGGAGAAAAACAGGGTTGCGATCGCCAGGCTACCTTACTAACTCCGATGGACCTGCCACTGAGTAATCAAAACCCGCTACCAGACTCAGAAATACCTGGATCTGCACACAAAGTGCAGGGAGTAATGTGAGTACGCCAACTCAGTAAGTAACAATCATAAATAAAGGCTGAGTGCAGTGACGAGCAATAAAATCACATAAAGTTCACAATATGAAGTCTCACGGCCAAATCAGTATCCCAGTCAAGATATCTCGTAAAACTCCAGTTTCAAAGATAAAAACATTTTTTGTTCAACAGTTTTCAATAGAGGCTCAATATAAAAGAAGAGGAGTGAAAACAGTAATTTCATAAACAAGCCCCTCGGGCGAAGTATCACTCATATATAGCCCCTCGGGCGAAGTATCACTCATATATATAGCCTCTCGGGCGAAGTATCGCTCATATATAGCCTCTCGGGCAAGTATCACTCCTATATAGCCCCTCGGGCAAGCCTCTCAGTCACTCGTGGCTCAACACTCATCAACCAGCACTCACGCTCAATATGTACCGTATAATAACCGCTGCGACGTGCAGCCCAATCCATGAATATATAGTTGACTGCGCTCACTGGGGGTGTGCAGACTCCGGTGGGGCTCCTACAGCCCAAGCACTATATCGATGCGCGCGTGCAGTCACCAGCCTCACAAGCCACTCGGGCATTTCAGTGAAAAATCAGGGAACTCAGCCCAAACAACTTTCATATATTTAAAAATAGAGTAATGAAACTGAATCAAACAATAAACAGGTAAAAATCATGACTGAGGATAGGGGTGTTCATGGTTCGGTTTGGTTCGGTTTTTCTCTAAAAAGAAACCAAACCAAGTAAGTCGGTTTTTCAAATATTAGAACCAAAACCAATCCAATTAAGTCGGTTTTTTCTCAATTCGGTTTATGTCGGGTTTTTTTGGTTTTTCGGTTTTTTCGGTTATTTGTCAGTTTTTTCTTAAATATAAGACATACATTACCAAACACATATTCCGACGACCACATTTTCAACGAAACATTATCAAATCAATTGCCCTTTGAGAAATCTATTATTTACCAAGACATATTGATGATAATTGAATCAAATAGTGATGAATAATTTAAGGACTCATTAAAAATATATTATTTTTAACACGAAATGGATTTTTACACTTAAAAAAAGAAAACTACCAATCAAACTAGAATGTAAAGGTAAAGAACTATACTAAAAGTGCAAACTATTAACATTTTCCATAAAACTTTTGAAACTTTGCATAAAAATATACATATATATAGGTGTAATAATAAATTGGAAATAGCTACTCCTATAGTCGGTTTGGTTCGGTTTTTTTGGTTTTCGGATTAAAACCAAAACCAACCAAACCAAATTTGATCTGTTGTTAAAATTCAAAACCAAAACCAAACCAAACCAAGAAGTATAGATTTTTTTGGTCGGTTTGGTTTGATTTTCGGTTTGGTTCGGTTTTTCGGGTTTCTATGAACACCCCTAACTGAGGATATGCTTTCGAATCAAAATAGTATGAGGATAGTAGTAAAATACCCCTGAGGGTCCAAACATTACGGCACAAGGCCCTAAACATGACATTCAGCCCAAGTTAACATAATCATTTCTAAAACACATAGATATCGTATAGAGTTTATCTAAATATGCAACTTTACAGTTGCCACGGAATGGACCAAGTCACTATCCCTACTGGCGCACGCCCACACGCCCGTCACCTAGCATGTGCGTCACCTTATTTATCAAAATAGTACGAAATTTCGGGGTTTCATACCCTCAGGTCTAGATTTACAATCGTTACTTACCTCAAACCGGACGAAAAACTACTCCGCGATGCCCTTGCCGCTCGACTCGGCCTCAAATCGTCCCGAATCTATTAAAAATCAGTACCATATCATTAATACATGCTAAAGGAACAAAACCCACGCGAAAATTATCGAATTACATCAAAAATCCTGAAATTGGCCATACCCGACCCCCGGGCCCATATCTCGGAATCCGATAAAAATCACAAACCCAGAATCTTTATCCTCTCACGAGTCTATACATACCAAAACCATCAAAATCCGACGTCAAGTGGCCCCTCAAATCCTCAAATTAAACTCTCCATTTTCAAGCCCTAATCCCCTCAATCTTTTCCTCAAATTCCCCAAATTTTATGCCTAAACCACTGAAATTTATCACAATCACAAGTATTAAGTTCAAATAACTTACCTCAATGAGTATCCCCTTGATTCCCTTTTCAAAACCCTCTAAAAAGCTCCAAGTCCGAACAAGAATGGTGGAAAATAACTCAAATTTCGCGAAGTCTCAAATTTATAGGTTCTGCCCAGCAAAACCGCAACTGCGGTCTCCTCTCGCATCTACGGGACCGCTCCTGCGAAGACCTTTCCGCTTATGCGGAATTTCATTAAAAGCCCACTTCCGCCATGCGGAATTTCATTAAATGAAATCATAGCCCAGACTGAAGCTGCACCAGAAGAAGGAACAGGTTCTTCTACTCAGGGCAACCTGACAGGGGGAACTGAACAAAGAGGAACTGAATCTCAAACCTCGATGGAACCTGTCCATGAGCCTGTTCCATAGCAACAAAGCATTGAAAGAACATCAAGGGAAAACCAGTTGGTTGTGAAATGTTACAAGTATCAAAGTTCTCATCCCATTAAAAATGTAATCACTGACCCAACCTCCGGAATCAAAACCAGATCTTTATTAAAGAATCTTTGTACTTTTGATGCTTTCTCATCTCTTATTCAATCTAAAAATGTTGTTGAGGCTTTGTAGGATGCAGACTGGGTAAATGCAATGCAAGATGAACTCAACCAATTCGAAAGGAGTCGAGTTTGGCATCTAGTATCAAGACCCAAGGACATATCAGTAACTGGAATAAAATGGGTCTTCAGAAAAAAAAAGCCTTAAGTAGAGATCACTTTGAGAGGAATATGTTGGAATTAGGGATGATTAAGATCACCTAAAAGGACCAGTTCAAATTTAAACTGAAAAAATGAAAAAAAAATTATATTTGAGAAAAAAAAATTGTTAGTTAGAAAGTCTATAAATTTTGTATATAATCAGATTAAATCTTGCTCAGTCTCATACTTTCAACAGTATACTCCTGTGCCATGTGCTAAAATGACTCATTAATCTCTAGTGATATTTTTTCTGTTTAGGCAAATTTAGACTTACATAAGAGAATTTTCAGTGAAGAACCTTGTTCATCAAGATAAATAGGTATGTTTTCTACACTTTGCATAATTTGAAATAATTATATTTGGATCATGAGCAGAGTCCTACCTAATTCCAAACTCCTTTTGGACTTATCCGTTACAAGTGAACCAGTTCCGGTCAAAGGAGTCCCAACCGAATGGAAGTACCTAGATTCTAGGGATACACTCCAAAGTCTCTTCAAAACTGAATTTCAGTTTGATTAGACTTCTAAGAGTCTGAAAAGCTGTAGTTACCCCATTAATTATTTGTCTGTCTTTTGATCAGCTTTAGTGTATTCCTTACTTCATCTCTCTCAAGCCGTCAAAAACTCTCATACTTCGTTCTTCTTTCAAACACAATCTAATTCTCTTCTCTTCCATACCCTAGCCCAGATATGTCGAACATCTCTGAAAATCCTTCATCACCACCACAGGAAACCACTTTCACACCTTCTACCTTCTACCACTCCTTTAACCACACCAATCTCTAAGAAAAGTAGAGTAAAGATGATGGCTCGTCAGATTGTCGCTGAAGGAGGGCAGATCAAGAAAATAAACAAGCAATTGAAAGCAGGTAGGGAAGAATCCCAGAAATCTGAAGATTCATTTAAGTCTGCTACTAAGGGGGAAGAAAGTAGTTCTTCCGAAACTGAATAGGTATCTTCTGATTCTAAAGTTACTCCTGAGACGATTTCTGAAGTTGTTGCAAATTTGGAGAATAAATTTGTACTGGTAGGATCTATAGCATGTGTTGAGACTACAGAATCTGGAGAAGTTGGTGGTAAAAATAAAAAGGGAAAAGAAAAAGAGAGCAAGGGTGCTAGGAGTGCTGTGAGGGGAATTGGTAAAAGAGTGGTTGATTCTTCACCCACTCATGTTGGTCTAACAAAAGAAACTGGTGCAATGGTTGTTTGGGGAGAGGAATTCACTGAAATAGAAGAGAGTGTGAGCAAAACAGGGGGAATTGGGTCTGGCAAAGCTGTTGAGGGGTTGGTTCAACTTGGGAAAAATATAGATTAACCTGTTCCATCTAAACAGGAAACCCTCGCGGACTTACTGATAGGGTTATCAATGGCACAAAAACTCATGCCATTCCCTATGGCTTCATTTTCACAACTGTACTTGCACATTTCAAGGTACCTATGAAGAAGTGGGAGATTAGTACAAGCAAGGATCATTTCGGGGTTAATACTCTGCTTGCTTGCTAGTATGAAGTCAATGCCACTCCTAAAGAAACTGGTTCATCCAAGAAGGTACCAGTGAATAGCAAGGTTAGAGCCTTGGTGCAAGAAAGTGGTGCTAAGGATGCTGAGATTGAAAGGATGAAGAAGAGGTTGGTTGAGGTGGAAACTGAGAGAGATGCTCTCAGAACTGAGCTGGCCAGAGAAAAAGAAAAGAATGATGGCATTCTTCAAGATATGCTGAAACTCCTCCAAGTCAAAAAGCAAGCACCTAGTTCTTCCCAGCCTTAAGCCTCCTAGCCTAGTGTAGATCAACCAGTGACCCAGTTCGAGACGTTTTGTTTCTTTTGCTCATATTTTCAGTACTTTTATTTCTTCTTATGCTTTGTGGTAGAATCTTATCAATCATCAATGAAATTCACTGTTTTTGCTATAACTGTTTTTTTTATATTTCTTTGATGGTTGAAATTCTTAGCTTGATCTATGATGATTAATCCATGTTTGCATTTGAAGTACCCCTAGTGGCCATGAGTAAGCTTTAAAACCTGGTTATCTCATATTTTTATGCAACTTTTCGATGATGCCAAAAGGGGAAAAATGTTTTCCACACTTTACACTTTGAATTCTTTCCACGCTTTACACTTTGAACATCGATCATTATAACTTAATGTACCTGGTCCTTGATGATAAGTGATAAAAAGGAAAAATATTTCTAACATTGTGTTGATGTTGAGCTGAGTTGAAATAGGGCCTAAGCTTATGAAAAACACAGAGTTTGTCATCATCAAAAAGGGGGAATTTGTTGGCCCAAGTAAAGGTTAGTTTTGAAGATTGACAAAGGAACTCAAGCATGAACCAGGTCCATCCCCTGTGTGCATAGAAACGGGCAGATTCGAGCATATGGGATGCACGTGAAGAGATAAGCTTAACTTGGTATACTTGATATCTGCTGATAGAAAAGGTTGCATAATTGATAAGGAGAAGGACTCCTTAGTCAAAGATAACACTATTTAAGATAGGGAAGGAGTTAGAAGTTGAAATCAACTAGAACTCTTCAACTAAGGAAGAGTAGCATCAGAATTCTAGTTAATCTTTATTTACTAACTCTATAAATATCGGTGTTGTTCTCTTTTACATGTGTTGCACAAACGCAGAAGTTAAACGTGAATTGAGAGAAAAATAGCAAGGCAATTTTGCAAGCAGTTCGTATGTGATTTAAGTGTGCAAACCTGAAGCTACATGAATGAGATAGAAGAATCGGCATCAACTGTCTGTCTTTTATTCTAGTTCAATTGTAGTAGGTATTTTCATATTGTACCTCTCAGCTTTATTTAGAGGCAATTGTAATAAGTAATCAGAGTTTCCAAGTTAGAGTTAACTTGAAATTGTCGCAACAGTTAGAGGATATGTGCTACGACGGGATTAGAGGTAGTCCTAGGTTTACAAAAGAGTTTTTATAAATGCAGTTTTTGGCTCAGTGATTTTAGTGGAGAGTTTGGGAAAATCCTACTGGAAAGTAGTCGTGGGTTTTTCACCTTTTGAGCTAGGTATTTTCCACGTAAAATACTTGTGTTCTTTACTTTCCGCATTTACTATTTCTGCAATAGTAGGTTAAGGAACACTTAGAAGAACCAGGTCCTTCCATAATCAGTTTAAGCGAAAAATTGATCACCACACAAATTACCCCCCTCTTGTGTGGTATTGAAGTATAAAATATCAAACTGCGATTATGGGTCCACTTATGCATCACAGTTAGGTCTAGACAGTGATGCACTGCATTATTGTTTTATCCCCACCATAACATTTTGAATGGAATCTTAGAACCAAGTTTACTTAAGACGGACCTTAGACAGAATTCAATTCGGTCTCTTCACTATTGCGAAAGACAGCGATAATCGTTTGGTATGTTGGATAAGGGATATTAATTCAAAAATTAAATGCAAAATTATTTTATTGAATCCGGTATTAGCAATACTTCGACGCCATTAATTCTTCCACCTATCATAAATTATCTGTAGCTTTACGACTTCACCAAAAGTAGCTGCGCATCATGAGTGAAGCACCAAGTGCACCACTTCCAAAAAGTCAACAATTGTTGGCTTATCTAAAACAAAATATTCGTCCCTTACATCTTAAATTTTGTGATCGACCGTATTCTAGACTTGCAGTTCTACATGGTTTGGGCTTTAAAAACGAATTTGACAACTAATCATGCCATAAATAGATAGATCTTAGTTGGTTTACTGTTATTGGCTTATTGCGGATACAAACCCTATTCTAGATTACTCTAGATTGCTTATAAAGATATACTCCCCAGGTAATTGATTTTTTGGTTGTTTTTTCACATATTAAGAAATTCATCTTTTAACATTAAATAGCAATGAATTTGACCATATTAACCTCTACTATCTCTTCACATCAACACTCCTAACACATACTCCAACATTATTTACTCCAAGAGCAATATAGGAAAAAAATAATTAATTCATTCTTGAAATCTAGAAAAATCACTTATTTTGGACCACAAAAAAAGCCAAAAGATCACTTATTGTGGACCGGAGGTAGTACTTTCAGGAGCAATTCAAAAATAGACAGATTTACAAGTGGTCATTCAAAAATATCCACAACTTCAAAAGTAATCGAAATTTAGCCACTTTTCATGTAAAGATAAATCTGAACAAAAACGCTGTTCAAAATTCGAAAATAGTCCAACATAATATACTGGAGTTCCAGCATAAGTATACTGGAACTCCAGCATATTATAATGGAGTTCCAGCATAAGTATACTGGAACTCCAGCATAATATACTGGAGTTCCAGTATAATATACCGGTCCAATATAATATCCTGGAAGTTCATATACAAGTGCTCCAATCTCCAGTATATTATGCTAGAACTTTTCGCGTGTTGGAGTTCCAGCATAATATGCTGGAAGTTCATACACAGGTGCACCGATCTCCAGTATATTATGCTGGACCAGTTCCTGTCGCAGCAAAATAGTGGTTATTTTTCAATGACTTTACAAACGCTGGCTAGTTTTGAATGACCAGTCCGAATACTGGCTAGCCCGTGTTATTTTAAAAGTATCCATGTAAAGAATTATTAGCCAGGCTTACCATTATGTTTGTCCATCTTGCGGTGATATTATATTTCTATAAAAACTAAATAAAAAATATTTAATATCAATATAGTTTAATCTGTTATTGCTAAGTTGTTTACATTATTGTTAGGTGATTAATTATACTTATTATGAACAATTACATATACTATAAATGACCAGATAGTATAATTTATTTTACATACGTAAAAGTTAAACTCAATTTTAACTATTCTAAATCATGGGGGAATGTTGCCCTGGGTCTCTAACTACATAATGTTACAAATTACAATCTACAACACATTTTCCGGATTTCAAGAATTTAATTACCAGGAAAATAAGTTCACCTCATATTTTTTTTAAAAAACTAAGGAACAAAACTTTATAAGAGAAGACGAATTCGGATGTAGTTATATTAAATCTCAGAATAATCTTATCTTTGAATAAGATTTATTACCGCTACAGATAATCTCAGGGCCAATTTTAGCACTGGCAGATGCAGCAACATCACGAGGGACTATTATTCCTTTAGCCATCATTGACTTATAGATCTCCACCAGTACCTTCTCATCGTACTCCTTAATCGGCCACATCCCGAATCCGGTGACGCCGCTGTAATCGCCGTCGTAACCTCCGTCGAGCCCGCGGCTGTTAGCTACCCTCAACATCATGTTCACATAAGCATCCCGCAACCCAATTAGAAGCTTCTTAATAGAGAACCGTCGAAAATTGAGCTTCAGCTTTAATCTTGGCCGCGTCAATTTTATCTTCCAGAACCTTCTCTTCCGGTTCAAATTCGAACCTTCTGCTGATAATTCAATCCGCCGATTGTTCCGGTTCAGCTTCTTATAACCTCCCTTTTCTAGTAACCCTTCAATCCACTGTACACCCTCGTTGATACCCCCTCCATTTGTTCTTTTCCTCTTTTGTTGTGTCTTGTTTTTTGCTATTTGTGAAAAGGGAGTTGAGAAATGGAAATTACATTAATGGAGAACAAAAAGGGAATGAATGGGGGAGAGAGGGAGATAGGTGGGAATTCGGAAGATGTGATGCAGTTACATTTGAATGTGAGTGTATACAAATCAGGAAAGGGGTGAGAGAGAGAGAGAGATAGACACGAGCGTTTAATACTCCATTAGAGTTCTGGTTAGTTGTGTTACCTGTATTTCACTCAGGACATTAATGCATCTCTACCTCACCATTTAAACTATTTTTTTGGTTAAACTATTAAATTTTTATTTAGCCAAGTATAATATTTACATCTGCTAGCTCATATGGACTCTAAAGCTAGATTTTATACGATATCTATATTAAAACTGATAAAAAACAAACAGAATTGACCAAAACATTTGCTGCTACTAAGAGTACCGAGGTCCTGATGTCAGAACTTTGACTTAAACTAGCTAGGGTAACTACCTAGCTTTTCTAACTCTTTTTGCCATTTAGCTTCTGTCTGCCCTCGAATGTGCAGATCTAGTACAATTTCTTTGATTCTCTTGCTACATGTTGTCTCTTTTCCTTGAAATCTTCTGTTGTTTCTTTCAGCCCATGTGTGGTAGACCACTGCTGCAAATAGAAATACTAACATTTCTCTCGTGACTTTGCTGGCAGCCCTTTTTATTATCCAATCTATCTCCTCATCCCAGCTTCCTATTTGATGTTTTTCTCCTGTCCACTACAATAATGTAGCCCATAAAATTCTGGAGTAATCACATTCAAACATCAGGTGCTCCCTTGTCTCCTCAATGTTCTTTCCACACAGTACACAGTCTTTTGATATTAATATTCCCCATTTCTGTAATCGCTCAACTGTGGCTAATCTTCTATGTAATGCCAACCAAAGAATGAACTGATATTTTGGCAATGCTTTAGATGCTATGGTTAATATTTTCCAGGGACTCTTTTGATATTGAGGTCTTGATGCAATATAGAATTTCTTAACGCTGAATCTTCCTTGCTTGCAATAGTTATTCAAATCATCAATGGGACTCTTTTGACCAAACCAGTCCCTAGCATCAAATATCTTCCTGACAAGCCAACAAGCCTGCTTAGGAGTACTCAAATTCTCAACACTTCTGTCATTTATATAGAAGTTATGGATCCATTGGATCCATAAAGTATCCTTCTTTGTAGTTATAGCCCACAGCAACTTGCAGATGGCAGCCTTATTCCAGTAGTAGATATTCAAAACATTGAGCCCACCTACTGACATTAGCATACAGATGGTTTCCCAACCTATCAAGGCCCTCCAAGATGGTTCATTACTTCCTGTCCATAGAAGCTCTACATGCTGTGACTATTAAGTTGATGATCTTCTTGGGCAATAGGAACACCTGCGCCCAGTATGTTTGCATTTCAAAGACCATACTTTTGAGTAGCTGAAGTCTTCCACTATATGATAGGAATTTGGCTGTCCAACAGTTGATTCTTGCAGTGATCTTCTCAATTAGTAGCATCCATTGTTGTATAGACAATTTCTTGGAAGACAATGGCACTCCTAGATACTTGAATGGTAGTTCTCCTAGAGTGAATTGCATTTCTTCTAGAATCATTTCTTTGAATTCTCTAGGAACCTCAGCAATATACAGTGCACTCTTCTCCATGTTAGCCTTGAGACCTGAAACCTCAGAGAAGTGAGTGAATCTATCCAACAACAAGCTTATTGAATCTTGTTAGCTCTACAACATAGGATCAAATCATCATCAAAGCATATGTGGGTTATGTTATTTCTGGATCTTGGGTGGTAATTAAAGTCTGGATTGTGCTTCAACTTCTTTAATGGCGTATTTAGATACTCCATCACCAATACAAACAGGTAAGGAGACATTGGGTCTCCTTGTCTTAGCCCTTTCTTTGCTTGGAACTGTCACGACCCTAAAATCGACTCGGTCGTGATGGCGCATATCGTGAAACTAGGCCAGCTGACACAATTCCCAAATCAAGCCATCACTCTATAAAAGTCATTTTTAATCCATTAATTAAAAAAATCTCATAATATAAGTCTAAATAACTAGTGCGGAGATATAACACAAGCCCGACATCGGGGTGTCACAAGTCACGAGCAACTACAACTCTGTCTCAATACAATAAAGTCTAACAAAGTCTGGAAGTCAAAACTAAATAAATCTAGGGAAGACACGAGGGAGAAGAATAGGGCTGCGAACGCCATGCAACTACCTTGTCGACTCCAAAATCCTGCTGAATGGATAGTCAATGCTCACTATCGTGACTCGCAACTCCTGGATATGCACACAAGGTGCAGGGAGTAATGTGAGTACGCCAACTCAGTAAGTACTAAAAGTAAAAGCAGCTGAGCAGTAAGAAACAGATAATTTCACGTCATAGCACTATAGCAATTACAGTACATTTTCCAAACAGTACAGAAATCATTTATCTCGTAAAATAAACTCAGTTTCAGTAAAAGCCTTTTTCTTTTTAAAACATCTTTCAATAGTTTCAAACAAGTGATGAAAAAGGGGTAAAAAATGATAGAAAACGTAAACAGTCCTTGGGCAAGACATGTACCATAAACCGCCCCTCGGGCAAAATATCAACAGAACCAGCCCCTCGGGCTACCTCACAATCACTCATAATCAGCCCCTCGGGCAACAACATAATCAAGATCAGCCCCTCGGGCAATAACACATCACACACACTGGGTACCCGTGCTCACTGGGGGTGTTCAGACTCCGGAGGGGCTCCTACAGCCCAAGCGCTATCACAAGCCATCTCGTGGCATAATAAATCAGGCCCTCGGCCTATCATATATCACAAATCAGTACAACATGTTGCGGCGCGCAGCCCGATCCCATGATATCCTCACAACACAGGCCCTCGCCCTCACTCAGTCAGAAACCTCTCAAGCCACTCGGGCTAACAGCAAAATAGGTGCTAGGTCCAAAATATCATTAATAGAATTAAAACAGAGTAAATAGAACCGAGTTATGAAATCAATAGAGCATAGTAGGACTGATTGTAAATATGAAACCAAAAACAGTGAGGAAACAGTAGTAATAAGCCACTAAGGGTCCAAACAGTCGGCACGAGGCCCAAACACGGCTTTCATCCCCAAACATAGTAATAAACAGTTTTCAATCAAATACGCGACTTAATAGTCGTACGGGACGGACCGAGTCATAATTCCCAACGGTGAACGACCCCACACTCGTCATATAGCGTGTGTGTCACCTCAAAGTAGTGAAACGATGTGAAATCTGGGGTTCCATACCCTCAGGACAACATTTACAATTATTACTTACCTCAAACCGGTCCAAACTCTAGCCCGCGATGCCTTTGCCTCCCACTCGGCCTCCGAATGCTCCAAATCTACCAAAACCAGATTTGTGACGTCAATATAAGCTAAAGGGACAAAGCCCACGCGAAAATAATCAAATTACATCAAAAATCCGGAAATTGGCCAAACCCGACCCCCAGGCCCACGTCTCGGAATTCAATAAAAATCACATCACTAGAATCCTTATCCTCCCATGAGTCTATACATATCAAGAACATCAAAATCGGACCTCAAATGGCCCCTCAATCCCCAATGAAAACTCTCCAATTTCAAGCCCTGATTCTCCAATTTTAACCCTTAAATTCCAATAATTTCATGCCTAATCAGTTAGAAATCACCATAGAATCGAGTATTGAGTTCAAAAATCTTACCTCCAAGTGGTACCCCTTGAATCCCTCTTCAAATCCTCTCAAAAAGCTCCAAGCCCGTCTAAAAAATGGAGGAAATAAGCTGAAAATCGCGAAGATGGCCTTTTATACTTTCTGCCCTGGCATCTCGCACCTGCGGCTCCTTTTTACGCATCTGCAGACCGCTTCGGCAGTCTCAATAACTGCACCTGCGGTTTTCACTTAAGGGCCCAACTTCCGCATCTGCGGTTGAAACCTCGCACCTGCGGCCCCGCAAGTGCGGTAGGGGCTCCGCACCTGCGATCAAGCTCCACTGACCAAAAACTGCTCCTGCAACCTCCTCCACGCATCTGCGACATCGCACCTGCGGTCCCTAATCCGCAGGTGCGGAAACAACAGAAGCAGAAAATTCTGCAGCTTCACTCAAATCCCAAATCTTCCGCCAACCATCCAAATCCATCCCGAGGCCCTTGGGACCTCAACCATACATGCCAACAAGTCACATATCACCATTTCAACTCATACCAATCCTCGGAACACTCAAAACAATGCCAAAACACCAAATCATCCTCGGATTCAAGCCTAAGGATTCCAAAATTTCTAAATTCCGCAAATGATCAAAAAGCTTATCAACCTCATCCGAATGACCTAAAATTTTGCACACACATCCCAAATGACACACCTACTCCAATTTTCAGAATCTCATTCCGACTCCGATATCAAAATTTCCACTACCAACCGAAAAAGCCAAAATTCCAATTTCGCCAATTCAAGCCTAAATCTACCACGGACTTCCAATTTACATTCCGATCACGCTCCTAAGTCCCAAATCACCTAACGAAGCTATCCGAACCATAAAAACCAAGTTCCGAGATCATTTGCTCACAAGTTAACTTCCGGTTGACTTTTTCTAACTAAAGCTTCCAAAAAAGAGACTGTCTCATTTCACTCCTTGACCACTCCGAACACCGAACAACTAACACGATATGAGGAAATACAACTGAACAACACATAAAGAAGCAGAAATAGGGGAAACGGAGCGGTAACTCATGAAACGACCGGCCGGGTCGTTACAGGAACTTAGCTGTTAGGCCCCCATTGAATAGCAAGGAATAGCTGACAGTGGTCACACACTCCATTATCAACTGAACAAGCCTCGTATGCATTCCAAATTCAAGAAATATCGTTCTTAAGAAAGGCCACTCTACTGAGTCATAAGCTTTCCTTATGTCTACTTTTGTGGAGCATCTTGGTGAGATCCCTTTCTGATTATATCCTTTAACCATTTCATGTGCAATAATGACATTCTCCAATATGTTTTTTCCTTCAATGAATGTTGATTGAGCAGGTCCCACATTAGAATGCACCACCATCTTCAACTTGGCTGTAATGATCTTTGAGATGAGCTTGTACAGAGTAGAACAACATGCTATAGGTCTGTACTCCTTGACAGATTTTGGGCTTGCAACTTTAGGTACCAGTGTTACTGTCGTACAGTTAACACTTTCCAGTAATTTCCAATTGGTAAAAAATTCTTGAATAGCTCGTTTAACCTCTCCTTCAATTACATTCCTGTATGTTTTAAAACATTTAGTTGGAAATCCATCTATCCCTGGAGCCTTGTCATTTGGCAAGTCTTTAAGAGCTCGATCAATATCCTCCTCTGTTACTCGTGCATTGAGAAGTTGTTATTGTTCCTTGGTAAGACAATGACCATTTCTAGCTATCTCAATATCAATACAGGGTAGTTCAGTAGCTGAAGTACCCAATAGTGTTTGAAAAAATCCTCTAACCTCTTGTTCTATCAATATAGGATCAGTCACTTTATCTCCTTGATCATTAAATATGGATGAAATTTTATTCCTTGACTGTCTGGCCTTCAAACGAGCATGAAAAATTTAGAGTTCTGATCACCTGCCTTTATCCACATTGCTCTGGATCTTTGTCTCAGAACCTGTTCATTAACTCCTTCCCATTTTTCAATCTGCAGTAGCAGCTCCTTTTCCTTGGCTATTAGTTGACTGTTGAATGGGTCTTCATCAAGTTCTCCTTGAGCATTCTTAAGTTTCTCCCTAAACTGGCCAATCTTTTTGTCCAGTGAAGACATTTCCTTATTCATGTGTTTTGTCTTATCCTTCAACCTCTGTAACTTCAGCCAAATTGAGAACATGGTATGTCCCTGAACTCTTTGATTCCATACCTCATGAACAACCCCATCAAACTCTTTCTGATTCAGCAGCACAATATATAGTCTGAATGGTTTTGGAAAATGAGTTCTAACTACATCAGTGTTGATAATAATAAGGGAATGATCAAAGACTCCTGGCAATTCAAAAACTGCCTCTAGACTACTGTAATGAGTAAGCCAAGAAGCATTTCCAAATGCCCAGTCAATATTGCTGTAGATTCTACTTCCTGCATCCCTTTTATTGCACCATGACCATTGACACCCTTTTCTGTTCAATTGCCCCAGTCCAATATCCCTTATACAATCTTGAAATTCCACCAGTTCAGCTTGGTGCACAGGTTGTCCATTGAGACGATCATGAACAGATAGCACATTGTTGAAATCACCTATAACTAGCCAAGCCTCATGCATATTACCATGTATTTGTCTTAGCTGCTCCTATAGGTCCCTTCTTTCATTGATTTTGTTCTTTCCATATACAAATGTTATGTAGCCTGAGAAATTTGATCACTTTTCCTTCACTTGACAATGTAACAGTTGAGGAGTTGCCAAAAGTATATGGACCTACACCATACTTTCCTTCCAAAAGAGTCAGATTCTCCCACCGTTACTTATAGCTTCATCTGAATGCACTTTTTAGTCATTTTTGAACTTTCTTTTAACTTTATTAACACTTCTAGGCTTTATTCTTGTCTCAAGGCACCCTAGTAAAGTTATTTTATGTTTAAGCAAAGTAGCCTTGAGTTCTTTCTGCTTATAGGGCTTGTTCAGCCCCCTTATATTCCAAGAGCCTATAATCATGGTAGATTCTCCTCATTGAGGCCAATCCCTTCAGTCACCCTTCCTGTGCTGCTATCCTCTTGTATTGTAAGTGGACTATATATGTTTCTCTTCAGCATATTCACAACTCTTTGTCAGTTAATGCTCCCTTCTGTTGTGTAGTTTCTTAACTTTTATCTTTTGTTTACCTCTAGATTTGCGAACTGGTTGCATTTCCATCTTTTGTTCAATCATTAGCTCTTTATGAACTTGACTAACCTGTTGTTCCTTTATTTGTTCAGGAATCTTCCTTTTGTATTAGTGGTTTCTCAATCATTAGCTCTTCATGAACTTGACTGACTTGTTGTTCCTATATTTGTTCAAGAATCTGCTCCTTCTGCACTGGTAGTTGCTCAGCAACAGGTTTCACCCTCCATTGCTTCCTGTTCTGTTGCTTAACCTCTTTTCCTGGTCTCTGCTGTTGTTTACCACTTTTCTCCACATTACCATTGCTGGCATTGGTTTTCTTTTATTGTATCATTGGTAAAGCCTTCCCATATTTCTCATCATGATGCCCTATTTGAAAACATTCCTCACAAAAATCTTATTTCCATTCATAGTCAAGTGTTTGTTCTCTATATTTTCCATCTTCTTCTTCTATGAGCATTGTATCTGGTAGATCCTGTGATACATGCATTTCCACCAGCATACGTGCATAAGAAATCCTTTCCTCTTCTGCTGTGAGTCTATCTGGGCATATAGGTTTTCCTAAGTAGCTGGCTATGCGCCCTAAATTCCCCGTGTCCAGAATTGGATAGGTAATCCCGAGAATATGACCCATATTGGTATAGTTCGAGTTATCTCTTTACTCATCTAAAAATTAGGTTCCCAGTGCTTCAAAATCATGGGTCTATTATGGTATGTATATGGGCCCTGTTGTATAAGTGTGTTCTTATCTTCTTCAGATCTAAATCTGAATATGAAATACCCATCATTGTGGAGGAACACTTGAGGTGCAGTGATAAAATTCCACACCCCATATACAAATTTTAACATTTCTGTGAAAGAGGGAGTTCCAACCAGTACATACCCAATTAACGTTTCCTTCCATTTCTGGGTTTGGTTTGCTACTTCAGCCTGATTCAATCGCACAATCTTCAGTCCTTCCTTCATTGTTGGTGGATAGTACTCCAATTTCATCCCCTGTTGCAGAGCTCGATTTCCTTTACACCATTTAAACTATTACTTTCGCTCTTTTACGTTCATTTTTAAAATAATAAATATAAGATATAATTTACTAAGTTATTTTTATTAAATACCTTTTGAGAATTGAATAGTATTAAAAAAAACTTCGTTCTAATTTGTATAGCGATATGTGACTCAACAAGTTAATGAAAAAAGGAAAAATTGTGGTGAAATCAAGCCATAAATATTTATGCGGTCGTAAATTATTTCATTAAGGATAAAGTAGGAAGTTTAAAGTGAAATTGTTTCTAAATAAGTATAACATTTTTCTGGTACAGACTTGTTTACTCGTAAAACTTCATAGTTGAAATTATACATAGCTTCTAGACAAGTTAACTAATTTGATCCTGAAATAATAAGATAATCGAAGAATTATTATCACGACCCAAGTTCTCCCTCCGTGAACTGTCGTGACGGCACCTAGTCTCTATGACTAGAAAAGCCTAACAATTTAAGAAAATGAAATAAAGATACGAAACTAACAATTAACAGGTAAATATAATAAGGAGTATAGAATGCCGCTCGACATATACAATAATAACACTCTCGAACTGAACATAGCACTCCCAAAAGCCGGAATCTCATGAATCACAAGCTAAAGAAGTACATAGTGTTTCTAACTCCAGAAGTCTAATAACGAAGAAAATACAGGAAGTTTATACTGAAGGGAGAATAAAGAGGGACTTCTAGGTCTACGGACGCGGCAGATATACCTCGAAGTCTCTGGATCGCCTTGCCTCACCAGAAGTATGGCTGTGAAGAAGAACCTGGATCTGCACACGAAAAATATGTGCAGGAAAGGGCATGAGTACACCACAGCGGTACCAAGTAAGGACCAAGCCTAACCTCGGTCAAGTAGTGACGAGATCGGGTCAGGGCCTTATTGGTTTATACAAATAATAAGATAAACAGTATAAAATATCGAAGTAGAGTTAAAAATGCTAACAATCAATGAAAAATGAAATCACAGGAAGAAATACTCAGCACACAAAGACAGCAACAGGGGATCTCCCGGGATACCGTTCCGTAGTCCCAAACGTAAATATACAGAGGATCTCCCGGGATACCGTCCCGTAGTCCAAATCGTAAATGTGCAGGGGGATCTCCCGGAATACCGTTCCGTAGTCTCAAAGTAAATATCCAGTATACGGGGATCTCCTAGGATACCGTCCAGTAGTCCTAAATATAAAAGTGCAGGGGGATCTCCTGGAATACAGTTTCGTAGTCCCAGTAAACATGCAAAGGGATCTCTTGGAATACCGTTTCGTAGTCCCAAATTAAATACACAACCCAATCAATATACACAACAGTCTTAGCAAGAAAAATCTACAGTTCTATTCAAGTTCGTATCAAAGAGACGGGTAATTCCTACCCTAAACATGCTACACAGAGTCCAGTTAGGCAGTTAAGCAGATAAGACAGTTAAGGCACATAAGCATGCTTTCCTACGCTAAACAGGAGCCAACATATACTAGTATTGCTCAATTTAAAGGAAAACATGGATATTTACTAAATAAAAACTGGGTTTTTCAACAATTAGCACGTATAGGCACTCGTCACCTCTCGTACACGGAATTCATATAACAACAGTACCAAAATCCTAAGGGGAGTTCCCCCACACAACGTTAGGCAAGCCACTTACCTCGAACCAAGCTCAAAATCAATCCGATATCATGCTTTTGCCACGAGTATCCAACTTCGAGTGGGCCCAAATCTATTCAAATCAATTACATAACGTAAATATAACTACAAGCAACTTATTTAACTAATGAATTCAAAGCTAAGGCATGAAAATAGAAAAACGCCCAAAAATCCTTCCCGGGCCCACGTCTCGGAATCGGGTAAAAGTTATCGACTAGAACACCATTCACTCACGAGATCACTCGTCCAAAAATTATTCAATTTCGACGCATAAAACCCGATCAAAAGCCAAACATTTGATTGGGGAAATTTTCCCCCAAATTCCCATTTTTCCACTGAAATTCCTTGATTAGATGGAGGAAATTACTATAGATTAATGAAATATAAACGAAATACGGTTAGGAATCGTTACCCATTGATTTCCTCTTCAAAATCCTCACAATATCGCCTCTCCCGAGCTCCAAATGTCCCAAAATTTAAAATGGGATAAAACCCTCGACTTGGCTCTTTTTCTGCCAGAGATCTCGCTTCTACTAGAGGTCCACCGCATCTGCGGTTCCGCGTGTGCGGAAAAATCATCGCATGTGGGGAAGTCACTTATCCGGGCTGGGACCGCAGCTGTGGTTCCTGTTGCCAAATCTATTTTTGCTTCTGTGGTCCACTCAAATACTTCTGCGGCACCGCACCTCCGATCCCACATCTACAGGTGCGATTATATCAGGTTCAGCAACTTCAGAAATTGCCGAAGTCCAAATTTTTGTCCGTTAAGCACCCGAAACTACCCGAGGCCCCCGGGACCTCAACCAAACATACCAATTAATCCTAAAACATCATACGAACTTAGTCGAGCCCTCAGATCACATCAAAAACCGCTAAAACCATGAATCACCCTCCAATCCAAACTTAATGAACTTAAAACCTCAAAATTATACAACTGATGCCGAAACCAACTAAACCACGTTCGATTGACCCTAAAGTTTGCACAGAAGTCATATTCAACACTACGGACCTACTCCAACTTCCGAAATTAGATTTCGACCCTAATATCAAAAATTCCACTATCGGCCCGAAACTCCAAAAATTCAACTTTTGCCATTTCAAGCCTAAATAAGCTACAGACCTCCAAAACACAATCCGGACAACGGAGCTTAAATAGCCCAAACTCACCCAACGGAGCTTACGGAATCAGTAGAATTCCATTCCGAAGTCGTCTTCACACTGCTTCGACTACAGTCTAAATTCTAAGACTTAAACTCTCATTTAGGGATTAAGTGTCCCAAAACACTCCGAAACTCTAGATGAACCATCCGGGCAATTCAAAATAGTAGATAAAGACATGGGGAAAGCAGTTAATAGGGGATCGAGGCGTTAATTCTCAAAACGATCGGCCAGGTCGTTATAATTATACAATACTTAGCCTTAAAGTGTGGATGAAACAACAGAAATGGAAGTTCCGAGAACAAGGTTTCCGGGCACAACTGTACGGCCTCACAAAATGTTACCTAAACCCGGAATTTCATGGTGTCAAGTTAGATTTATGTGTTATAATAGTAGAAGCCATTCGGACTTTTTGGATTGAACAGTACGCTGTAGAGTTAAAGGAAAATATTTTGCAGAAGTGTGCATTTCTGCGGACCATTATGCGGCCGCATAATCACTCTGCGGGCCGCATTTTGGCCGCAGAGTGAGGCAGTATTTTTGGCCAATTTTGAGGTTAGTTATGCGGCCAATTATGCGACCGCATAATAATTTCGTGGGCCGCACTTTGGTCGCATAATCGTCCTTGGACTTTTGCAAAGGGAGGTTCTGCGGTGCATTATGTGATTGCAGAATAGGTCTGCGGATCGCATATTGGTCGCAGACCGAAGCAGAAACTTCAAGACCCTGAGGGCCATTTTTTGCGGTCATTCCTTGGACCGCATAGCCTTTATGCCGTCGCATATGCGACCACAGATCCATGTCGAGGGCTCCAGATTTCTAATTTTTAAACCTGATCCCATGTTGTTAAAACATATGCTAAGGCTCCTTTTGAGCATATTTCTGATGCTTTAGAGTGAGAGAAGGAGTCCTAGAGTGAGAGAGTGATCCTCAACTAATTTCTCCTCAATTCCTGCTTAAGACCTTGAAGATTGACAAGTAAAGTTCACTAAGTCTTCATCTTAAAGGTAAGAATCTATGCCCAACTCATAACTTCGAAATTCCTACTAAAATGAGTAATTAGCAAGATGGTTCATGGGCTTGAGGGTTGTTTGTTTTGCATGAATGTAGGGAGAACGTAAGCTAAAAATGGTAAAGGATGGGGTATGGGATGATAGAATCTTTCACAAAAAGGGCTTAAAAACATAATGCACACCTAGTGTTTGATGATGTACTCAAATGAGCTGGAATCTTGATCATCCTTCTAGTTTTTGGTTCAACTTGTAAAGTACATTGAAGTTGCTAAGAGTTCCGGAATTATTGCAAGAATTTAAGGAAAGCTCAATTGAGGTATGTATGGTGAAACCCCCCCCCCTCCCCCTCCTTCTTAGAAATTGAACCCCCTGGTGTCCATGCAATTGGTGTAAGTCCAAAATTGATTGATATAGAAATTGCTATTCCAAATATGCTTGTGTTGCAAGAATATATGTGCAATATGTATTTCAATGTTCCCATTATGCTATCTTGTCAATTGAGGATGTGTTAATGATATGGAATATGTGCTAAATTGCCTAGACTTCAAGTCAAGTTTGAATAAAGATTGTTATGCCAAAGTATGTGAAGGCCTCTACTTACCTATGATCTGTAATTACTCTCGTGTGTACTCAATATCTTGAATTGAAAGACTTGTTTGTTGAAAATGGTAATAATGTGAAATGTGAGAAAGAACTTCCATTATAAAATTACGGCCAAAAGCCAAGGTATGATATAGCAATTGTGGCCACTAGTGCCGATGAATTGATATTTGTGAAAGAAATATGAAATGAGAGGATCGATGGAAAATGGTAATGTCTCGAGTGAGACGACCTAGCCGATCTGGCCGTGATCGGATGCCATGCCGCACACATGGTGGTACTGTGCTGGAAACTGAAAATGGAAATTGAAACTAGAATTGTGATTGTGGTGAATGTCTCCAATGAGGCAACCTAGCCGATCGGGTCGTGATCGGACTCCGTATAAAAGTATGATGGTATTGTGAATGATGAGGTATTGATAGTAATGATGTCCCAATTTAAAGTAATGAAAATTACTTGAAAGCTTATGTGATCCTTAATTTGATGTTGTAATGTTGTTTAAGGTTTCCATTGATTTCATGATTATTTCCTCTTGTATTATTGTTCTTTCTAATGAGATGGTGTTTAGTTATACATACTAGTGCTATTCATCGGCACTAACGTCCCTTTTGCCGAGCGCGCTGTATCTTTAGTTGATACAGGTGGTTCCACAGTAGGCGGCATCGACCAGTATTAGGGATATACTCGTCACAGTAGTCTCGGCGAGTCCCATTTCATTTCGGGGTCGTACAACTTTTGTTCCTCATGTATTGTACCTCAGGTATAGCCGGGGCCTTGATTAGGTCGCAGCGAACTCAACCTTTGGAAGAGTGGGCGCTAATACTTTTTACCCAATAGTGGTATTGGGGCCAATTTCCACAGGGAGCTAGAAAGGGAGTTGGATATTTGCTTAGCCTAGAAATGCGTGTTTGCTTCTAATTGATCTTCTATCATTTTTGGGTTTTTATGATTATCAACTACAATTTAACAACTACAAATTATAACTAAATTATGCTAAGATATTAATTCTAGGTTGTATGCAAGATAGAGAACGGCACTAGGGTCGTGGCATTTACCTAGGTGGTTAACTAACGGGTAGAGATGCCTAATACAAGAATGATGATTATGGGGCTTATGCTATAACCGTTGCACTATTGCTCTCACTCTCACACCTCTCGGTAGAAAGAGTGATTTTGCCCAATTGGCTCTCTCGAGACCAATTGGGTAGGCTAACAAGCCAAGCAACTTATGGTTCAAGTTGGGTAATTACTCTCTCGAGGTTTTACCCGTTAATTGGGACTACCATTCTCATGGGTCCATCCCAATTCCTTGTTGGGTAAACTTTGGAGTCATAGACACTCTTTATCAAGAAGAGTCAAGACTCACTAAGCTAGACTTAGTGTTTGCAACCACCAAATCCTAGTTAAAACATAAAATCAACCCAAATATCAAACACCCAACATCATTCAAGCATTAAACAATCACACTAGGGTTGAGCCACAACCCTAGCTAATGGGTTTAGCTAGCCATAATAGCAACAGAAATTGAAGAAGAAGTAGATAAAATGAACATATTAATTAACCAGAAAGTTAATCTACATGAATCCACGTTAAAACAAGATGAAAATGCCCAAAATAGGCTAAAACTTGAGTCTCACGAGTGCTGCTGCTATCTGATATCTAAAACTTAACCTAGAAATAATAAAATATTCTATTTATACTATGCCATAAAAATCGGACAAAAATACCCCTGCAGGGCTGGCGCGGACCGCGCAGAAATGCAGCGCGGCCGCGTAGGGGTCTTGGCCTTCGATCATTCACTTCTGAAGCTGGGGACGCGGACCGCACTAAGAGGTAGCGCGGCCGCGCAGGCTAATGGGCGCGGACCGCACAACCATGAAGCGCGACCGCGTAGACACCAGCGCTGACCGCGTAGAAAAGAGCACTGACCGCGCGTGGAGACTCCTGAAATGGGTGCTCTCTGAATCTCCTAGCGCGGCCGCGCAGCAAATCAGTGCGGTCCGCGCTAGGTCCTCCTGTCCCTACTTCAATGATTTTTGACACTTGAGCAGGTTTCACTCCGTTTCGAGCCGATTCTTGACTTTCGTCATCTTGTCGCTCAAACCTGCAATCAAGCGCACTTTGTAAGCATTCTAGGTCAATTTTATGACAATTCATACATAAAGCATAGGCAAGTATGGGCATAAAATGTGTAAAAATCACAGTTATCAGGCCTTATTGCCGGCACTTTTGTAGTACTCTCTTTTGTATCTTTAGAGGCTCCGTAGACACTATGTGGGTTGTATATGGGTATTGGAAGGGTCAATGGATTATGTTGTGTTTTGGACCCTTGTTCCTCTAAATTATAAAGTGTATGTATTTTTTGATCTTATCAATGACGTAACAAATGAATCGATATGGTAGTGCTCTAACAATCTTCCTAATGTATAATTAATAATAACCTGTCTCCCCTTGATTATGATGAGTTGGGTAGAATGTGTCTAATAGGCTTGCTCGGCCGAGTTCACTCGGTTGAGCGTCGGTCGCGCTCCCCGAGTTTGGGGCGTGACAACAACAATAATGAAATCAAAAAGCGAGAAACTAAGATTGTATTAAGCTTTGTATAGAATGTAGTGGAAGTATGCTAGAAAATTTGTGTCCTTTACAATGATAACTGAGCTCACTATTTATAGCTGTGTCTAGGGAAGGAAGTCCTAGGATCGTGCCCTCCTTTAATGTCAATTATGAGGGTCATTGATGAAGATTTAACGGTGAACATAAAAGCCAAATTTTCTGTAACGAGCGCAATAAACTACATGAATGCAAGCAGAGGAAGCGGAGAGGTACTTGAGAGAATGGATGGTAGGGGCGCAGTACTAGTTTGTAGTCTTTATTGACCTGGAACACAAGCTTTACCAGCCAAGCCAACCCGATCTGACCTTTGAAACTCTTGTTGCTCTTAACGCCACAGAATATTCTTTATTAAATGCTACCTGGCGCAGAGCATTTAATACACATTTATGAATGTTGTTCCTCCTAGTGACAAGCGCAATAGCTGCGTTCGGTCTCTGGCCATTCCAGTATTGGGTTCCACGTGTCCTTCCTTTAGATGACCACACGTCATATCATATTTTACCCTATACAGATAGTCTCCCTGCTTTCCGGTAACATAGCTTTGTGTTACCGGAAAGTTGGTAGAAACACTCTTTTGGCGGGAATTACTATATTTCCTCTCAAGGCTTCTGATGGTTGATTAGACGCACGTCTCTCCGCATTTAATGCCCCGAACACGCGTCATCCCACGATTCAGCACAACCTTTGTCGATTATCGAGGTAATCATGGCCATGAATTTAGCCGCCAAAATTTTACTTATACGCATCATCCTTCTCCTTTGCACTTCATAATTTTTCGAGCTTCTGATTTGGATCTTTGTTCTCCATCTTTTCTCTAATTCTCTTCAAACGAAATACCTTTTCCTTCTTCTATTCAATCACTTTTTCTTCAAAGCACGCTGGTTCTTCAAAGTACAAGAACAAGGCCGAAGACTCTGCTCCTCCAACGGTGGGTTCCATCATCCCTAGAAGACTCAATACCTCAATAGACTTCGAAGAGAAATTCTCTATTGCTAACCCTCGTACATGGGTTGTCAATAGCTACCCTTCTTCAATTCGTCCTTCTAGTATTCCTGCTATGAAGGAAGACTGCCGCTACCATGAGTTGGATATCACTGGTCCTGATCTATCGGAGCGAGTGACCCTTCTGAAGGAGGGTTATACATATTTTTACATGTATCCCTTTTCTTTGGGTGAGTTTTATTTGAGTGGAGAGCTTGATTCCGCGATTGCGGAGTTTTGCCTCCGCTACCAAGTGTGTTCGGCAGAGGCAATTCCTTCGGTGTGGAGGATGGTCGCTTGCCTTCGGCATTTCTACCGGACTGGAGAAGAGCTAACCTTATCTCGTATGATAAATCTCTACATTTTATAGGTGCTTACTCGAATAGGTGCTTCTTTACGGAGTCCCTGGCCGGAGGGCAAAGACTAATGCTCCCGAGTCGTCTCCGGAAGTTGTGATCACTAGCCCTCCTCTCGGGCCGTTCATAGACACCGTAATGATCGACGATCATGGAGAAGCTAGTGATGATGGAGCTTCTCTAGATAGAAGGCGACGTTCATCTTCAACTCAACAGAATGCTCAATCAATTGAGTTAGTTACACCAACCGAAGACGACACCTCGGCGCTTTGGTGGGAGTTTGATTTGGTGGAAAATGCCAACTCCCATTATTGGACCCCAATAGCTATGCCCGGTAGTGCGGGGCTGAGTACCGGATCCCTACCATCTTTGGTTGACGAGCACCCAACAATCAGTGCTGCGCCCGATGAAGCTGCTTCACACCCTTCAACTCCATCAGCTTCATCCTCGTCTTCACCAGCACCAGCAACTGCTACATCATTTCCATCTTCACCACTCTTTCAGCAGCAACTGCTACATCATCCCTACCGGCCACATCTAATCACGAAGGAGATGTTCCTCCTCCTAGTCCACAGTTTATGGAAATTTGGGCCAAAATTATGCTGCCCCTTGTGAAGATCCCCATAGGAAGAGCAATGTACTTTTTCAGTCTCTACAGGATGTAACCTGCTATCCCGCCCGGTGGAGCCTGCTAATTATCTGAAGCCTTTGGCTTTAGAGAAAGACTAGGAAAAGATTTAAGCACTCTCGGGGGAGTGTTTGTTGAACAACGCTATGCACAATGCCGCAACGGTGCGTTCCTTTCTTCCTTTGTTATTTCTTCTACTTGTGTATGAATGTATTCTAAGTTTTACTTCTCTTGTTTTGTAGGCCAACTTTCTTTCTTCCGAGGGCCTTCGGAGTTTGATTCGTGAGAAGGAGGAACTTACTTATGAGTGGGATCAACTTTTGGTGGAACGGAACCAAACCGTCCTCCGCCTCTCGGAACTAGAAACCAAAGCTACTAAGGCTTTTATTTTGGAGGCTCGTTTGCAGCAAAGAGAGCAAGAGGTTGTAACCCTTAGCCAAGAAATTGGCCCGCTGAGGGTTAGATTTGATGAAGCCAAGGCCAAATGGGTTGAAGTTCAGGACGTCGTTCTTGCTGCAACCGAGAGCGGGGCTGCCACTGCTGAAAAAGTGGCGAACTTAGCGACGACCTTGAACTCCAAAATCGAAGAGCTTTCCGCTGCAGGGGCGAAACATGCCCAGCTGGAAAAGAAGTACAGGAAATCTATCCAGCATAATAGGCTCTTTAGTTCAACTGTCCGCGACCTTGATGTTAGACTCAGATCAGTTAGGTTCGCCCAGGAAAGCCTTTCTGCCGAGGTAACCCGACTCAAAGAAGAAGTTGAGCGCTGAGCTGCTTCCCTCGTTGTTGAAAAGACTTACACCATGTACAACATGAGGAGAAAAACCTTGGAAGAGGCCAAAGCAGGTATCATTGACTTTGATGCCGAAATTGCTAAGGCCCGAGAGCTTGAGTTGGCTGCTAACAATAGACTCCCGGTGCAGTTTGATGCTCCTAGTTCTTCTGGTTCCAGTTCCGAGTTCTCGGGAATTGAAGAGAAATCGGAGGATGAAGATGCTGAAGACCAAACTGGGGAAAATGTCGAGCCATCGGGGGATCCATCTACTTCTTCGGGGGGGCGCAAACACTTCTCTTCCTCCTGGTTCTAGACATACTGTAGTTTATCTTTTCTTTTCTTTTTCCCATTCCTTTACCTTTGTTGTTTTGGCATGTTTTTGTAAATAAAAACATATTTTTTGCTCAAGCACTATTTGAGTCTTACTTTCGTTCGAACATCCATGCAAGTCTTTAACCTTTGCATTTGCTTAAGAATTCTTCGCACGTTTTTTTGTTCGTTCTTTATTATGTGTAGTCTCGGATGCATTTTCCTCGAAGCACTTTGGTTCCGAGCATTAACCTTTTTACATGAGGGTTTCTATAAGTATTTTTGCAAGTTTACTTTTTGCGTCCTTTCGTGCATGTCTTTGGGTGCATTTTCCCTCAAAGGAACTTTGATTCTGGGCATAAATTCTTCCAAAACCAACCCATTAACATGAGGGTTTTCATAAGAGATGGCCCTCTTATGTTTACGGTGCTCTTGAAGAGGACGTCTGCTATTCATTACGACACTAACATTTGAAGTAATTGTTTAACTTTCAAATGACAAAGTTAGTTCATCGTTCAGACAAGAAACAAGATAAAAGCATAAGGATTTCATTTCATATAATTCCTTCTATTTTCAAAAGTACACAAGCATTTACTATGCTAAAAAGAAATTGCCATTACTTGTGGCTATCTTGTACAACTTGTTTCTACGGGGCTGGCTGCGCAGTCCTCGGTCCCGATGATGCATTTTTGATTCCGTATTTGCGTTTCCCGGTTGACGTGGCAGTCATTGTTGTCGTATCCTCATATCATTCCCCCCAGTGGTCAAACGGGAAGAATGCGAATTGGAACCCTTGAAGTCTTATGCCTTCCAAGTTTCCACCAATGAATTGCTAGATAATCCTTAACTCGGCAACACACCTTACTTCCCCTTAGGAATCCATTTTGTCGAGCAAAAGACTATCTAACAACCCTCTAGTGGTTTGTGCTAGTTAACGGTCGGGTAACCTTTGCTCGGTAGCAAACCTAAATTCCTAGTGGGAATTTGCTATCGAGCCAAAATTATCTAACCGTCCCCGAGTGAAAACTTGCTTAATTGCCTAGCTATAAAAGGTCTTATTGTTATTGTCTTTGTAGTATGGTTTCTGTCGCTGCCTCATTAAAAACCTTGCCCCAGAAACCCAATTGGGACAAAAACTGAACATAGGGAAAAAGAGTATAGCACATACTTTCTGCTCGGATAATGTTCATCAACAGTAATATCTTTTGAGGTCCGCCACGTTCCAATTCCTGGGCAACTTGTCTCCATTCTGGTTCTCCAACTCGTATGAACCTTTCCCAGTGATAGCTGAAATTTGGTAGGGACCTTCCCACATTGGACCCAGCTTCACCGTATTGAGTTCCCGGGTATTTTGAGTTACTTTCCTCAGAACCAAATCTCCTACTTTGAAATAATGGAGGTTGGCGCTTCGATTATAATACAACTCCATTCTCTACTTTTTAGCTACCATTCTTACATGCGCCAAGTCCCCGCATTCCTCGAGCAGATCTAAGTTGATTAACATTGCTTCGCTATTCGATTCTTCATTTGCCTGGAAATATATCAAGGTGGGTTCCCCTACTTCCACCGGGATTAGAGCTTCAGCACCGTACACAGGGGAAAAAGGAGTTTTTCTTGTGCTTGACTTGACCGTTGTTCGGTAGGCCCGTAGAACTCCAAGCAATTCTTCGGGCCATTTACCTTTTGCCACTTCCAAACTTTTCTTGAGGTTCTGAATAATCACTCTATTCGTTGATTCCTCTTGACCGTTTGCGCTCGGATGATAAGGTGAATAAGTGATCCACTTTATCTTTAAATCTTCGAGGAACTTTGTAGCCTTTGCACTGATAAACTATGGCCCATTGTCGCATGCTATCTCTTTTGGTATTCCAAACCTGCAAATTATATTTTTCCATAGGAAATCGACCACTTCCCATTCTCCATTCTTCTAATAAGGACATGTTTCCACCCATTTAGAAAAATAGTCAGTCAAAATTAAAAGGAATCTTACTTTTCCGCTAGTCGGTGGTAGCAGTCCGACGAAGTCTATCCCCCATTTCATAAACGGCCATAGATACAGAACCGAATGTAAGGGTTATGCCGGTTGATGCACTAACGGTGCGTAGCGTTGGCACTTATCACATTTTCGTACGAAGTCCTTGGCGTCCTGTTCCATGTGGGGCCAGTAATATCCTGCCCGTAACAACTTTAGCACCGAAGAAATCTGCCCGAGTGGTTGCCGCATATCTCTTCGTGGACCTCTCTCATGACATAGTTAGTTTCGAACGCTCTTAAGCATCGGGCCAACGGGCCATGGAAAGATTTTCTATACAATTGGCCTCTGTTAAAGCTATATCGTGCAGCTTTGGCGCATAACGCCCGTGATGCTTTGGGGTTTTCGGGAAACTTCCCGTGCTCGAGATAGTCGATTATTTCATTTTTCCAGTCCTAGACCAAACTAGTTGAATTTACCTCATAGTAACCATCTGTAACCAGGACTGAGTTGATCAGTTGTACTACAGTACCTGACTCCGATCCCTTTACTTCCGTCGATGATCCTAAGTTTGCTAATGCATCTGCTTCTGCGTTATCCTCCCTTGGGATATGAGTAATTGAGCACTCTCGGAATCGCGCCAACAGAGCCTGGACCTTTATCACGTATTGTTGCATACGTTCGACTTTGGTGTCAAAGATCCTGTAGACCTGATTTACCACCAGCTGTGAGTCACATTTGATTTCGACGACCTCGGAATCAAGTCCCCGGGCCAATTCGAGCCCTGAAATCAAAGCTTCGTACTCTGCTTCATTGTTAGTTAAAGGGATCGTTCTGATGACTTGACTTAAGGTTTCCCCCGAAGGTGTGATTAAGACTATTCCGAGTCAGGACCCTTTTACGTTGGAAGCTTCGTCCGTATATAAGGACCAAACCCCCAATGTTGGTTCCGACACCATTACTGCCTCACTGGTTGCCAGAGGCAATAGTCCCGGACTGAAAGCGGCCACAAAGTCAGCCAATACTTGCAACTTAATTCCAGTCCTTGGTTTATATTCTATGTTGAACTCACTCATTTCGACGGCCCATTTGGCCAATCTACCCAAGAGCTCGGGTTTATGGAGGATGTTCTTCAAAGGGAAAAAAATCACCACAGCTATCGGGTGGCACTGGAAGTAGGGCCTCAGCTTTCGAGCGGTAACTACGAGAGCTAAGGTCAGTTTTTCCAAATGTGGGTAGCGAGTTTCTGCTCCCGTTAAAATTTTGCTAACATAACAGATGGGAGATTGTGTACCTTCATCCTAACGGACCAAAATCGCACTTATCGCAACTTCTGAGACCGCGAGGTAGACTAGTAATGTTTCACCTTATTTTGGTTTTGAGAGCAATGGAGGGCTTGAAAATTACCTCTTCAAATCCCTCAAGGTTTGCTGGAACTCTGGTGTCCATTCGAAATTATTTTTCTTTTTGAGCAGTCCGAAGAGACGATGACATTTTTCTAACGACCGGGAAATGAATCTGCTCAAAGCTGCCAACCTTCCCGTGAGCCTTTGGACTTCATTTATGTTCGATAGTTGATTGGGGATGTCTTATATGGCCTTGATTTTATCAGGGTTTACCTCAATTCCCCTTTGTGAGACCAGAAATCCCAGAAACTTAACCAGAACTAACCCCGAACGCGCATTTCTCGGGATTAAGTTTCATATTATGCTTCCTCAAGATGTCGAAAGTTTCTTGCATATGTTTCAGGTGGTCACCTACATTCAATGACTTAACGAGCATATCGTCTATATAAACTTCCATAAATTTTCCTATTTGATATTCAAACATCTTGTTCACGATCCGTTGATAAGTGACTTCGGCGTTCTTCAACCCGAAGGGAATCACATTATAACAATATGTATCGAAATTCGTTATAAACGAAGTCTTTTCCTAATCTTCCAGGTTCATCTTGATTTGGTTTTTACTCGGAATAAGCATCGAGGAAACTCATTAACTCGTGCCCGGCCGTGGCATCAATCATTGATCGATATTCGACTGTGGGCGTCTTTCGAGAATGCCTTATTAAGATATTTATAATCTACACACATGCGAAATTTATTGTTCTTCTTAGGAACTACTACTACGTTAGCTAGCCAGTCTGGATATCTTGCCTCTCGGATCGAACCAATATTAAGCAAGCAGGTTACTTCTTCTTTGGCGAATTTATTCCTGGCTTTGGTAATAGGGCGTTTCTTTTGTCTTATCGGAGTTATGTTGAGATCCAAGTTTAACTTGTGCACTGCTTACCTCCGTAGGGATACCTGTCATATCCTCGTGCGACCATGCAAAACAATCGACATTATAATTTAAGAAATTTAATAAAACCAGACCTGAGCTCCGGGTGCAGTCCCGTCCCCAAGTGGAATTTCCTTTCTAGGAATTCTTCGAACAATGCAACCCGCTCCAGTTCCTCTGTCGTGGACTTCGTTGCATCCGTCTCCTCTGGAACTTGGAAGTATCTCGGCACCTGACCATGTTCCGGCGCCTCCATCCCCGGGCTAACTTTTTCTAGCTTGGGAGTAGGTACCGATTCCTGTAATTGCTATGCCCCATGTTCCTTTCCTTTGCTACTGGAGACCGAAATTGCATTTATCTCCCTTGCTACCGGTTTATCGCCCCTTATCTGCTTGATTCCTTTGGGCGTTGGGAGCTTCAGCAATTCGTCATATGTTGAGGGTACAACTTTCATCTCGTGTAACCATGGCCTTCTAGGATGATATTGTATCCCATATCACCGTATACTACTTCGAAGAGAGTTGTTTTCATTACTCCTTCAGCGTTTGTGAGCAATGAAATCTCTCCCCGGGTCGTCACGCTCGCGAGGTTGAATCCAGCGAGGAGCTTTGTGGCTGGAATAATGCTTCCGGTGAGTTTAGCTTGCTCCAATACTCTCCACTGTGTGATATTAGCCAAACTTCCTGGATCCACTAGAACATGTCTAATTTTAAAATCTAACACATTTAAAGAAATTACCAGTGCATCGTTGTGAGGTAACATCAATCTGTCTGCGTCCTCTTCCGTAAAAGTGATATCACCTTCCCGGAGTCTTTTGCTGTGAGTTATTGATACTTTCGTCTTCTTTGCTGCCGAAAAGGTGACCCCGTTAATATCATTCCCTCCGAAGATCATGTTGATCGTTTGGCGTGGGGGTTCTTCTCCTGCTTTCGAGGGTTCCGCATTATCTCTGTTTTGACCATAATTGTTCTTAGCTCGGTAACTTAAGAATTTTTTGAGGTGACCATTCTTCAATAATGTTGCCACTTCCTCACGAAGGTGTCGGCAGTCCCCTGTCCGGTAGCCATTCGTCCCATGGTATTCACACCATAAGTTAGGATCCCTCTAGCTGGAATCGGATCTCATTGGTCTCGGTAACCGTGCCTTTGTGATGTTTCTCATGGCTGACACCAATTCCACTATGCTGACGTTGAAGTTGTATTCCGATAACTTGGGGTAAGAAGGATCTTGTGACCCCGATATTTCTTTATCCCGTAGTGATCTATTGTTCCGACCTCGATCGGTTCTTTTGTCAACGAGGGAAAGCCAATCTGATCATCTTCGATCCTTATTTTTGACTCGTACCAGTTGTGGACATTTACCAAGTCGTTGCTTGAAACTCAAACATGCTTTTCTTTAGCTTTCTGGAAGCGTCTGAACTTCTCGGATTCTATCCTTTAGTGAATGCTTCAGCCGCCCATTCATCTGGGACAGCCGCGAGTAACACTCTTTCCTTATGGAATCGGGTAATGAATTCTCGTAGTAACTCGGACTCTCCCTACGCAATCCTGAATATATCGGCCTTCCGCGTTTGAACTTTTCTGGCCCCGGCATGGGCCTTGATGAAAGATTCCGTGAGCATTTCAAAGGAATCTATGGAATGCTCGGGTAACAGTGAATACCACATCAGAGTTCCCTTCGTGAGAGTTTCTCCAAATTTCTTTAACAATACAAATTCAATTCGTGAGGAGCTAAATTATTTCCCTTTACCGTCGTTATGCAGGTGGTAACATGCTCCCGAGGGTCTGAAGTTCCGTCATATTTTGGCACTTCAGGCATTTTAAACCGCTTCGGGATTAATTCTGGTGCCGCACTTGACTTGTACGACAAGTGAGTATACTTCTTTGAATCCGGGCCATTCAGTACTGGTGGCGCACCCCGGATTTGGTCCATGCGGGCGTTTGCCTCTCTCATAAACCGTAAAAGTTCATTCTTGAAAGGGTCGTTCTCGTTACTGAGACCGGATTCGCTCCCCCAGCCCCGTCGGATCCAACTTCACCCCTAGGAGTGTTGTTGTCGACCCTCTGCGTTGTTTGGTTTGCAGGAACACTAGGAGGAATTGGATCTCGTCTGTTTGCATTATTCGAAGCCCCTAACAGCGCATGCTTCAACTCTGTCGTAAACTTATCCTGTCGTGTGAGAAGGAATAGAATGATCGCCTGTTGCTCTTGCATGACCCTTACCGCGTTAACGACATTCTCTTCATCAGCATCATCGGAAGTTGTCTCCCGAACCTATCGAGGATATTGCCTGTCATGCACCGGTGTGGTGTCATCACCCTCATTGTGGATATCACTGATCGAGTCCTTTAAATGTGGCTAATCCCCTCGAATCTCAGGGTTGTGCGTGTTGTTAATAATGTTATCTGCCATTTCTTATGATTTTTTTCTAAGACAAAATAACCAAAGCACGTTAGTAAAAAAGGCAAGGATCAATTTAATTGCTCGACTATCTAGGCCCCACTGTGGGCACCAAACTATTTACATGTAAAAGTGTACAGTTGAATTTATAGGTGGTTTCTAGACAAGTGAACTAATATGATCCTGAAATAATAAGATAATAAAAGAATTATGTAATACTTAGCCTTAAAATGTAGACGAAACAACAAAAGTGGCAGTTACGGGAACAAGGTTTCTGGGTATTAAGCTTTGTATAGAATGTAGTATAAGTATACCAGAAAATTCATGTCCTTTACAATTATAATTGAGCTCACTATTTATAGCTATGTCAAGGGAAGGAGGTCCTAGGATCGTGCCCTCCTATAACGTCAATTATAAGGGTCATTGATGAAGATGTAACGGTGAACATAAATGCCAAATTCTCTATAACGGGCCATGCACTTAATGCCACAGAATATTCTTTATTAAATGCAATCAGGCGCAGAGCATTTAATACACCTTTTATGAACATTGTTCCTCCCGTGACAAGAGGAATAGCTGCGTTCGATCTGTGGCCATTCCCGTATTAGGTTCTACGTGTCCTTTTTTTAGATGACCACATGTCATAACATATTTTACCATATACAAGACTAAAAAAGAAAAACATAAGAGAGTACTACTTTTTTAATATTAGGATATAGTTGGACACAACTAACAAATTTAATCTTGAATATCTAAAGTAATAATGATCTTAGATACTTTTTTTAGCGAAAGTAACTGTTAATTTGGGATGGAGGAGGTATATAATTCACGGTCCACTCCATATTAAAGTATTATAGTCTGTTTGGCCAAGCTTTTCCAAAGCCAAAAATACTATTTTTTTTCTCAAAAAAGTACTTCTTTTTAAGGTTGAAGTATTTGGCCAAGTTTTTTGAAGAAAAATAAGTGTTTTTGAGTAGAAGGAAAAGCAGTTTTGGAGAAGCAGAAAAAAGTAGCTTCTCTTCAAATGCACTTTTCTGAAAAGTACTTTTGAGAAAAATACACTTAAAAATAATTTTTAAAAGCTTGGTCAAACACAAATTGCTGCTTAGAAGTGTTTTTAAAATTAATTAGTCAAACAGAAATTACTTCTCACCAAAAATACTTTTGAGGAAAGTAATTTTAAAAAAACTACTTATCAAAATAAGCATATTTTAGAAGTTTGGCCAAACAGACTATTACTCTTTCTCAACCTATCTGACACATTATCTTGCTTAGTCTGACACCTTTTTGTATTGAAACTAATACTATAATTTTGAATTTTATCCTTAATGCATTAATTTTATAATTACGTAAATATTTATAACTTGTTTAAAGTTACAAGTTTCAAAAATAAATTTTCTTTTTTAAACTTTTTATCTAACCAAACAATACCATATAAAATAGAATGGAGTGATTACCAATGTGGTGTTGCGGGATGTAGTTTTAATGATAGCCTAATTTCTTTTTCGCATTAGCCGTGAAGTTCAATTGAACTAAACAACTTATTAGTCTATTTTTTTGTCTTAGATCATATGTCACGACCCGGATTTCCCACCCTCGAGAATCGTGATGGCGCCTACTTGTGGAAGCTAGGCAAGCCACACATTTAGAATCCATAATACTTTTGTTTTAAATTCATGTTTACCAATTAAACTAACAGGAGATAAATAATTAAACAACAGCGGAATTTATAATTTAGCGGAAGACTTAAACGAAGTAAACCAATATAATAAGAAAAATCCATATATGCCTCTACCCAGGACTGGTGTCACTACATTCACGGACTATCTAAGAGTGCTACATACAACTGTCTAAAACAAGTAATAAAGTCTGTCTCGGATACAAAAGGAAACAGATCAAAAATAAAGATAGAGGAGATGCCGGGCCTGCGGACGCCTGCAGGACTACCTCGGAAATCTCAGACTGAAGGGTATCTCCCAATCTACTGTTGATGACCAAAAGCTACTCCGGAACCTGGATCTGTGCAAAAAAGCACGGAGTGTAGTATCAGCACAACCGACCCCATGTGCTGGTAAGTGCCTAGCCTAACCTCGGCGAAGTAGTGACGAGGCTAGGACCAGACTGTCAAATAAACCTGTACAGAATACAATATTTTGCAGAAAATAAACAAGAAATAAGCAGTTAAAAAGGGGGGGGGGGGGGATACATGCTCGGGGAAACAGTTCAACTTAGCAGAAACTAAACAAATGTGAAGGAACAGTACAGTATTTAAACCAAAATAATAACACTACTGTTGCGGCGTGCAACCCGATCCATAGGTATATAAACATAGTTGTTGCGGCGTGCAACCCGATCCAATAAATATAATATATCTGTTACGGCATGCAACCCGATCCAATATAATATATACATAAATAAAAATATTGCGGCGCGCAACCCGTTCCAAATATACCGCTCCCAGTAATCATGACGAAAATTCCGGCAAGGGATTAACCATAAAAATACTCCATCCCGGCAAGGGAACTCAACAGTACAAGTATATTCGTCCCGGCAAGTGAGAATCAGCTATAACCTATCTCAATTCAACTTCTAATCATCTCCGTTATCACCATTTCCAACTCATTAATACTTCTACGAAAATAAGTTAATCCTTTGCTCAATACCACGAATCTATTCACTATTTCAACCATAGTATTATTCAAGAATACAACAAAACATCAATTTAAGACTCACGGTCATGCTCGACACCGACTTATAGATACTCGTCACCATGCCTATACGTCGTACTCCACAAGAAACACATAGCAAATATGACTCAACTCCTAATCCCTCAAGCTAAGGTTAGACCAAACACTTACCTCGATGCCTTGAACACAACTCAAGCCTCAATTATAGCTTTACCCCTCGATTCCACCGCCAATTCGCTCGAATCTAGCCACAAGTTACTTAATTACATCAATAAGTGCTAAATGAATCAACCCCAATGCATGAAAATGAGTTTTCCAAAGTTTTACCCAAAAAGTCAAAAATCGCTCCCGGGCCCACGTGGTCAAAACCCGAAGTTCGAATCAAAATCCGATTACCCATTCCCCCACGAACTCAAATATGTAATTTGTTTTGAAATCGAACCTCAAATTGAAGTCCAAATCCCTTTCACAGACGGTCTAAGAATACTATACATAAAGGTCTGAAAGAAGTAAACTCAACACTGTCTCCGGAAATACATAAAAGAAACAGGAATGTAGATGAAAGGAGTAAGTAGCAAAGGATCGGCTTGCCTAGCTCTCATTATTAGGCGTCATCACGACTCCCGAGGGTGGGAAATCCGGATCGTGACATCATATTAGAATGTTATGGCAAGTCATATGTCTATATAAATCAACTCAATCTCATAATGTAAAAAATTCCATATACTATTAATATACGAAGAAACTCTGATAGATATTGTGATATATGACCTCTATCTTTCATTATTTGATATGCAATGAAGATAAATTTGAACTGAGAGTTGAGAAGGCAGTCATTTGGTTGAATACATATGCGGCCGCTTAGATCTTTTCACTCTTTTCAGAGGAGAGTGTATTACACAGATTATGTCATGTCATTAATATGTGTCTAATAAGTACACTTTAGATCAAGATTAGGTGTGCAATAAGTACAACCTTTCGTTCAAATGTTTAAATGAAAAAGCCAGACAACTTCAAGAGATTGCATATGTATTCAGCCTAGTGATTTCTTTGTAAAAATAGCACGGTATAGCCAATTTTCGGAGTGGTCAATCAAAAATAGCCAGCGTTTACCAAGTCAATGAAAAATAGCCACTATTTTGCTGCAATAGAAACCGGTCCAGCATAATATACTGGAGTTCGGCGCACTTGTGTATGAACTCCAGCATATTATGCTGGACCGGTATACTTTGCTGGCTCCAGTATAATATACTGGAGACTGGAGCACCGGTGCTCCAAACTCCAGTATATTATACTGGACCAATATACTTGCTGGAACTCCAGTATATTATGCTGGAGTTCTAGTGTACTTATGCTGGAACTCCATCAAATTATGCTGGAGTTCCAACATACTTATTCTGGAACTCCAGTATAATATGCTGGAGTTCAAGTATACTTATGCTGGAACTTCAGCATAATATACTGGAGTATTTTCCGGGTTTTGAACACTGTTTTCGCTCGGATTTATCTTTATATAAAAAGTGGCTAAATTTCAATTACTTTTGAAATTGGGCTATTTTTGAACGACCAGTTGTATATCTAGCTATTTATAAAATTTGCACGATTTCTTTTCGTTAGGACTTTGTAAATAATGCTCCCTATGTCCTAGATCTTTGGCTGAATACATATGCGGCCGGTTAGATCTTTTCACTCTTTTCAGAGGAGAGTGTATTACACATAATATGTCATATCGGCAATATGTATCTAATGAGTACACTTTAGATCAAGATTAGGTGTGCAATAAGTACAATCTTTCGTTCAAGTGTTTAAACGAAAAAACCAGACAACTTCAAGGGGTTGTATATTCAGCGTAGTGATTTCTTTTCGTTGGGACTTCGTAAATAATACTCCTTATGTCCTAATTTATTTGATTCAATTTGAAAGTCAAATAAGTTGTTTTACCATAATTTATTCCATATGCTGAAATAAATCCTGAACAAATAAATTAGGACAAAGTGAGTATTAAATAGAAAGATCGGATAAGAGCACATAAGCACAAATTGCCTCATTCACAGGTCAAGCTGAAAAGCTATCAAAACACCTTTCACTAATGAGATAGAAAATCTTGCTAGCGTATGACTACAAGTATTATACTTTTTATTAACATACATGCATGAAGAGCAACATTGGTGTAACTAGTAAAGTTGTTGCTATGTGACAAGGTGGTTACGGGTTCGAGCTGTGAAATCAGCCTCTTGCAGAAATGTAGGGTAAGGTTGCGTACAATTAGACCACTGTGGTGTGACCCTTCCACGAACCCCGCACATAGCGGGAGCTTAGTGCACCGGGCTTCGTTTTTTTAATACATAAAATAAAAAAGTTAACCCGATGCACAAGGTATACCATATTCATGCATGGTCTGGGGAAGGGCCGCATTCCAAGAGGAGCCTTGGAGCAATGATAAAGTTGTCTTTATATGTCCTACAGGTCAAGGATTTGAGCCGTAAAAGCATTCACTAATACTTGTATTACTTTTATTAACATCATAAAAGTAACAATATTCAGGTTATCTAAGGTTTCAAACATATTTATACGTAAAAGTAACAACATTCGGGTAATACCTATTGTGTCAAATAACTTCAAAAACTCCATATATATATATATATATATATATATATATATATATATATATATATTGAACATTAGAATCACATTCTTAGCATGTGACAGTATGTGAACTTTCTTCCAATCTTGCTGTATGATAATTTGAATTGGTTTCCACACATCAGACGCTTCAACTATCACAATTATATTTTACAAGAGTTGACCATATCATAAATTAACAAAGTTAGATAATGACGCTCTGTGTATTAAATGATCTCGGATTTACATTTCGAATAATATTTATTTAATCAAGATTTTATACTTTTTTATTTTCTAAACAAGTCTTAGTAAGGCTTTTGCCTAAGATTTTCAATGAAATAGGCGTAAATTGCGATTTCCCACTACTAATGCCATTAAAACTTTTCTTCAGACTCAAACGTTTGATATCTTTTTGGATACTAATAATCTCAACGTTTGAAGGAATTAAGGCCACGTTAATCTATTCTTTCTCTATCTATCTATCCATCTATTTTATTTTAATATAAAAGTATTGGAAGTTAGAAGAATTAGAAGCTGGAATAGAAGTTAATTGTAAATAGGACTCAACTATAATTAATAGGAGTTAGGGGGTCTCTTATTATTTTTAGTTTTTTATAATTAGTTGTATATAACTACTTCAGGTAATACAAGAAAGGCGGTTGGAAATTTCCCAAATTCTTTCTTCTTCTTCCTCACGAGTTCTCTGCTCTCCAATGGTGTTTTTCTAACATTTTATCAGAGCGGGGAAATCGATCCATGAGGTTGTGGACTTTCTCCAACCACTTAATAGCTTGACTGTATTCATCTTCTTCTTCGTTTCTAAATCGATTTCTAGTCTTCGATTTTTTTGCATGAACATCAATGGCACCAGAAACAGCAACAGAAGCACCAGTGAAAATCGATCACATTCATCCACTCTTTCTCCAACCTTCAGATACGCCTGGATTGATTCTAATCCCAATTCAGCTCACAGGATCGGAGAATTATGGATTATGGAGCATATCGATGCGCCTTGCTCTCAAGGCCAAGCGGAAGCTAGGGTTTGTAACAGGAGCATGTACGAAAGAAGCATTCGAGAAGAATCTCCATGAGGAATGGGAGACTTGCAATGCAATAGTGTACAGCTGGATTATGAACTCTGTTTCGAAAGATCTACTTAGTGGAATCATCTATGCATCAGATGCTCATGCTGTTTGGGAAGATCTACAAGAGCGATTTAATAAAGTAAATCGAGTTCGAATTTTTCAACTACACAGATCGATCTCGAGGCTTTCTCAATGAGCTGATTTTGTGGCTGTATATTTCACAAAATTGAAGGAGCTATGGGCGGAGTATGATGTTTTAGTGCCATATCCGGACTGTGGTTGTCCAAAGTCCAAAGAGCATATGACTCTTTTACAGCAACAAAGACTTATGCAGTTCCTAGATGAACTGAATGATACATATGACCAAGCTCGTAGACAGATTTTGATGAAAACAACTGAATCCACACTTAATCAGGCGTATGCACTCATAACACAAGATGAGAGTCAACAATGTACAGGAGGAGGAGTTCTAGGACACAAGTGAGATCCCTTAGCTTTGCAAGCTAGCAGAGGTCAAGGATTTTGTGGAAGGAAACAATTTATGCAGTGTGAGCATTGTCATTTGAGAGGACACACAAAGGAAAACTGTTATAAGATAGTAGGGTACCCTGAAGATTTCAGAAGGAGGAAGACATTTCCTTCTAAGGGGGTTCTAACAACTGCAAATCATGTGGAAGGTGCTGTAAACCAAGGAGAAGGAAATATGGCTCAGAGTTCACAGGGAACATCAGGCACATCACAAACTAGAGGTGGAGATCATTTTTTTTACAGAAGCACAATATCAACAGATTCTAGGTTGTTCAGAGATTCACCACCAGCTGACGTGAAGGCACAAAGTCAGGCAACAGCTGCAGGTATACCTACTGTACTATCCTCTAGTGTGCATATCCCAAACAAAAGGAATGATGATTGGATTGTAGACTCAGGAGCAACACATCATATTTCATCTACCTTAGATCTACTGAGTGATATAAGAAGAATAGATGACAACATACAAGATAAAGTGACTTTGCCAAATGGTGTCACTACAAAAATTGAACATGTGGGGAGTTCTTTTTTGTCAGATGTTGATAAGCTAGAGAAAATGTGCTGCATGTCTCTGATTAAGTTTAATCTAATGTCAGTATCCAAGCTGACTAAAGATCTAAAGTGTGCTGCAACTTTTTTTCCCACATTGTGTGTCTTTCAGGAGCTTTACAATGGCAGGGTGAAGGCGATTGATAAAGAGAATGAAGGTTAATACATACTGAAAGGAAGAGGAGTCAGATTTTTGGCAGCAAATATGAATGTAGGAGGTTTAAGTGCTGAAACAGCTTACTTGTGGCATGAGAGATTGGGTCATGCCTCTATTCCTGCAATGCAACATGTTCCTTTTTTTGCATAATAAAGTAGATGACAATATGCAGAATAAATGTACTGTTTTCCCTCTAGCTAAACTGTCTAGGTTGAGCTTTCCTAACAGTGAGAAAATGAGTGCTAGAGTGTTTGATTTAGTCCACATGGATGTATGGGGACCATATAAGAAAAGTACTCATGATGAAAAACATTATTTTCTACAGTTGTGGATGATTTCTCTAGAGCTACTTGGATTTTCTTGATGCAGTTTAAAAGTGAAACTATTGTTTTTCTAAAGCAGTTTATTTCCATGGTCAAAACACAATTTGATACTTGTGTCAAGATTGTGAAATCAGACAATGGTAAGGAGTTTTTCAATACACGGTGGAATGAATACTTGCTGACTCAGGGAATCATTCATCAAAGTAGTTGTGTATATACACCCCAGCAGAATGGAATAGCTCAAAGGAAGCATAGACATATACTGAATACTGCCAGGGCACTGAAGTTTCAAAGTCATGTTCCAGATATATTTTGGGGGGAATGTGTACAAACTGTTGTATACTTGATCAATAGATTACCTACCAGGATACTAGATGGTAGAAGCCCTTATGGAATGTTGTATGATAGGGAGCCCTCAATAGCACACTTAAGGGTCTTTGGGTGTTTATGCTATGCCACAAATCTGACCCTAGATGATAAATTTGGTGCAAGGGCCAGGCAGGCAGTTCATATAGGATATTCAACTACACAAAAGGGATATAGGTTGTATGATTTGAACACTAGAACTTTTTTTATTAGCAGGGATGTGTCCTTTAGGGAAAATGAGTTTCCATTCATGAAAATGACACAACGCTCATTTATAACTAATGATTTTAGTTCTAGTTTCGTGGAAACACTTGATGTGCAGGGGCAACCAGATGAACTACCAGCAGGGCCACTTCAGGTTTCATCACCTGTTGCAGACATAAGTACCAGTTCAACAGAGTTTGGGAGCCTTAGAGTGAATTCTGAAACATCACCAACAGAAGATCTAGAAGGAACATCAATGCCAAGTGAAAATCAAGATGCTGTTGTACAGGAGAGTGTTGAAGATACAGCTGCTGATTCACTTACTCAAAATGGTGTCAATGAGGATGTTCAGGTCACTAATGCACCAGCTCCAACTAGACAATCTCTGAGGGCAAGAAATCCACCTATATTGCAAAGAGACTATGTGCTGCATATGCAGAAGCCTTCAAAATGCAATTTCCCAATCTCAAACTTCCTATCATATTAAAGGATGTCCTCAAAGTATAAAACTATGTTTCAGCTTTCTCAGTTTTGAGGGAGCCTTGTAACTTTAAGGAAGCAGTGGAAGATGAGAGATGGATCACAGCAATGAAGCAGGAGATACAAGAACTTGAAGATAATAAGACCTGGGAAGTAGTTGGCTTGCCACCAGGTAAAACTCCTATTGGATCCAAATGGGTGTACAAATAAAATACCAAGCAAATGGAGAAGTTGAGAGGTTCAAGGCACGATTAGTGGCAAAAGGATACAATCAACAACAGGGGTTGGACTATCATGAGACATTTTCACCAGTTGCAAAGATGGTAACTATTAGGTCTGTGATAGCTCTTGCAGCTGCAAAGGATTAGTCCTTATACCAAATGGATGTCTTTAATGCCTTTCTTCAAGGAGATTTATTTGAAGAAGTCTATATGGACTTATCACAGGGCTTTCAAAGGCAGGGGGAGCAGAAGGTATGCAAGCTAATTAAGTCCCTATATGGACTCAAGCGAGTATCTAGGCAGTAGAACTTGAAACTCACAGAAACACTGGTGGGATCAGGTTTTACACAGAGCACTCATGACTATTCTATGTTAACTAAGAGATCTGGGAAGGATATTGTCATCATCCTTATCTATATTGATGACTTGCTGTTGACTGGAAGCAACAAGGATCTAATTGATGAAGCTAAAGCAGTTCTGCATCAATAATTCAAACTCAAGGACCTTGGAGAACTGAGGTATTTCTTAGGGATTGAAGTGTTGAGATCTAATCATGGGATATTGCTTAATCAGAGGAAATGCAGTTTAGAGCTGATTTCTGAAGTGGGATTGAGTGGTGCAAAGCCAGCTTTAACACCACTTGAAATCAATCAGAAGCTTACAAGTATGGAATATGACAAGGCTATTGGAATACAGGATGAATATCCCTTGGTAGATGCAAGCAAGTATCAGAAACTGATAGGTAAATTGCTTTACCTGACAGTTACTCGACCAGATATTAGCTATACAGTTCAAACCTTAAGTCAATTTATGCAGCTACCTAAAAGGTCACACATGGAGGCAGCCTTTAGAGTAGTGAGATATGTGAAGGGTACACCAGGAATGGGAGTCCTATTGAAAAGAGGGCATGTAGATACACTAACAGCTTTCTGTGATTCTGACTGGGTAGCATACCCAATCACACGAAGGTCTATTAGTGGATATGCTGTCAAGCTTGGTGATTCATTGATTTCATAGAGATCTAAGAAACAACACACTGTTTCACGAAGCAGTGCTGAAGCAGAATATCATAGCATGGCATCAGCAGTCTCAGAAATAGTATGGTTGTTGGGACTTTTCTCAGAGTTAGGAGTGCAGGTTCTTAAACCTGTCACACTGTTCTGTGACAACAAAGCAGCAATGCAAATAGCTGCAAATCCTATCTTTCATGAGCGTACGAAACACATCGAGATAGATTGTCATTCTGTTCGTGAATGTATCAAGGATGGCACCTTGGCTACACAGTATGTCTCTACAAAAGAGCAACAAGCAGATCTCTTCACCAAACGGCTTACATCTGTGCAGCATAATTTTGTACTCAGCAAGCTAGGAGTGTTAAACATCCTCCACCCTCCAGCTTGAGGGGGGAGTATTGGAAGTTAGAAGAATTAGAAACTGGAATAGAAGTTAATTGTAAATAGGACTCAACTGTAATTAATAGGAGTTAGAGGGTCTCTTATTATTTTTAGTTTTTTACAATTAGTTGTATATAACAACTTCAGGTAATACAAGAAAGGCGGTTGGAAATTTCCCAAATTCTTTCTTCTTCTTCCTCACGAGTTCTCTGCTCTCCAATGGTGTTTTTCTAACAAAAAGTATAAATGTTCATATTAAATTTTGAACAACAAAATTATTCTAAAAATATTAATAAGCTTTTATATCCTTGAATTAAATTATTTATTTAAAAGAGATTATTCCATATTGGATACACTGGTAATATTTACGATTTACCGTGGATACTAACAAGGATTTAAATTCTTCTATTAAAGATAACTTCAAATAGGTTTCATATTATTCTATGATTAGAAGTCTGGTTCAATGCCATATTTAAAGAAACTCTATATAAAATTTATTCATTAAAGATGCAAAGTTTTACTTTTTCTTATTGGTAAAACGCAAGCTATCCATTTCAAATTGGAACTCCTTCATGTAAAGTCATTAAATAAAAATTGAGAATATTGATTATATATCAATTTAAATTTTTAGACAATTATTTAATTACCACAGTATAGAATATGACAGATGTTCAATTATTCTTGTTGAATGCTTAAAAAGTTGATTCAAGCATGGAAAATGGGTGTTGGTTGAACTTTAGGAAGAAAGCAAAATCAACATTAAGGACAAGTAGTTGTTTAATAACGGTTTTGGTAAAGTATTCACTTTCAACAGGATCTGTGTTTCCTTCTCTCTCTTTTTTAGCACTAACAGGAATTTAGATATTACTTACTATTGTTTTTGTTTCAATTATCTTATTTTTGAATTGGGTGTATATAAATATAAACTTATGTAACCATTGATTGGAGAAGTATAGTTAATTAGGAAAGTGGAATAATCATGAAGACTATACTTATGTGACATAAATATGTACGCCTATTGATTAAATATTATTTTCTGTATATTTAATGTGCAAAACTTTAAAAGTGACTATTATTGATGTAAATATAAACTTACGTGACTATTGATGTATTGAATGTATGTGAACATAAACATATATTGCTACTAATTATATGTTGCTTTACGTACGTTTTATGTGTAATACTTTAGAAGAGATGATTATTTGGTGAAAAGACAACACACAACTTTATTTGTTCCAAGAGATAATTATGTATTAGACAAAAGTTTTAACTTTTAAAACTTCCTTTTATTCAGAACCTGAATGGAATTCTAACATCAATCATGTCTCTTACATATTATTGAAGTTACAATCTCATACCAACTCTACATAAATAAGAACACTCTGACCTATTTCTTAGGCTTTTGCGGATATTGTATGTGCACCTCAATGGCAATAGCTGAAGATACCTTGATGGTAATGATTTGATGACATTAGTTCTCGAAAAAATCTTGTACTTATACATGTAAATAATAAGATATAATATTGCCAATATCAATATCTATTTAATTTATTTATCTATTTGTATTCCTATATTACTTATAAAAGTAATTTTATTACGAGTTTCATATCCGTAAAAACTAAATTATTCTTTTACTATTAATGCACAAGGAGAAATAAATTAACGTGAACAAGAAACATTTGTTTTAGTGGCAATTGTTCGCAAACATTTTTTTAGATCAGGGCGAACTTATTAAAGAATAAAAAGCAACCAATTCTATTACTACAAGATTAAAACCAGATGTGAATTAGCAAGATGAATTAGTATGTGAGATATAGATTTTTCAAACTCTTTTTCTTTCCATTATATAAAGCCCTTAGTCGAGTGAGTGTCTTTGGAATTCGCAAAGTTTTTGATTTTTTTTTAAAGTATGATTGATTTTTAAAACATGCGTTAATTATATGTTCATTGGTGGAATGCAACTATTATGTCGTTAATATCATGATTTTGAATTTCTCCAACGAAAACAACTATAACCTTAAATATATGTTATTCCTAACCCAAACATGCATTGTAAAACACAATATTATATCATGAGATCATCACATAATTAAAATTTTATCTTTTTTTTTTTTGGTCAAGTAATTAATATTTATCCGAACACATAGAAATTGGATTTTGATAAAAATCGCACAGAATAGGAATTAACGAGTGGGTAGAACAAATAAAGTAGAACCAAATTTTGTTGTTAGTTTAGCTAGCGTTTGGCCATAAATCTCAAATTTATTTTGAAAAATCTGATTTGGGTGAAGTTTGGTTTGAAGATGAAAATGTGTTTGGGCATACGTTTTCAAAACATATTTTCCAACTTTATTTTGGAAAAATATGTATATAATTCTCAAGTTTTGGGATTTTGGGATTTGGAATTTGAGATTTGGGATTTGGCCAAATATGGGCAAATTTTATGGCCAAACATGAGTTTTGAAAATAAATTCCAAATTTATTTTGGCAAAACTCATGGCCAAACAGGGCCTTAATGTGTTGTAATATTGGTCATGAACCAGAGTCAACAATGGGTTTCCTAACATGGCAGAGATAAAGTAATTTCTGAAGAAGCCTTTCGAGAAGGACGCCAAGACAAAGAATTCACTGTCAACATACATCACCAATATAATTTCTAACATAGTAATTGGTAAAAGCCATCAAAACTGTACACATTTCGCTTTATCATTTAAAAAATTTTCCGTAAAGTATTTTTTTTCCACTGCAGGTAGATTTTTGTCCTAAAGAAATTATCTAGGAAAATGTAATTAATAAACTCTTCCACAATTGAAAGGAGACACAAATAAAATATCCGATATTTACCTCATTTTCGCTATGATTGTGTCACCATTTAGAACACACCTATTTAGAAAAGGCACGATACAAAATATTTTTAGTTTTGTTTGATTATTGTTATTATAAATAAATATAAATATATATTATTAAAAGGGTAATTTGATCTTTCAACTTTTAGATTTGCCCCCCCCCCCTCTCTCTCTCTCTCTCTCTCTCTCTATATATATATATATATATATATATATATATAATTATTATAAAAGGACGCAAAATCTAAATAAAAGAGACTAAAATAAATAGTACAATCACCACATATTAGCAAAAATTCGCAAAGGGTTCCTTTTATACCTTCTGCTCGGGCATCTCGCACCTGCGGCCTATTTTCTAGCATCTGCGGGACCGCACCTGCGATCCAAGCGCCGCACCTGCGGTAATCACTTATCCGCTTAGACATCGCACCTCATCCTCCTTCGCACCTGCGGGCTCGCAAGTGCGACCAAAACTCTGCATCTGTGCTCGAAGCCCAACCTACCAACTTCCGCATCTGCGACCATATCCGCACCTGCGACCTCGACACCTGCGCTCCCCCTTACGCAGGGGCGGAAAACACCAACAGTTCCCAAACCAGCAACTCTTCAATACCAAAAAACCCGTGAACTATCCAAAACACACCCGAGGCCCTCGGGACCTCCACCAACAATACCAACAAGTCACATAAAAATATATGAACTAAGTCGAGCCTTCGCAACACTCAAAACAACATCAAAATATCAAATCAACCTCGAATTCAAGCCTATGAATTCCTAAACTTCCAAATCTCCGCAAACGACACCGAAACCTACCAAACCTCGTCCGAATAATCCCAATTTTGCACATACGACACAAAATGGCTCTATGAACCTACTCCAACTTCCGAAATTCTATTCCGACCCCGATACCTAATTTTTCACTGCTGATCGAAAATCGCCAAATTTCCAATTTCGCCAATTCAAGCCTAATTCTACCACGGATCTCCAAATTACATTCCGAACACGCTCCTAAGTCCAAAATCATCTAACGGAGCTATCAGAACCAAAAAAAACCCAATCTGAGTTCCGAGATCGTTTACTCATAAGTTAACTTCCTGTTGACTTTTCCAACTTAACCTTCTAAAATAGAGACTAAGTGTCCCATTCCACTCCAAAGCCACTCCAGACCCGAACCAACCAACCCGATGCAACAAAATAAAGCTGAATAACGCATAGAGAAGCAGAAATGGGGGAAACGGAACTCTCGGAACGACCAGGCGGGTCGTTACAATATCCTAACATATTTTTATAAAAAAATAATATATCAAAATTTTATCAATGTTGTGATGATCCAAAATGTCATCACTTGTTTTAGAAATAAATTTTGTGTTCCGAGGCCTTAAAACCTCCCTTTTGTCTCACCTCGATTTGCCTGCGCAGTCCGAGCGTGTATCCGGAAAGCCATTATGTGGAAATCTGTGAAAATGATAAATTTTACTTTTAAAATTAGTTTAAGTTGACTTCGATCAACACTTTGGGTACACGGACCCGGACCCATGATTTGTTCGTCCCGGAGGATCCGTAGGAAAATATGGGACTTGGGCGTATGCCCGGAATTGAATTCCGAGGTCCCAAGCCCAAGAAATAAATTTTCGAAGAAAATTGTTTAACTGAAATTTTAAGAGTTTTTGAAAATTTGAATGTATTTGAAATTGATGGTATCGGGCCCGTATCATGGTTCCGGAGCCCGGCGCAGGTCTTATATGGTGTTTAGATTGAACCCATAAAAATTTGGGTAGAAACGGACTTGAAATGACGTGAATCGGACCCTCGGTTGTGAAATTTGAAACTTAAGTATTCTTGAGATTTTTCTTTGATTTTGATGTTAAATACGTTGTTAAGGATGTTAATGTGGCGATTTGATCGCACGAGTAAGCCCATATGATGTTTTTGAGTCAGTATGCATGTTTGGTTTGGAGCCCCGATGGCTCGGGTCAGTTTTGTATAGGTTTCGGGATGCTTTTACACTTGGAAAAGTTGCAGGTTTTCAGTTTCTGGTATGCTGAGGTTTAGTTCTTCGCGTTCGCGTAAGGACTCACGCGAGCGCAAAGGGTAAGTCAGGCTGAAGGAAATTTCCTTCTACTCGAACGCGAGAACCAGGTCACGAACGTGAAGCTTTGGGGGTGCTACCCTTCGCGAACACGGACCTGCTATCGCGAATGCGAAGGCCTTTTGGCGGGACTGGGAGAAAGGGGTTTTTGTTCTACGCGAACGTGGCCACTGGTCGCGAACGCGATGGCTTGAGGAGCCAAAGCTCCGCGAACACGAAGGCAACTAGGCCTGACCCTTCGCGAACGCGACAGCCCTTTCGCGAACGCGAAGAAGGCCTGTCCAATGAATTAAAAACAGTAGCAAAATCGGGGGTTAGCCCATAATTTCATATTTTCAAAACTAGAGAGCATTGAAGCAATTTTTAAAGAACAAGTTCTTCCCCAAAGCATTGGTATATGATTCTAAACCCTTTTCTTTCGATTTCCCATTGCATTTCATGAACCTTCATCCAAAGATCTAGGGTTTTTATGGTAGAAATTAGGAATTTGGGTAGAGTTAGGGCTTTTTGATTAATTGGGATCTAGACCTCGTTTTGGGGTCGGATTTCGAAACTAATTGCATATTTGGGCTCGTGGATGAATGGGTGACCGTGTTTTGGTCCGAACCTCGAGTTTCGACCAAGCGGGCCCGGGGTCGATTTTTTACTTTTTGAGAAAATGATAGAAAACCTATAATTAAGTATTGGGTATGAATTCTTTGGCATTTATTGATGTTGTTAAATTAATTTGGACTAGATACAAGTAATTTGGAGGCGAATTCTAAAGGAAAAAAGGTGTTTGAGGCTTGAGTTGGCCATGGAAGTTTGAGGTAATTGTTTGGTCTAACCTTAGCTTGAGGGATTAGGAGTTGTGTCTTATTTGCTATGCGTTAACTATGGAGTACGACGTATAAGCATGGTCACAAGTATCCATACGTCGGTGTCAAGCATGCCCGTGAGTCTTGTATTGTAATCGTTGTGACTCCTTTGTGGTTTATTCATGCTTAATATGATGATTATCATTATTGTTCCCTTGCCGGGATGTTGTTGTTATATTATTGTTCCCTTGCCGGGATGTTGTTGTTATATTATTGTTCCCTTGCCGGGATGCTGTTGTTATATTATTGTTCCCTTGCCGGGATGTTGTTGTTATATTATTGTTCCCTTGCCGGGATGTTGTTGTTATGTTATTGTTCCCTTGCCGGGATATTGTTGTTATATTATTGTTCCCTCGCCGGGATTCTTTCATGATTGGTGTTGATATATGAAATGGGATCGGGTTGCACGCCTGCAATGGTACTATATGAAATGGGAGCGGGTTGCAAGCCTGTAATGGTACTATATGAAATGGGAGCGGGTTGCACGCCTGCAACGGTACTATATGAATGGGAGCGGGTTGCACGCCTGTAACGGTATTATATGAAATGGGAGCAGGTTGCACGCCTGCAATGGTACTATATGATTTGGGATCGGGTTGCACGCCTGTAACGGTATTACATGTGCACTTGTTTCTTATTTCCTTATCTTTTGCTGGTAATTGAATTATGGCGTTCTTTGCATTTCTCTATTGGTTTCTGTTGTTGCCTGATATACCCCGCAACATGTTTTCCCCTCCTATCTTTAACTGTAAATACTTGCCTTTATATTCCGATGTATATGATTTAACTGCACGTGTTTATTTGGTAGTCTGGTCCTAGCCTCGTCACTACTTCGCCGAGGTTAGGCTAGGCACTTACCAACACATGGGGTCGGTTGTGCTGATACTACACTCTGCATTGTGTGCGGATATACTGATATAGGAGCATTTGGACCGCAGTGAGGTTGCTGCCTTCAGTCCAACAGGCAACCCGAGGTAGTCCTGCAGACTTCCGCGGGCCTTGGCGTCTCCTTCTATCTTTCCAGTTTGTTTCCTCTATGTATTTCAGAAACAACTTTGTATTTATCTTTCGGACCTCTAATTGTAGTATTCCTAGACAGTCTGTGAGATTGTGACACTAGTTCTGGGTAGTTTTTTTGTTTATGGAATTGTATCGGCATTATTAAATTGTTATCTTTCAGTCTTCCGCTATTATTATTTCCGCTGTTTTTATAATGTAAATTCACAATTGTTAAGGGATTAAAAATGAAAAGGTTTGAATAATTGGAATATCTGGCTTGCCTAGATTTCACTAGTAGGCGCCATTACGATTCCCGAGGGTGGAAAATCCGGGTCGTGACAAATTTAAAAAGTCTCCTAAACCTAAAAGGACTATAAAGTGGACGAAACATATTGTGAATTGAAAAGTGCAAGAATTTTAAAATGGTAAGGCATTGAAAAGCCAAGTCTTAAATATTAAAAAAATAACTAAATGACTTTTTAAATATTTAAAATATAATTAAATGACTACTCTTAAACATAATAGTAATAATCAAATGACAATTTTGTCTAGTGTAAACTCTATTTTAAAAAAGAGTAAAAAAGACGAACGACATTTCGCTAAGGAGTATCGTGCTATTAAGCCTTGAGAAAATTGGCTATATTAATAGGAAAATAGTTTGTATGATATTTATTTATCAAATAAAAATAATTTTGTTATTAGATGGTTAGCTGTAGGTATCTTGCCTATTAAAACCTTTTAAGAAAAACACTTTTCAGAAGAAACACTTCTCAAAAATAAGCTGAATTTAGAAGCTTGGCCAAACATGCCAACTTATTTTGAGAAGTGTTGTTCTCAAAAATACTTTTGGTGAGAATCAATTTGCGTTTGGCTAATTAATTTGAAAAGCACATCTGAGCAGTGTAGGCAATTACAATTTTATTGAATTTAAACCCATAAGAAATTTGGATTTAATTTCAGTTAAATATATTTCGGTCCAAATAAATATTATGGGTTAAAATATTTGGACTAATTATACAAATTCAATAAATATCAATTTAATAAGTACGTCCAAATGTGTTGGGCTAACCCATTTAATTGGGCTAAAAGTGATGAATCCGCTTCATTAGGCCCAAGATGTCATCTCCTAGAGGCCCAGTTTGGTGCCATATGTCAAATGACGTGGCACGCCAAGTCAAACGGAAGAGCCAATAGTATCATGCCACGTGTCAAAATGACAAGACATGCCAAGTCACATTAAAAGGCCAATGAAACCGCGACACGTGTGAAAGTGACATGTCTGGCCAATCAAATGTCGCCTTGTCACATTTCAATTCGATTGGTCGGATAGAGTTTGTTCTTATCATAACTCTTCCCTCACACAACTATAAATAGGGGTCTTTATAACTCAGAAAAGACACCAGAAGTTATAACAAGAAGCAAGAGAGAGCTCGTGGATCAAACGCCGCAGATTTCTCTAAAAGCTACAAGCATTCAAGTGTTCTAAGGATTAAAAGATCAAGACAAAGATTCAAGAACAAGCTGCAAGCCCTTGGATTTAAAATACGTCAAGATCAAGATCAGGCCTCAAGCACTTGGATTAAAATAAATAAAATTCAAGATTAAACTCGAAGGCTCTTTTATTTACTGTTGTAAAGTAGAATCAGAGGGTTCATAGAGATTGTAACACTCAAATATTTGAAATAAAATACTACGATTGTTGCAATATTTTTTGGTCTTGATTTATTTTCTCGACGTAAATTTATTGTCTACAAATTCTGGCACGCCCAGTAGGACAATCTCTACCTCTCATATCTTCTTTTTCAAGTTCAAGAACAAGATTTAACAATTCGACCATGGAAGAACAACTTGCAAATTTGACCAAAGCACTTGAGAAGTTGACCAAGTATATGGAGGATCGAGATACTCGCCTCGAAAAGTTATCAAGTGAGATTGAGATCTTAGCAGAAGTAAAATCAATCAAGCACATGTGGAGCTTTCAGAAGATAAAGCAGGGGGAGAATCCGCTGCGAGGCAAACAATCGTGGTCAAAGAGATCCAAGTTTCTTCAGAAGTTCTAATTGATGTTGATCAATTGAAGGACTTCATCATGGGGACGATTGAAGATAAAATTGATCCTCCGATTAAATCTTCCCTCGCATATGCAAAGTCATACACACAACGGATTGATAGCTTGAATATGCCTACTGGATATCAACCTCCAAAGCTTCAACAATTTGATGGAAAAGGAAATCCCAAGCAACATGTGGCACATTTTATCGAGACATGCAACAACGCTGGGACTTATGGTGATCATCTTGCCAAGCAATTCGTTCGTTATCTCGAACCTGGTTCTATCGATAGTTGGGAGCAGTTGGAGCAAGAGTTTCTCAATTGCTTCTATAGCACAAGACACATTTTTAAGCATGATTGATCTTAAAAACACTCATCAAGGAAAGGATGAGCCAATTATTGACTTCATCAACCGCTGAAGGAGCTTAATCCTCAACTGCAAAGATCACCGCAGCGAGACTTCTGGTATCGTAATATGCATTCAACGCATGCATTGGAGTCTTCGCTATATCTTACAAGGTATAAAGCCCACAACATTTGAAGAACTAACAACTCGTGCACATGATATGGAATTGAGTATGGCTGCAAGTGGAGATCAAAGGTTTCCTGGCTTTGAGCCTCATGATGAAATAGAAGCAGATGATGCTAAGAACGGGGCAAGTATTTGTCCGAAGATGAAGCTGAAGAGTTCATGCATGTTGGAATGCTCTTTAACGCACGAGTCTAAACTGCAAGTTATAATGCTCCTCAACGCACGAGCCTAAATTGCAAGTTGTAATACTTCTTGGCACATGATTCTGTATTACATGTCACGAAACTCCCCAAATTTGAACTAAAACTTTAAGATGTAGAGCTCTTAAAAATCGAGCAAAGTCTTCAAGTTGCAAATCTCTTCAAATTCGAGAAAAAACTCAAGTCGAAATCTCTTCAAAATCGAGCAAAGACTTCAAGTCGCAAAACTTTTCAAATTAGAGCCAAACTTTAAGACGTAAGGCTTTTAAAATTTGAGCAAAGTTTTCAAGTTGTAAGGCTCTTCAAATTCAAGCAAACTATTCAAGCTGCAAAGCTCTTCAACTGTGAGCTAAATCTTCAAGTAATGAAGCTCTTGAAATTCGAGTTGTACTTCAAATTGTAAGCTAAATCTTCAAGTTGCAATGCTCCTCGATGTACGAGCCTAAACTGCATGTCATGAAGCTCTTCAAATTTGAGCAAAATCTACAAGTCGCAAAGCTCCCTAAAATACGAGCTTAAACTGCAAGTTACTGCATTCCTTAATGCAAGAACATAAATTGCATGTTACTCCTGGCCAACAAGAGTATAAACTGTGTCTGTCCCAAAAACAAAAGTCCGCTAGGTCGAAAACCTCGAATGAGGCGGCCTAGGAAAAAGTTGGGATATTAAAAAAAAACACACCAATTCTGAACTATGATATGACTTTGTCCTCTTCACCGAGGTACGTAGGCAGCTTAGAGTTTCATTCTAAGTTCAGTCGCATAAGTTCAAAAGATACATATTGCCCCAATCGTTGTCTAAATGAAGTATGATGGAAGTAATTCATTCAACCATCACTTGAAAGTCGGGCTGAAATATCATTCTTCTATTGAATTTTGGATCTCATATGACTTAAGGGGGCAAGACTCCATGATAAACCAATGTCTTCAATGGGGAGATTATAGTCTTTTAGGAGGCTACCGAGTATTTGCACTAAAGTTCAAGGATTCGCTATGTCTCCAAATCTTTAAGTCCTCCGGTCTTCAAGTTTGCTGCTCTTCAAGTTGAAATATTTACTCCCTCCAAGTCTCCAAGTTGAAGTTTTCAAGTCTGTCGGTCTTCAAGTTGAAATCTTCAAGTCCGTCGGTCTTCAAGTTGAAGTCTTCACATTCGCCACTATTCAAATTGAAATATTTAAGCCCTCCAAGTCTCCAAGTTGAAGTCCTCAAGTCCGTCGGTCTTCAAGTTGAAGTCTCCAAGTTGAAATCTTCAAGTCCGTCGATCTTCAAGTTGAAGTCTTCATGTTCGCCATTCTTCAAGTTGAAATATTTAAGCCCTCTAAGTCTCCAAGTTGAAGTCTTCAAGTCTATTGGTCTTCAAGTTGAAGTCTTCAAATTCGCCAGTCTTAAAGTTGAATTGTTTAAGCCCTCCAAATCTTCAAGTTGAAGTCTTCAAGTCTGCTAATTTTTCAAGTTGAATTAAAAAAGTCAACCACACTCCAAGTTGAAGTCTGTATGATCAGCCAAATCTTCAAAGTTTTCTAAGTGTTCAAGTCGATGTCGTCAAGTCCATGAAGTCTTTTAGTTGAAGCTTTATAATTTTTCAATCTTAAGGTGGACATATAAGTCCTTTTGCACCTTAAGTTGTCCTGTTCATAGATTTGTCCTTAAAAGGAACAATAATTTTTCAATCTTAAGGTGGACATTTAAGTCCCTTTGCACCATAAGTTGGCCTTTTCGTGGGTTTGTCCTTAAAAGGGACAATAATTTTCCAATCTTGAGGTGGACATTTAAGTCCCTTTGCACCTTAAGTTGGCCTCTTTGTGGGTTTGTCCTTAAAAGGAACTATTCTTAAGGTGAACATGTAAACCTCTCCGATAGTCGGGTCACTTTGAGAGTAATCTCTCCGATATTCGGGTCGCTTTGAGAGTAATCTCTCCGATAGTCGGGCTACATTGAGAGTAATCTCTCTGATAGTCGGGTCACCTTAAGAGTAATCTATCCGATAGTCGGGCCACATTGGGAGTAATCTCTCCAATAGTGGGGTCACCTTGAGAGTAATCTCTCCGATATTTGGGCAAAGATCAATACTCATCCCCTCACACCCTAAGATTGTCTTCTTCATGCATGAATCATCTCGTTAAACAAGAATACATCCTTCTTGCTTGACCTACAAAAAGCCAAAAAGAAAAAGAAAAAAAATACAAGAGAAGAAAATACCTTCAGGGGTGAACGCTGTAGGCGGACTTGAAACTGCTCGAGAGCGCTGCAAATTGAGGCCCATAATACAAGTGCATGAGGCTATATTTATATAAGTATTAAAAGACGGCTGACAAGAGGTTATTTCTACGTGGGATCAGATGCAATAAGGCGGCTAAACATTCCCTTATTCAATTCAGACTCGAATTGGCCTCATATCCTCTTAGAATTTACGTCTCTTGTGTTGTAGTTGGAATAAACCAGGACTACTACAATTAATTGAATTTGTATCAAATATAGAAGAAAGGAACAAGCGCTGACAACGAAACTAAAAGGATATGACTGTGGCAATAACAATGCCACGTAGAAGTCAAAGTGTAATCCCAAGCCTAATGATTATATTTTGTATACGGTTAAAATCGACCACACCCGATTTTACGGGCTTGAGGGCCTGCCTCGAGAGTGAGTCGTATCGAAGCAAGTTCGGGCTCAAAGAACACGAAGATTGAGGGATCGATATTAGACTAAATCGACACTGAAGTAGCAAAATAACGAGATATCCGCAATCGACCACCAATCTCGGCGGGAATATCGGAGTTGGCAGAACCATTAAATGGTTATTGATATCAATCATGTATTTTGCTTCCGAAATTAGAGTTATACCTTATTTAGGATTCCTCTACTATATAAATAGGAACCTATTCATTTGTAACACAGATGAATCATAGACGCAATTACTGAGAAATACAAACACTCTGCTCTTTTACTCGCTTTTATTTCTGTACTGTTCTTATTATTATTCTTATTGTTCTTATTGTTCTTCTGGATCTTAACGTTCCATGTCGAAACTATTCCAAGCTGAGGTCGATAACTTGCGAACGACACTGGTTTGATCTATTACAATCATTTATTTCCTTTATTTATTTAGCTATTTATCAATTGGCATTGAATTAGATCACGTATCCTTATAACCACATTACAAGTTTAATTGTTACTCGTATTTTGAGGTAAACAGTTTGGCGCCCACCATGGGTCTAAGGATAATAGTGATTGTTCAGTGCTAATCCTGGTATAACACACTATTTACACTTGTTTCTTGTCAAGAATTTTGTTTCCAGGTTAAGATCATGTCAAACTCACAAAACACAGCTACACATGGCGACAACGGTCTCGGACCCCACGGAGAAAATGAGAATGTTATCGACCCAGGAATCGAGGTTCCACAGGATGACCTTGGAGGAGTGTCAACCCGATTGATGTCAGGTCTCATGTTGTCTTGAATGCGGATTTGGGTGCAGACCCCGAGGGAAGTGTACGCAAAGAGGGTCGAACTGACGGTCGACGAACACAGGGTAGAGGAGACGAATGTGTCAATCTTCAAGTTATATTTGAAATGTTGCAAGCCCAATAAAACACCATTGCTCAGTTGCAAAATCAGCACAGGGCACCGAATATGGTCGAACAAGAGGCTACTCGCCGTACCGAGCCAGTGCCCGAAAGATCGGGTGATAATACCTCGACAGCTAACCCTGCTATATTGAGAATGCTCGAGGAGCTTACTAAGAGAATAGAATCGGGAGAAAAGAAAATCGAGGCCAACAACAAGAAGGTGGAAAGCTATAACTCTCGAGTTGTCAGCTACCGGGGGAACCACCGATCTTAAAGGGAATGGACTCCAAGAAGTTTGTGCAAAAACCATTCCCCCCAAGTGCGGCTCCGAAGCCCATCCCAAAGAAATTTCGAATGCCCGATATACCTAAATACAACGGGACCTCAGACTCCAATGAGCACGTTACTTCTTATACGTGCGCCATAAAAGGTAATGATTTGGAGGATGACGAAACCGAGTCTGTATTGCTAAAGAAATTTGGGGAGACCCTCTCGAAGGGAGCTATGATTTGGTATCAAAACTTGCTACCGAACTCCATCGATTCGTTCTCCATGTTGGCGGATTCGTTTGTAAAAGCACACGCTGGTGCCATAAAGGTTGCCACGAGAAAATCAGACCTCTCCAAAGTGAAGAAGAGGGATAACGGATGCTAAAAGAGTTCGTATCTCGATTCCAAATGGAACGTATGGAATTACCACCAGTCACTGATGATTGGGCTGTTCAAGCTTTCACCCAAGACTGCCTCCTAGCATGGTCAACTGCATGCGACGGTCTAATCTCAGCTGCAACAGAGATCTCATGTGCCCGAAGATTGGAAGCCTCGACATCGACTCGGTAAGAGGTCACAAGTGCCTCTACTTCATGCTTAGCCATAGAAAGCTCGGCGACCACCTTTGCCTCGAGCTCTTAAACCTTCTGAGCTCGGGCCAAGTTCTCCTCCTTCATGGAATCGACATGGCCCTTGCTAATCGAACACATGTACATCGACACATGTTCGCATCGCCCGACACCGATGAGGGGTTATCGACTTAAAAGTCATTTTTTAGGATGCATGGGCCAAGAATGTATTCATGGGGGGCCGGTTCTATCGGCATCTTATCATCGGCCGGCCAGGAGGAGGAAGATGGAGCCTTTTCCTTTTGCGACACTGTTTTGGAGGTTTTTGCCATTTATGTATATAAAGGAAGTAGAAAGAAGGTGTAAAACTGGTGGCTCCGGTGAAAACAACGGTGGAGTAATGAGCGGCATTGAGAAAAAGATAAGAAGGAATAGAAGGAATGGGAACTCAAGAGTTTATGATCAAAGTAAAGTAAAGTTTAAATCAACTAAAGAGGTGGTATTTACAGGTTTAAGATGACGGTTTGGTATAACTAGTGGCCGACCGATGACAGGCATGCATTGATGTTTTTTTAGGAACCGAACCGACAGGACGTTTCGGTCACGTCCATCACTTACGTCATAGAGACTACATCATGATCGAGGTATCGAGGCTCAAATCGTTTCTTATCATTTCATTCTAAGAAACGCAAGGACTATTTGTATACAGTTAAAATCGACCACACCTGATTTTACGAGCTCGAGGGTCTGCCTCGAGAGTGAGTCTGTATCGAAGCAAGTTCGGGCTCGAAGAACACAAAGACTGAGGGATTGAGATCAGACTAAATCGACACTGAAGTAACGGAATAACGAGATATCCACAATCGACCATCAATCTTGGCGGACATCTCGGAATTGGCAGAACCATTAAACGGTTATTGATATCAATCATGTATTTTGCTTCTGAAATTAGAGGTTATACCTTATTTAGGATTCCTCTACTATATAAAGAGGAACTATGTTCATTTGTAACACAGATGAATCATAGATGCAATTACTGAGAAATAGAAACACTCTGCTCTTAATTCTCTATTGTTCTTATTGTCCATATTATTCTTATTGTTCTTATAATTCTTGTGGTTCTTAACATTTGATCTCGAAACTATTCCAAGCCGAGGTCGATAACTTGCGAACGACACTGGTTTGATCTATTACAATCATTTAATTCCTTTATTTATTTAACTATTTATCAATTGGCATTGAATTAGATCACATATCCTTATAACCACATTGCAAGTTTAATTGTTACCGTATTTCGAGGTAACACATATTTAGAAAGGATTATTTTGTTGGATTTGGGGATCCTTTGGTAACGTTGGATTCAAGTAGCAAAAGTTCCAAATTCTTAAACTAACATGGCATGGCTCAATTCTGTTTGTAGATATGTGATTTTTGACCCTCCCCAAGTTTTTTTATATTTTAGCACGTAAATATTTAATTTAGGCCTAATATAGCTATTTCAACTAATTTTTACTCTTTTACTTTATTTTATTACCAAAAAAATGAAAATTACAAAAATATTTTAGTTTACGTATCTTTGGTAAATTTAAATAAAAATATACAGAAATAGTACCTTATCTTTATTTTTATATAATCTTGAAAACCTATTTTAACCTTTGATAGACCATGACATTTAAGTTTTTTTTTACTCATTAGTGAATGCTACATTTATGACTCGACAAAAATTGAAAATGGTTGAACCAAATTTGACAAACAGTATACCTTGAATGTGAGAATGATACTGGTATTCACTTCATCCAAAAGAATAGGCCGATTAGTAAGCACTTGATGGCCATGAGACAATTTACTTCCAATTGTGATAGAGAAAATTTCTGCATAAAAAATTGTCACTATGAAATCTTGCTTATTGATTCAACTATATAAAGTGTATACTATTTGTTCCATGACAAACATATAGTTGATCTTAGAATCTAGAAAGCTATCGTCATGCTTTTCTAATAACACACCAAAATGGTACCACAGCTATGTAATAATTAAAAGTGTAACTGAATACCAAATATATAATTCATGCAGGAATGTCAGCTCTTCGGAAAGAGCTCACTGATGAGATTAATGTTGTGGAGACTAATCTGCAGAATGTTGCTTATCTGAATAAAAGTTCGTAAGCTCCTATTACTGTATGAAAGAAGTAAATGTAAATGTAAGAAGCAAATGAAGATTAATGTCCAGGTGTTAAGTTATGGCATGCCTACTTATTGGTATATATATATATATATATATATATATATATATATATATATATATATATATATATATATATATA
>NC_031995.1:77393599-77393828 GCF_001879085.1 Nicotiana attenuata | reverse complement strand
GTTATTACTGAAAATATATATATAAAAATATTTTTTTCCACGAGAGGGGGCAGAAAAAACGAAAAAAATAATAATTTGAAATTACAAAAAAAAAATGCGGGTGGTGGGGGTAGCAGCTGGGTATTTGTCCGCGCTGTATTTTTGCCTGGGATAAAAGTTTTTGTGTCAAAGTGGAACAAAAGAACCCATTATATTTTTAAATATTATGGGTTCATATCTATTTTTTTTT
>NC_031995.1:77386447-77393441 GCF_001879085.1 Nicotiana attenuata | reverse complement strand
AAAAAAAAAAATTGCGGGGAGGGGGGGGCAGTGGGATGGGGGGTGGCAGTTGGGTATTTGCACACTCTACATTTTTACCTGGGGGAAAAAATTTTGTGTTAAAGTGGAACAAAAAAAATGGAGTTGAAGGGCCAAAATGGAACAAGAGTTAGTTAGAGTGCACAAATGAAATATTGGGCCAAGTTTAATGGGCTGGGTATATATTTGGCCTTTGGAATTCAAAGATTCCATTTCAGAGGCCTATGTACCACGCCTTCATTAGAATATTCAGCTCTGTTGACGTTTGATTTCGTTCATACGAACTGTTCATTTTTTGATTCCTGCCTGTATGCAATAGAGCTGATTTTTGTTAATTTTGAATGTGATTAAAACTAGCAATAAATCCGGGGGTGCATTTCATGTGACCCGGTTCTAATTGCAACAAGGTTAAATAGAAGGCGTCGTGAATCACGGGTGCATTTAAGGTAGCATGATTTGCGATGCGTTTTAAATAACCTTGGAATAATCCTCTAAATCAACTAAAAGCGGTTATAAAGTTAAAATTGTACCATAGGCTAAAACAGGTATTAAAATCAGATAATAGGCCAATTGTGATAGTTTAAGCCACCGTGCTAGAACCACGGAATCCGAGGGTGCCTAACACCTTCCCTAGGGTTAACAGAATTCCTTATTTAGAATTTCTGGTTCGCAGACTTCACAAGGAAAGTCGAAAATTTCCTCGATTTGGGATTTGAAATAAACCGGTGACTTGGGACACCAATAAAATATTCCAAGTGGCCACTCTGAATAAAAATAAATAATCCCATTTCGAATAATGTCACTTAAAGTGGAAAAACTCCTTTATACCACTTTCGGGTGTGTAAAAAGGAGGTGTGACACTGTTAATATATGAATTTGATGCTAAAGTTCCCAAGACAAATTTGTCTCAAACAGCTCGTTGGGTCAATGGATTAAATTGCCGAAATATATTACAGGGAAACTTACACAAATGTCCCAAATAAATCTTAACTTACCAATCTCAAACAATTAGTCATAAACTTACCAAAACTAGCCAAACACATATAAAAATTAAAAAACCAAATAAATAAGGTTCTTTCTCTCAAAGAATCACATGTAAAAATCTTCTTCCATATTTTTGAGCGTGATTAGCAACATTAGATGCAAGACGGAAAAGAAGTTTTATAGATAAGGTAGCGAATAAGGTGATAAAATATAAAAAAATACAATATTCCAAAAATCTAAGCAAAAAAGAAACTTTTTCAATGGGTATAGTTGAAATTCATTGAAAAATTTTAGATAAGTGAATATACAAAATTTGAGGAATATTGGAGGTGATTTGGACTGGTTTTGTATCAAAATTCGTAATTAAATCAAGTTAAAAAAATTCTTCTGCGACACATGTATCAAGCATGTTTCTCACACACAGATATACATGGATATACATGTAATACACAATTGATACAAATATGATACATATGTGATACACAAATGATACACAGTGTGATACGCACATCATTTTTTTTCATGTTCAGTTTTTACTTCGAATTTTCAATTCAAACCACCTCAAAACTTCACCAAATCATCCCAAAACTGAGATTCAAGCTCCATAAGATGTACCCAATCTATTCTAATAACACCCACCCAAAAGAAAACAAAAATTTGACCTTTTTTTGGCTATAAATAGCTAATTGTCTAATATTAGTAATATTTTATGAATTGGCCAATTTTTGAAATGAGCTACTTATAAATGAAAATATATAGCTGGTAATTTCCCTATATTATATTTTTGAAATTCTAGTTCGACCCCAGATTCAAATTTGTTATCTTTGTTAGTATTTCACGCCTTATCACAAGGATTATCGTATCTACACTACGACAAGTCTTGAAGTAGGGGACATTTGTAGGCAATTAAAATTTTATTGAATTAAATCTATAGAAATTTGGATTTAATTTTAATTAAATATATTTCGATCCAAATAAATATTATGGGCTAATATATTCGGATTAATTATTCAAATCCAATAAATAGGTCAAAAAGCATTGGGCTAACCCATTTAATTGGCTAAAAGTGATGAACCCGCTTCATTGGGCCCAAGATGTCATCTTCCTAGAGGCCCAGTTTGGTGCCACGTGTCAAATGACGTGGCACACCAAGTCAAGAAGAGCCAATAAGATCATGCCACGTGTCAAAATGACAATGCATGCCAAGTCACATTAAAAGGCCAATGAAATCGCGCCACGTGTACAAGTGACATGTTCTGGCCAATCAAATGCGGCCTTGTCACACTTCAATTTGATTGGTCGGAAATAGTTTGTTCTTATCATAACTCTTCCCTCCTACAACTATAAATAGGGGTCTTCATAACTCAGAAAAGACACCAGAAGTTATAACAAGAAGCAAGAGAAAGCTCGTGGATCAAACACTGCAGATTTCTCAAAAAGCTACAAGCATTCAAGTGTTCTAAGGATTAACAGATCAAGACGAAGATTCAAGAATAAGCTACAAGCCCTTGGATTAAAAATACGTCAAGATCAAGATCATGCCTTAAGCACTTGGATTAAAATAAAATAAAATTCAAGATTAAGCTCGAAAGCTCTTTTATTTACTGTTGAAAAGTAGAATCAGAGGATTTGTAGAGATTGTAACACTCAAATATTTGAAATAAAATACTACGATTGGTGCAATATTTTTCGGTCTTGATTTTATTCTCGACGCAAATTTATTGTCTACAACAGCAATTAGTATTTGACCAAGCTTTTTAAAAAGTGCTTCTAAGTATATTTTTCTCAAAAGTGCTTTTAAAAAAAGTATTTTGTTATAAATAGAATTTTATTTATGGTGAATGTCTATATTTAGAGAGATTCTAGGGGTTATTACTAGGTGGCTAAGTCACCCTCTCCATATAAATAGAGGGTTCTATTCCATTGTAATTCATCCCAAAATCAATAACAATTCTCTCTCCCCACTTTTCTCTGCAATGTTCTTCTTCTTCTATTGTTCATAACACGTTATCAGCACGACACTCTAACCAATTGAGTAGAAGCTTTGGGATTGAGCATAATGATTGTCCATTATTCCATGAACATCCTTCGTGATTAAATTCTGAATTTAAGGTAAGTATTTTACCGTATTTTTCTCTTTTATTCTATACTTTGATTTTAAATACAAGCAAAGACAACAAAGCTTGATTATAACTCTAATGGAGTTTGTAGGAAATTATAACCACCCGAAGTGGTAAAATTTCTACGCCTCGACATGATCAAATTCATGTATGATTGTGGGCAAAGAATTGAAAACCCGTCCCATTGAATTTGCTCCATTCTTATTCCCTTAAGAGAATGTGATAGCAATATGTAATAAGTCTGAAAGAAGACAAAATTATTACTATGAATGTATCAATGGATGTGGACGTGGCAATAGACGAAATTATAATCGTCATCATTGTGATAATGAGAATAATAAGGATTCTCAAAATAATCCCCCACTCTGTGAAAATACTTGTCATCGATTTGACATGAGATTTTATTAAGCACATATAGATGATTATGGCCCATTCATGATGTGAATGTGACAACATCTTATTTATGAACACATATTCATTCTTGGAAGAATATGAACGTGCTAGTGGTAGTGAATATACCACACCCACCTCTAGAAGGAGGTTTGAGATGATATAAGAAAATAATGTCATTATTGTGGCATGAATGGTCATTGGTCACGTACTTATTGTATGCCAAAATATTTTGGCATTGTGATTATTAAAAGACAACAGTAATGCAAGAAACAGATCTTGCATATAATTTTGACCATAACCATAATGGTATAACTTTCTCTTTAAAAGAGATATTCACCATATGGATGTTGATAAATACGTGGTAGTACCAAAATTAATTGAGAGTTCTGGAAGAGTCAATTATTATTATTTTGGAGGAATAAAATTGATTATCAATAAGGTATTGTGTTGTAGTAAGTCTCAAAGAAACTTATTCAGTTTCCAAAGTATACGCGAAAGCGGTTGATTATATTGAGACTATAAATAAAGGAAAGATTTAATATCTTCTATTACTACAACTTGTAGCGGGATAATATGTATGTGAAAAGCTACCCGCTTTATTCTCCAATTTGTACTACACAAATAAGAATACCACAATAAAGTGGATATTTATTGATATAAAAACCCATATCATAATAAACTTGGAGTTTATTGATAATTGCACACGTCATGGTGTAAATCTGAACTTTATCAATATTGATAATTATTCAGTCGGCATAATTGGTTTAGCCATGTTAATTTACGTATGATGTGAAAAAATAAAAGAGAATTCACGTGAGTAAATGTTAAAGAACTAGAAAGTTCTTTACAAATTCTCTTATGTTACTTGTTCTCATTAATTAATATACCAACTAAAATAGGGATTTAATCCCATGAATGCTGGAAATATCAAAGGTGAATATGGGCCCATTCACCTTCCATGTATACCACATAAGATGCATCTATGATATGGTTACATGTGCGATTATTATTAACCCGCAACATGGTGTTTGCGAGGTAATTGGCTCAATAATTTAATTTCGAGCATAATTTCCAGATTTCTTATTCAAGAAGTTCATCTTGATAAGTTGGTTTACATCATAATTGGTTTAGCAAAATGATTTATTAAGTGCCTCTACTTAATAGCTAAATAATTGCTTATGAGAACAAAGTTTTGTATATCAGTTTGATATACGTTATATACGAAAGTATATTATTTTTTTCCCTCACAAGTGGTTCAGGGTCAGGAACCAAATAATTCCATCTTATTATTATTTATGTGTGGTGTATATTTTGGTTAATACCATAACGCACAAAGATGAGTTCTTAAAGTTGAGGAAACAAATTAGTTTTTCTAACGTGAGGGGGAGACAAGATACAACAGTTGAGAAAAGGTTACGTGGAATGAATTATCATTTAATCTAGATCCTCGAATAAGATAATATGAACTTGAAGTTCATAGAGATAATTCATTTGCAATATATTACAAAGCATGCCATACGCATTTGCTGACCCAAAGAAAGTAACTATATTCTCAATGCAAATGCTCCTATTAAGTCCTAGAAGGACAAAGTCTGTGGTACGCTTAAGGCGTATAGACAAATCGGTTTCAAATAAAGTTCTTGATAAAGAAGATGAGCAAATAATCAAAATGATCATAATAAAGGAGGCAAGTGATCTAGAAGATCACATGACATAACACTTCATAAAATCTCAAGAGAGATTCAGGCACCTGAAATTATGAATGAAGAGATCTCTATGTCATGTCTTTATGAAAATAAAGTTGGAACCGATATAAAATGTTCGTCGATAACATCAATGTTAGCGCTAAGTATAGATAAGGATCTTAAGTCTGTCGAATATAGACACAAAAATATTGGCCAAATGAAAGAGACACAATTCGAATAGAATTTGTTGCATACGAAAGACATATAGTTTTGGACCTTCAGTTCAAACACTTGAAAGTATGAAGCCAATATGTGCAATCAGTTTTCGATATCTTATATGTCTGGCATGACATGAAAACTTTATGCAAATCTAAACTCTATTTATAGGGCTTATTGACTATACTTATATGCCAATCCATGAACGATTTAAAATGCTGATAGCATATGCAACTCTTGGAGAATTTTTTGGTCACGAATGACCACATCCTAAGTTCAATTTGTGCACAAAGGTATCTTGCTATAACTATATGCATGATAATATGATAGCAAGAGTTTTCACCTCTATGTGAAGATATTGAACTGACGATTCCAACAAGATCATATGAAGACAATTCATCTCTATCAAGAATGATGATTTCAAGGTGCAACATATTCATTCAAGTGATAATATGGCTGATTTGTTTATCAAATCTCTACCAACGATCTTTTGAAGATGATGCACATGATTGGAATGTGAAGGTTTAAGTATGTGAATTAATGCTCTCATCAAGGGGAGTTAATACGCATTGTACTCTTTTTTCCTTACAAGGTTTTGTCCCATTGGGTTTTCCTTGTAAGGTTTTTAACGAGGCAACCAAAAGGCGTATTGTAGATATGTGTACTCTTTTTCCTTCTCTAGAATTTTTTTCCCACTGGGTTTTATTTTAGTTAAGGTTTTAACGAGGCACATTATCTGTTGAATAGACATTCAGGGGGAGTGTTATAAATAGAATTTTATTTATGGTGAATGTCTATATTTAGAGAGATTTTAGGGGTTATTACTTGGTGGCTAAGTCACCTTCTCTGTATAAATAGAGGGTTCTATTCCATTGTAATTCATCTCAAAATCAATAACAATTCTCTCTCCCTTTTTTTCTCTGCAATGTTCTTCTTCTTCTATTGTTCAAACATATTTATTGGAGAAAAGCTATATTTTTCTGCTTCTACTCAAAGTTATTTTTTTTTGCTTCTAAAAGTTTGACCAAACACTTCAACTTTGAAAAAAAAGAATTTGACCTTGGAAAAGCTTTGCTAAACTGGGGGAACTTTTTAGGAAGAAAACCAAAGGTATTCTTTAAGATTGATATCTTATAGAACTGAAAAAGGAAACAAAGTTTGAAAACAGACTTTCCTTATATGTCTTGGAGAATTTAAAAGGCTCTAATATAAACCCTTTCTGACTAACATTTCGTAAAGTAAAGTAATCAATCATTGTTGAACTAAAAAAGTATCAGGTTTGTTTGTAAGATATGTAGGGTGTGTTTGGTATGAAGGAAAATATTTTTCGCAAAATGTTTTCCAATTTTCCCATGTTTGGTTGGCTTAAATGTTTTGGAAAACATTTTTCTTATCAATTCTTTTCCTCCAATTGGAGGAAAATGTTTTCCTTATCAAGAGAAGGAAAAACATTTTCCAAAACTCCTTCTCAACATTCCCCACCCTCACCAACCCATCTCCCCTCTCTCCAAAAAAGACTTTCTTTTTTTAAATTTCAGTTTTTCTGTTACCACCCACCCTACTACCCCTCCACCCCAC
>NC_031995.1:77320295-77386440 GCF_001879085.1 Nicotiana attenuata | reverse complement strand
TTACTTAATTTAGTTTCGTTTTTTCCGTTTTCTCGACCACCCGACCCCCCTACCCCCCCCCGTACCGAAAACAAAAAAAATTGCTTTTTTTTTTTATAATTTCAAATTTCTACTTTATTCATTTTTCTGCCCCTGCCCCCTAACCCCGTAAAAAAATATTTTTTAATATATTTTTCAATTTTAGTTTTTTTTTGTCGATTTAAAGGTTCAAAATTTTACAAGTACCAAAGTTATGAGTTCGGAGGTTTATGTGTTTGGAAGTTTCGGGTTCGAAATTTCGCGGGTCCGAAAGTTTAGCGGTTCGAAAGTTTATGAAACTTGTGGATTTGGAAGGTTGTTGGTTTGAATGTTTATGGCTTCATGTTTATTATATCTAAATTATTTATGAATACTCTTGAGAAGTCCTTTTCCTTAATTTGCGTACCAAACACCGGAAAATGAATAAGAGCACTACTTGTTTTCCAAGAAAATCCACAGAAAATATTTTCCGTCATACCAAACACACCCTTATATTTGTTTGAAAATCTAGTTGCACTTTTTTCCTTCTTTAATTATAGATTAAGAACACGTGGAGAAATAGTGAAGGCTTAATTTTTAACTAGTCAACTATTAAAAGATAAAATTACAAAACTTAGCATTTAAGCCTTTTAATAAAGCTTTAGATGTCACTAGTAGAACATAAGTTACAAGGAAAAAGGATAAGTTTAAAAAAATATTAGTAAGGTGTTTGAATGGGCTTTTAAGCTAGTCAAATTAGCTTTTAAGTTTTTTTTTTTTAAAACTTGTTTTAGGGTTTGGCAAAACTATAAAGTGCCTAAATAAGTTAAAAACTGCTTAAACAAGCCAAAAATCATAAGCTGGGCAACCTAGGGGTGTGCATTCGATTTATCGATTCGATTTTGACCCTTATCGATAATTACTTATCGATTATCGATTTGTACATATGCTTATCGTTATCGTTTCAATAAGGTTTCGATTTTTTCGATTTCAATTTTTCTATTTTTGGGGCTTATCGATTCGGTTATCGATTACACCAATAAGAAAATTTGCGGGATTCCACGAAAAGTATATCACTATAAACACGCCTAACTAATATGGACAAAAAGAAGCTAAAATAAGACGAACACCGTTTATAACATAAAAATTATGTCAACAAGCACATGCAACAAAACTGAAGTAAGGGATCAAATGTATGCCACCAACACTCCAATGGTATAAAAAAAAATACATCATCACGGCTAATTTTGTTTTCCATTAATTTGAACTTCATTCCCTTGAGCTTTAAATATGATCACTCCTTAAATGTGGTAGAGGAAATAATAGGGTTAGGGACTTAGGGTAAAGGAAAGGGTATTATAGAATAAGGGTAAAAAAAAATTGTCTTTTTAGTATATCTTATCGGTTTATCGATAAACCGATAACCGAAGAGGACAAAATCGAAATCGAAATCGATAACTCGATAAGAAAAATTTCGAAATCGAAATCGATAAATCGATAACAAATAATCGATTCGATTTATCGATAAACCGATTCGAATGCACACCCCTAGGGCAACCCCAACTTATTACTTTTTGGCTTAAAAGCTATTTCTTCCGAAAAACAACTTTTTTAAGCCGATCCAAACGGGCACTAGCTGTTGTTTGGTTGGGGAGATTTGGAAAAGCAATCACAATAAAAAGTTCTGCATAAACTAATAAATATAGTGTTTGATTGGATGTATTAGAAAAATACTTATGCATAACTAGTGCAACATTTTGTTGGCCGTCATAAGAAAATTAAGATCTTGTATAATGCATCATTTCGTTGGAGGTATAACGTAGTACATAGGCGGATTCAGGATTTAATGTCTATGGGTTCCTGCAACGACTTCGATTAAATTTTCAACAGTAACTGGGTTCATATTTAAATATTTGTAAATATTTAATAAATTTTTAGAACACATTTACACTGTTTGGACAAAAGTTACTGGGTGACATACTAGATCCGCCCCTGACGTAATACACGTATTAAGTTATGTAGGAATATGTGTAAAAATATTTTATGGGGGAAAATTTTTGAAATAAATTACGTATATTAATAATACGGAAATAAAACTATTTAAGGACAAAATACACTTAACATAGCAATAGGGACAAGTTGGCTTAGGACTTAGCTCAACTCGATTCCTTTGTATTTTAGCTCGAGTTGGCTTGATTCAATTTTAGTCACACCTATGGTCAACTTGACTCAATTTTGCTCAAAATTTAATACGACCAGACTCGATTAAAGCTCAGACAAAGCTCAGCTCAGCCCAACTCAAGCTTGATTGAGTGATTTAATAATTAGTTTAGAACCAAAATTCAACAATTAAGATTCAACAACGTTAATTAAATATGTACACACCAACACATGAAGAATGTTGTCAATTGTCTTTTTTATTCTTGGAAACAAGCAGTAATTGATAGAAACAAAATACTGAGCCGAAGTAGAAACAGAAAAAGAAACAAGTTTTGTTTCTGCACTCAAATATCTGATTTAATCTTTTGTTTAGTTTTCAGTCTTATTTTGATTTTCCGCAAAATTTTAATTGTACTTCTTCATTCTTCTATCATCTGTTTTCTATGTTTTAATTCTTTTTCTTCCAAACTACTATATTGGTCTTTTAACAAAATTTGATTGTTTTACTATATTGGTCTTCTTTAGCTTTTAACAAAATTTGATTGTTTTAAGGAAGATATTTTATTGTCCTCCGGTCGTTCATCTGTTTTCCATTATCTGCAGTATGTCTTCAAATATTTCTATACTTTGGTGTTCTTATGATTCAAAATGAACTTTAAAATTTTCGATTGTGTTGGAATCAATGCAGACTTGCTCGTTTTTTCATAGTAATCTCATCCTTCCCTTTTTTCGCACTACTTGCAGGAAGACAACTCTCACCCCATCAACTTACTTTCCTACCTACCTTTAGAGTGTAGAATGATGGGCACAAGCTTCAGATCTATACAAGGCGGCCGAATCTGCCAATGTCCACCAACAGCTCTATCCAAATTGGACAAGCTAATAAGATTTGGCCCCCTCTATCGTATTGGCGAGGACCTGCAATTTAAAAAGTTGAAAGAGGATACATGGCAGCATGTTATAAATAACAGTGGACAGACCTCTGGAAAAACATCAGACACATATCAGTCAGCTATTAAAAGCATTGAGCCAACTATCCGAGATATGTACATCTTTCATGATGGAGGAAGGTTGTGTTCGGATGAATCAGAGGTGAAGAAAAATCTGCAATGTCTAGTCATGGATGGTTGCTTTTTCCTGGTAGTAGTCTTGAATCTCCTAGGTGCAACAGCAAATAACCTCCATTACTTGCCTGGTCAATTCATTTGGGGAAGTCGTCTGTCTCAAATTGAGACACAGAGTTTGAAGAAATTTTTTCTAAAGTCGATAATTTTCCCCGGAAATCAACTACCATTTATTGTGCTTGAAGAACTCCTACGACAGACTTTCTTCCGAGAAATTATAACACAAAAAGTGCAATGGTACCCGCCGGAAGATGATGTGCTGCTTCGAGTAGTTTATGATTCGATTGTTTTGCCGCTTCAACGGAATGCCGACTACTATGGTACGTGGTTGTGCCGTTTTGAAGTGTGTGATTCATTTAAGTATCCCTCGAATGACATACTCCATGAGCTTTACTTGCGGTTGGTTGAAAGGGGACCAACAAGTGATGAAACTGAAGAGGAGTGGGATATACTGCTGGACATAGGAGATGATAACGAGGAAGAGAGGGAGAGGTTCCCGTGTGCCAAGGCTTTGAGCAATTCAAGGATTCGGTTTGAGGGGGTACAGAACATAGGAATAAAAGACATTACTCTACGCCACTACTTTAGATGGGCAGTTTTGCGCTTGCCAATCTTGGCTCTCAACCAAAGTAACATTCTTATGCTCGAGTCACTGAAGGAATATGTGAGAAAATCCAGCAACTCCCCGAGCGAGATGTGACTTGTAGCTTTTGTGTGACATGGTCCAAACATATAATGATGTTGTTATTCTTGTATCACAAGGAATAATCCGTGTGTGTCCACATAAAGTCCATCAGGTTCCTCAATTATTAAAGAACCTTGCTCGCTTGAATGAGTCTGGAACGCTTTTCACATTGAATAGTAGCAGCCTGCAGCTTGTGGGATTTAAAGTTGGACAATTCTTATTGTGGGTGAAGTTTTCCATTCTCACATTAAAGTTGGACAATTCTTATTGTGGGTATTTTTTTTGGTTAAACTGGAAGAGGTATAATTTTACTGTTTTTGTATACAGGCATAGAAACTAAAATAGGAATGTAGTGATGTTTACGGCATTTGTACAAACTTGAATTGTATACATTGGTTAAACTGAGGTTTAACTTTGATCACTGTTTTTGAACTTGTTATGCTTAGCTTCTCTGCTATTTCTTTTATTCCTTATGTTGCTGTTGTTCTGATAAATTCCAATAGCTTAATGAAGCAAATTCTATTATGCCTCCTCTGACTTTTATGTCTGATGCCTTCCTTTTCTCTTTAGATAAGTTTTTTTTCTTTTTGCTGATCCTCTTATCAATAAGAAGTTGTGCATTCTCCTGGCTTCGATCTGAAATTTACTTAATGAGAACAGGAAAGGCTTCAACCTTTTGCTTCTGAACTGATTCTTGTAAGGAAGAGAGGGAGAAGAAGAGAAAGTACTGTGAGACAACTCCTAGTTCAGTCTGTCAATTTCGCTTCAGATCACCTGGTCAAAAATTAAAAAAAGATTAGCCACCACATATTGCAAACTTCTGCTAAAGAAGACAACAAGTTTTAGTTTCATTTATACCATAAAGAGAGCCATTTTTGGCTGGCTAGGTAACAACCACGAGATCAAGCTCCCCCCATGTCGCTGCAACTTTGTCATAGCATCATGAAATCGAGTTTTCAAGACTCTTTCGACCAGATCAGGGCGTGCACTCGAAGTTGGTAGAACAAGATTTGGATTGAAGTGGGTTGAAAGACCAAAAGGACAAGAAAAGTTGCAAGGGCTAGAACAAATGTACTAATACGTCGCATAATGCGTAGCACTATGCAACGCATTAGTGCAAATGTGCGTCAAAAGTTTGACAAGTTCAGAGAAAGGGAGTTTTGTGATCTGACAAGAAAATGCACTACTGCGACGTAGTCCGTGATGCAGTAACACAAATATCTGTCAGACGCGGAGTTTAGAGAATTTGCAACTGAGTAAACTACACTAATGTGACGCCTAACACGTAGCTTAGTGCAACGCATTAGTGCAAATGTGCGTCAGAGGTTTGAAAGTTTAGAGACTGGGAGTTTTGTGGTCTGACAAGAAAATGCACTACTGCGAGGCAATCGGCAACGCACGCCGCGACGCATTAGTGCAAATGTGCGTCAGAGGTTTGAAAGTTCAGAGACTGGGAGTTTTGTGGTCTCACAAGAAAATGAACTACTGCGAGGCAATCGGCGACGCATGCCGCGACGCACCAACACAAAGGTTTGTCAGACACGCCGAGTTCAGAGCGTTTGCAACTGAGTAAACTGCACTAATGCGACGCCTGAAACGTAGGTTTGTGCCAGCGCAAATGTGCGTCAGAACTTTGACAAGTTCAGATATACACTAGTAGGTTGTCACGACCTATTTTTCCATAATAGGTCATGATGGCGCCTAACACCGTTGTCAGGCCAGCCGATGCGGAATGTGATTAAGTTCTCATTTTACTTTAGCTAAAGACAGTTATACAAGATTTTCGAATTTAAAGATAAGACCAGTAAAGATCATAAAGTGCTAAAATAGCGATACAACCCCAAAATAAATGTCTAGTACTGTGTGTGCCAGAACCAGGTGTCACAAGCTACGGGCGGCTAGTAGAATATACATAAAAGAATAATACACTATCCTACTGTCTAAATCAGAATAGACAGAAACAAAAAGTACAAGAAAGGACTTCTTCGGCTGCGGATCGGCATGAAAGAGAAGCAGCTCACCGTAGAAGTCCCCAAGCGTGCTCACTGATGCGCACCAGGATGATGTCCAGATCCACCTGCCTCAAATCCTGTACATTTAAGTACAGAAGCGTAGTATGAGTACATAAACCACATGTACTCAGTAAGTATCCCGTCTAATCTCGAAGAAGTAGAGACGAGAGGACGACTTGATAATTACTAAGGTCAAGATAATTTAATAATAAAGTGAGATATACAGCATGAAGAATTTCCAATAACACAAGTTTAAGAGAAAAGTCATATTCATGTTTTTGACATAATTAAACTACCAGTTTTCCCTTTTTCCATATTAAACAAGTGATCATGTCATATCTAAATGGTAAGCATATAAATCATACACAATCATGCCGAGGTCGACGGCCCGCTCCAACAGAAAATAAATTGTGCACTGCCGAGGGTCGAGCGGCACGAACCATAGATGCATCTATTATCACCGAGGCGATCGGCCCGATCCATAATCATCAAGAAAATATCAAGAAAAGCACATATGGCTCAATTACATACAAGGAAATTCCTACCAAGGCTCAACAACTCTTACGTTCACCTTTCATTTCCTCAAGTCTCTAGCAAATCAAAATGATCATATTGGCAATTTAAAATAAGAGATATTCCCCAATTAGACATGACGTGGGTCCTAAACTACCCGAACAATTATCATATAGTAGCTAGGCACGGACTCTCGTCACCTAGTACGTATGTAGCCCCCGCATTTAGCAACAATTACTCATTTAAAATTCTATGGTGACAATTCCCTCTTACAAGGTTAGAAAGGAGACTCACCTCGCTCCCAAGTGCACTCCCAATGTCCAAGAATGAGCCCAAGTCCTTAATTCGAAGCCGGACAATCCCAAACTAATCAAACGAAGTAAGAACTAGTAAATAAAGGCTTACAAGGTTGAATTCTATCTATTTAAGCAAATTTCCTAACCATTAACACAAGTTTCCTAAATTCCGACCCCGGGCCCACGTGCTCGGATTCCGAGATTCTTCGAAGGAAGTTGTTCTCTATCACCTAAGGATCACAAATATATGATTTCTAGTTTATTACATGGCAAATTATGTGATAAAACCTTAGTTTTCATTAAACCCTAGGTCTAGCTCGAATCCCTTAATTTTACCTAATTTTTAGTGTTAAATCTACCTAATGTTTATGTATTTGAACTAAAAATGAGTGGGGATTACTTACCTTGCAATGTTATGTTGAAACCTCCTCTTGGAATCACCAAAATCGCCTAAGTGTTGAGAGTAATGTGGAAGAAATGAGTTAAGGTTCGTATTAATGAACCCTTCTGCCCCCAGTGATTTCTGCTTCTGCGGAAGGAATCCTGCTTCTGCGGGTTCCGCTTCTGCGGACATGAGCCGCTTCTGCGGAAATGGGCAAGGGGGCCTGGGCCGCTTCTGCGGTCACAACCTCGCTTCTGCGAGGCCGCTTAAGCGGAAATCCCACCGCTTCTGCGGTTCTGGGCCTGGGCGGATGGACCGCTTCTGCGGTCAGGGGTCCGCTCCTGCGGTTTCCCCTGGGCCTGGCCCCTTCCGCTTCTGCGATAAAACGACCGCTTCTGCAGTCTCGCTTCTGCGGTCCAAGAGCCGCAGAAGCGGTTATGACAGAAGCAGTAGATAAGGTTTTTCCTAAGTTTTCAACTTCACTCGAACCTCGACCATTTGCCGCTCGGGGCTCCCGAGCCCCGCCCGAACGTACCGACAAGTCTGAAATCACGAGGCGGACCTACTCGAGCCCTCGAAACGCTTAAAACAACGCTAAATCAGGGAATCAACCCCAAAACCAAATGATTCATATCATTGAACCTTCAAGTTCTAAATTTCCTCCTAACGGGTCAAAACGCCCTTAAACCACTCGGATTGACACCAAATTTTACAAGTAAGTCTTAACTGATATTTCGGACTTGTACCAAGTTTCGGAATCGAAATTCTAACCCGATACCTAGGAAAACAATAATTTCTTAGTTTATTTAAATCTTAGAAACTTAAACTTAACAATTTCATATAAAAATTCATTACTCGGGCTAGGGACCTCGGAATTCGATTCCGGGCATACGCCCAGGTCCCATATTTCCCCACGGACCCTCAGAAATTGTCAAATCACGATTCCGGGTCTGTTTCCCCAAAATGTTGACCGAAGTCAAACTTGATCTTTTTAAAGAAACTTAAAGAAGTAACTAGGCATATTCTTGCTCAAAACTCTTCTAACTTCCGAACCACCCGTCCCCGCAAGTCATAAATTAGCTAAAGCAAGTGCGGAAAGTATTATTTAAGGGAACGGGGTTCGAAAATGCAAAACGACCAGTCGGGTCGTTACGTAGGTGCTGATTAACTAAACATAAATGAAAAACAAACAGATGAGATGAAATTTAAACAGCGTCAACAGTACTAGATACCTTATTCATCATATTCCGTTGGCCAACTCGTGGCAGACAGTCTTTTTCTCGACCGTTATCATGATACTTGAGCAGCAGAAATGCATACTCATTACTGAAATCCGACCCCAAATGCCCAAAAAACGACGTACATCATCAGCGAAGCTGATGAGTTTTGCAAACCGGGCCGTTTCCGATTAACCTACCAAATTTGAGGTCAATCGGAGTTTGACAGAATTTCAGAATTCCAAATTCATGACCTATTACTAGAATTCTGTTTTTGGCGTTTTTAAGGGTTTTAATTATTTTGACTGGTTCAAATCACATAATATACAGATATATGTTAAAATATGATTTCAGAACTCAAAATAATATTTTTATTATTATTTAATGAAAACGTGTTCAGACAGAATTGAAAAAATAAACAATATGTTTTTCACTGTTCAAAAAACGCCACTGTTCATAATTCTATACAGTAATCCAAAATTACAGAACTAATATCATACAAAACAGTCAAGTTTTTATTAATATAACACTCTCTCTGATTATGGGCAAAATGCAACTAAAACAGATTAATAGTATTAATTCAATGTTTATGCATATGTATATTAACCCATAATTACAGAATAAATAGCATTAAAAAAACAGTCACGTTTTTATTAAAAAACAAACTGCTATTCATCAAAAACGTAATTAAATACACTGTCATTAAATATAGCACCACTATTTATGCATATCTATATTAATTCATAATTTCAGAATTAAGATACTAATAAAAACAATCACGTTTTTGACATAGAATAATCATACAAAACATGTATCATTAAACGACACGTTTTAATATTACTCTATTCATGTTGTATTACATTATCTAGTTAGATGTAAGACGACGTCTGATACCAATTGTTAGAACATGCTCAGCGGAAGCAAGCATACAAACCAGGCATCAAATACATGTAAACTAGACATTGCTATAATCACAAGATTAGAAGCACTAATCTCTTGAAATCGTTGCACAAATCTTCCACACAACAAGAATCCAGGGCTGCAGTCTTCTGCTATATGCCTAGTAAAACCTTGAACGGATTTGCTTTGAGTGGGCAAGAACAATACAACTCTAAAAAGTAAGTTATTGGGTGAAATTAGTCTTCCTTTAATAGACTTATTTTTTGCTGAAATTATGCTACCAAAAATGTGTAGGATTATGCTTTTTCAAGTAGAATCCTACTCCAACTCTACTAGATGACGTCAACTCTACTAGATGACGTTTCTCCCAAGGCAATTTTTTTCCAAGTCTTGTCCAGGTTTTTACTAGGTATAGCAGGGACTACAGTCACAGAAATAATAAGAGGCTACCAATTATAACATTAATTCGAAATTAGCATGAATTAATTCTTACTATAATTAATTGCAATTTATTCCACTAAAAAACTGCAATTGAACTCCTCAATATGAATTTCGAAAATTCAATAACACTTATTTTAACTCCCCATGTTAAGACCTCAAATACCAGTTATTTAAATTAAATCACTGAAAATTTAGTTTAATCAACTAATTAAATCCTTTACAATTCCGCTTAAACTATTTCATGTGACAGATACAAAATCCACCGGCCGGATTTTCACATGAAAACTTATAAGCTTACATAAAGGGGTATCATCAAACTCAAAACCGAGTCATGAATTCTATCAACTAATTATTATGTTATTCGATATTGTCCAATCTTTTAGGCATACTCTAACTTTGAATAGAGTCGTACCTTTTGATAAATCAAAACAATAAACAAATTACACTGATCATAATAATTATATCTAGATTAGGAGTATAAGCTCATTTAGTGAATTAGAGAAAATATTTTATATATTCAATACAAAAACATCTTTTCTCTACTTGGTCCGTTCAATATACACTGAGTATACTAGCACAAGTAGTCGGAGTAAAACCACTCCCATAATCAAGACAAATTATACTATAATCTTGTGCTACAATCTTCAAGATATTTTGTCCTATAATATTTTTGATTGTGAACATAGTTTATTAATTATGAGAACCAACAATCTAATCTTCTGTGCATGGCTAAGACTCCATACACTAATTTGTCTACTACATAACTAAAAGGACACACATGTAACAAATGATCTATTTAAAAATAGTACTTTATTGAATAAATAAATAATTGTTCCATAAAAAATAAAATAAAATACCATGTCTAAACCGCATGGTTAATAGTATATCCCAACAATTACCACAATAGTAGCAGCAAAAATAGGAGGAACAAGCAAATCCATTTTAGACCTCTGAAAAACCTCAGTAGGGAAACAAAAAACCTCTAATGGAAGATCCAATGGAATTCTCACAGATCCTCTATCATGACAAGCCTGAGAAAACGAAGATGACGGCGTTATCGCCGAAACAAAGGCTAATTCCGACGAAAAAGAAGCCACAGCTACTAACAATGTTTCTTCGAGCTAGTTCGGGGCTAGGATCGATTTCGGGGTCACGATCTCGATATTCTCGAAGGCAGGCATTCTGACCCGGGTGCTAGCCCGGTGGGACTTGGGTCGGTCTTCAGTCCTTTATTGCCATGTTCCGAGCCTGATCTGCCATGTCACAGGCGAGCTCGATTTTGATCGTATACAAAGCTTATATTAAAGACTAGACATTAGCTACATCCCACATAAGAGATGAGATTATAACCCCATGGGATAACCTTATCTATACCAAAATTGAACAAAATAAGGCCTTATTATTTGCATTGTTTAAAAGGTTAGTGTATACAAGTTATTCATAATAAAACAGTAAAGTGCCATAGTAGCTAGACGTAGCAATTAAATGCTTTAACTATCCTTAAATGTCAAATAATCTTAAATTACTCAGTTTGAGAATAAGAAAGCGTGAAAATATTGTAGATCAATACTTCTTCCGGTCCAAAATAAGTGATTTTTTAGTTGTTTTCACACAAATTAAGAAATTCACCTTTTAGCATTAATTAGCAATGAAATTGACTATATTAACTTTTACTATCTCTTCACATAAACACTCCTAACACTATTACTCCAAGGGCAATGTAAGAAAAAAATAATTAATTCATTCTTGAAATCTGGGAAAATCACTTATTTTGGACCACAAAAAAAAGGCCAAAAAATCACTTATTTTGGACCGGAGGGAGTACAAATTAGATAAAATAATGAGAAAGAGCTTTTTCTAGTTTTTTATTTTTTTTTATTTTTTTTTAATTTTAAAGCCATATTTGATTCAAGAAGGCGTAAAAGGAAAGGAAATTTTGTGGCATCTAATTCTATCCTAAAAACGACTAAATATTCCCTTTAATAGTCTCTGCGTCCGGAAATACTTGAAGGAACTTCCAAAAAAAAAAAAAAAGCTAATGGAAGAAATGTCGATATTACCAAATTTCAAGAGATAAATATGATTTTCTCTTCAAAATAGTTATGCCGTATAATTTCTCCCCAAACAAAAGTCCGAAGGTTATAATACACTTAAATCAACTAAAAGAGTCATTTGGTTCTTCATCATTTGCTCAGACATAGTTTTCTACTCGAGATTGCATCTTCCCATAACACATAGTTCAGCAACAGGTCTCTTCTTTTAATTTAAACATCTACGGTGTGTTTGGTACGAAGGAAAATGTTTTCATGAAAAATATTTTCCTGGAAAATGAGTGATTTTATCATTTATTTTTTCATGTTTGGTTGGTGAGTGAAAGATTTTTCAGGAAAATATTTCCTAGTAATTGTTTAGAGAGTAGAGGATATTTTTTCTAGAAAAATAATTTTTTATGCTACTTTCCTTATCCCCCCTCCCCCAAACCCTATATACCCAATTTTTTCAGGACTCTATTTTCTTCAAGAATTTAATTATTCTATTAAAAATTCACACAAACATGTGTTGCTTTACTTTTTCACTCAAAAACAACGTTGAAATTTGTGCTACATAACTAAAAAGAAAATATTTTTTTTGGGTTGAAAAAGAAAGTACTCTTTCTACAACATGGAAAAAGTACTATTCGTTTTGTTAAAATGAAAGAAAATACTTTTTCTACATCATGAAAAGGATATACTCATTTTGTTGAAATGAAAAAAAAATACTTTTTACTATATTATTTTGTTGAAACGAAAGAAAATACTTTTTCTACATCATAAAAGAAAGTATTTTTTTTTTTGAAATGAAAGAAAACAATTTTTTACATCGTGAAAAGAAAATACTCATTTTGTTGAAATGAAAGAAAATACTTTTTACTACATCATTTTGTTGAAATGAAAGAAATACGTTTTCTACATCATAAAAAGAATATATTTTTTTTGTTGAAATGAAAAACGATACTTTTTACTACATTATTTTGTGAAATGAAAGAAAATACTTTTTCTATATCGTGAATAGAAAGTACTTTTTTGTTAAAATGAAAGAAGATATTTTTTACTTCATCATTTTGTTGAAACGAAAGAAAATACTTTTTCAACATCATGAAAAGAAAGTACTTTTTTGTTGAAATGAAAGAAGATACTTTTTACTACACTATTTTGTTGAAATAAAAGAAAATACTTTTTCTACGTCATGCAAAAGAAAGTACTTTTTTTTGTTGAAATGAAACAAAATACCTTTTTTTTATCATGAAAAACATACTCATTTGTTGAAATAAAAAAAATTTAATTTGCTCCATCTACAACATAAAAAGAAAGCATTCTTAATAAATTTCTATTTAGGGGGGGTAGGGCAGGGTTGGGGGAGGGGTGGGGTGGGATAGGTGTTGGGGGGGGGGGGTTAGTGCGGATGGGGAATAGGGTGGGGAAGATTGAAGAAGAAGTCTGGAAAATATTTTCTCTTCTCTTGATAAGGAAAACATTTTACTCCAATTGGAGAAAAATGAGTTCATGAGGAAAATGTTTTCCAAAATATTTAAGTCAACCAAACATAGGACAATTGGAAAATATTTTTCGAAAAATATTTTGTTTCGTACCAAACACACCCTAAGAGCCATGACATTTATTACAGGTTGAAGAAAATCAAACAGTCACTTTGACCTATCTAGCGTTTGACCAAAAATGAGTTAATCCTTGGTTAAACTAATTAATGATTTATCAAGATGGGACAATCCTAGTTAGAGCTAATAATTCTAGACGTATAACGAATGATGTGAACCACTACACAAAATGAAATGTGGATAATAACTGTGACCAGATGTTATGCTATATGGAGAGAGCAAACAATAAATAGCATTAAATGAAAATAAATTTAAATAGAGGGGAAGATTCACCCAATGTTGAAGAGGGTGAAGGATTAATTCCTTCCTCTGACAATGATAAATGACACGGGGATGATCGAATAATATGTATTTTCGTGGATCTGATGGAAAAGACAATAGAATAGTTCACCAAAAGGATGAATCTTAGTGAAAAGTAATGCTTTGTATTTTGTCCCAGAGCTTATCCTTTTACAAATGTTCTTATCATATTGAATCTTACATGCCTTTTTCTTCCTCTTTCTTTCTATTTATATGAGATATTCACTAAGAACCCTAAAAGTACAAACACAGAGGATATTTGATGAAATATTCCCTCTGTGGATCCCAATGTAAACTAGCTGTTATTCTTAACTCTACTGCTCGACCTCGACCATGACTGGTTGTCGAGCTACTCGGCACATGAGGTTACTGATCGACTACGACAATGCCGCACTTAATGATTTCCAGGTCACTCTCCTCGCCCAACTCTGCACGACTTAGTCCTTGATCTAATTTTGACCCATATATCTAGTTCAAGGTGTACATGCCACCACAAATCTCATGAACTTTAGCTTTACCAATATTATCGGAATAGTAAAATGAAATGTGACAATCTCAAGTCTACTAGTGATACTATTCGTTTTGGATTTAAATCCACACAACATTAAAATCTAAGCTTGTTTTCTTATATATTCAATATTTCTCATGTGTTTTATCGTAAGACTTACCTGGAATTAATGTTACATTGTCGTGAAATTCGCCAAGAATATTACACGACTCTAAATTTATTTTGGTATTCCAAGATTAGGAAAGGATATACACTATATTTATCAATTTCAAGGAATTCAAATTGCTATAGTGGGCACCAAGTTATCCATCACATCTTTTAAAGAATCATTAACAAATTGAGCAGCCTAATTTTGTGTTGCCTTTATAAACAGAATTTCTTTCTAATACGATACAATTAGTGTTAACATTCAGGCGTAATTATTTAGTGCCAAAAAAATTAAATATTATTTATATGAAACTCAAATTTTATTTTAAGACGAGCATATTTACTTCAAGAAGCAACTCGCATGACTATGATCAACCTGCAGCAATAACAAATTAATGATGTAAACGTGATCTTATCATGCATTGATAATGTCGACTACTGAATAAAAATCTTTACTCATCTAGAGCAATACACCAACAAGAAATTAGTATCTTCATCCAAAGAAATTAGAGACTGAATATTATTTCAAGAATCAATAATAAAATGTGAACAAATCCCCAACTAATATACAAAATCTAACATAGTGAAAAAACCAAAATTGATTAATGCCTTTTTTTGGAAATGGTATTCGCGTAAGCTCGAGCGCAACTAATTTCACGACTACCTGCTATTCCCCACCAGCACAGGGCACAAGTTTAAAGATCAAAATTGATTATTTTCACCATCAACCTCCCACAAAGCCAAAGCTTTAACTACATAAGCCGAGACAGCCACAATAGTAGCAGCAAAAATAGGAGGAACAAGTAAATCCATTTTAGACCTCTGAAAAACCTCAGTAGGAAAACAAAAAACCTCCAATGGAAGATCCAATGGAATTCTCACAGATCCTCTATCATGACAAGCCAGAGAAAACGAAGACGACGGCGTTATCGCCGAAACAAAGGCTAATTCCGGCGAAAAAGAAGCCACTGCAACTATAATTGTCAAAAGGGTTGTCCATGTTGCAGCATAGAATAACAATGGTAGCCTTAATGAGAGCCTTTGATATATTGAGTTCAAGAAAATGAAGCTCATATTTTGCTAGAAAATAATTCTGTTTGGAAAAGGAGAAGAGTGAATATAATGGGGTTATATGATTATTGGTCAAACATAAGTATAATAAGGATGTTGGTTGTTATGGGAAAGATGGACCTAATCTTAACTACTTTCAAAATGTAACACACAACATGATCTCAAGTAGTTTAGTTGTTGGAGTTTAAAACTATCCGGCTACCGAAATAAAAATAAAAAGGCAGTTCGGTGTACCAAGTATTCTTGGTTCATGCAGGGTCGGGGGAGAATCACACCCAAGATGTGTGACGTAAGCAATTTACCCTAATGCAGCATCTTCCGTGACTCGAACCCGCTACCTATAGGTCACACAGAGTTAACTACTTATATACTTTGACCGTGTAAAAGAATTTTTATACTATATGTCACATAAAAGATATCTACAGATAATCCAATAACAACAATAATATACTTAGGGTAATTCCACATAGTGAGGTCTAGGCAGAGTTGTGTGTATATAAACCTTACCCCTATTTTCTTGAGGGTAGAGAGACTGTTACAGATAATCGTCCATAAAAAGTATTATTATTAATCTGAAAAATAAGGCTGATCACCTGTTAAAATATAATGATAGGGTAAAATTTTATTACAGTATCATTATAATGGATGGATAATTTGTTGACCCACTCCTCCATATAACAAGATGAAGCTAATATTTTGGTAGTTTGGTGAGATAGCAAAGGAGAGTTGCAACTAAAAGGAACGGTTATTTTGGTACACAACGTGGACATGGCACTATTATTATTATTATTATTATTATTATTAGAGTTTTTGGTATGGGGTTGGTGAGAAAAATATGATATTTTAGCATAAATATTCGGAGGATTCGTTTTAAGTGCTCAACATGATAAATACACTTTGACCTTAAATTTAGGTGCTTATATTTTATGTTGGACACTTGACCTTCAATTTTAGGTGTTTGTATTTTTCAATTTTAGGTTGATGAATACATAATACCAATTGCATCCATTACTTTTTACAGACAATGAATCAATGATGACGAACTTAATAAAAATATTTTTCTGAATTTTTATTACTGTGAATAGTTTGAACTAATTAGTCCATCCATTCTCATCTCTGAACATAGACTTTGCCCCAAAAAAATTCTCTTTTTTTTGTAAACCGAAAAGGATGAAAATAACGAAGATAATGAGATGATTATGATAATGACAATGATAAGGATAATGATAACCATAATGTTAATCATGATAACTATGATAATAATAGTACTGCCATTATAACCCAATGTAACAAAAACATAAAAACAGGTGGCGAATCATGAGTTAAAAATAGGATGAAAATTTTCTTATCCTTTCTTATACTCCACTAACCTCTTGTCAAACTTAATCTTTTTCCATGTGTTATGTTCCTCAAGCTATCATAGTTTGAAATGGAGAAATATTTACACTGACTTGGGATGTGTTTGGTATAAAGGAAAATGATTTACTTAGAAAATACTTTCTTAGAAAATAGGCATTTTTCTTATTTATTTTTCGGTATTTGGTTAGGTAACAGAAAATACTTTTGAAAAATATATAATTTAGGCAAACACTATATAAGATGATATGGGTAAGTGCAGGAGAGCGTGGTAGGTCTGAATCTAAGGGCCGAAGTGACGATGGCAATGTTAGGTGTGGGGTGGCAGGGGAGGTTGGGGTGGGCAGGGGGGGGGGGGTCAGGTCGGTGGGGCAAGGTGGGGTGGGGGTCGAGGGTGGAGTTGGGGAGGGAATGCATGTAGGGTGGAGGTGGGGGATAGGGTGGGAAGGTTGAGAAAGAATCTTGGAAAATATTTTTCGGGAAGTCATTTTCCACCGATTGAAAGAAAAGGAGTTTATAAGAAAATTAATTTTCAAAATATTTAGCCAATTAAATATGAAACAAAATAGAAAATATTTTCCGGACACCCTTGATGCTATAGCTTGACTTGAAAAAAGTATTTCAATTTATATTTTCTATATCCACTGAAATTTGGGCCTTTTTAGTCCAATACAATAGAATATTATCTTGCCCATTCTAAGCAACTGAAACAAGGGACTTCAAGAATAACATGGAAAGAACATAAGCAAACACAAGATAAAAGGGCAGCCCGGTGCACTAAGCTCCCGCTATACGCAAGGACCGCAGAAGGGTCAGACCACAAGGGTCTATTATATGCAGTCTTACCTTGCATTTCTACAAGAGGCTGTATTTCTACAAGAGGCTATTTCCACAGCTTGAACCTGTGACCTCCTGGTCACATGGCAGTAACTTTACCGGCTAGCCCGGCGCACTAAGCTCGATAAGCAAACACAAGATAGATAATGTGAAATGGATTTCTGGAGAACTCAGTTGAATAGAACACACTGCAGCAAGCAGGTTCAAATATTACTACAAGATGGATTATCAACACTACAAAACAAGATGATAGCATAGCTGATACAACACTAAATGTCCCATTGGCGTCGCCTTAGACAGCTCGATATGAGAATGCTTTTTCTACCTTGAGAGTCAAGAAAAGAAAAACAGCCACGGATTATCTCTTTTCTTAAAGCTTAGCGCATGGTTGAGAAGGGGTGTGCCGCGTATTTGGCATATGTGAGAGATGTTAGTGTTGATACCCCTTCTGTTGATTCTGTTCCAGTGGTACGGGATTATCCCGATATATTTCCAGCTGATCTTCCAGGCATGCCGCCTGATAGGGACATTTGATTTTGGGNAAGGGCAGCGAACATAATCACTAGCATCGTCTGCAACGAAATGTAGGGACCGAGGAAAAAGACTATGGCGATTGCAAAGCTCTGCCAAAGCTTAAGTTGGGCAAATGCTCCTTCCTGTTTAACACAAAATGAATAGATATTTGATACCTGAAACAATCATCCATTGAAAAGTAGCCACAATTTTAAGCAACATAAGAGAATAATAAGCGTCTGAATAAAATTCAGAACATGATTAACATGATGTTTATACCGCTTTATTTGGGCAAACCTTAGCCCAGGATCTATTGGGAACAGCCTCTCTACCTTCACAAGGTAGGGGTAAGGTCTGCGTACACATTAACCTCCCAGACCCACTTGTGGGATTACACTGGGTCTTTTGTTTTTGTTGTTGTTGTTGTTGTTGTTGTTGTTGTTGTTATTTGGGCAAACCTTAAATGAAATTAGGTGAACACATTATTGAAGCATGTGTTCGATGTTCACGAATTCATTCCATTAATGAGCACTAGCCGTATGTTTCTCGATATGTAATTTTTAAGGAGATTTCCATGAAACTATATTCAAGCAGATTCATAGATCAGCACAAAGAAGAAACAATCATACAGTGTTGTTATATGAAGGCAAAGGCTTCAATAGAAAACCACCCAATGTATCATACTCGGGGACTCATTTATCAACAAAATAAAAAATAAAAAAAGAAATTATCATACTCAGGCACTATTCCAAGAGATGTCAAAATGATAGAATAAGTTGGCAAATTAGTACCAAATCATCCTTGAAGAGTATCCCGAGCAATGCACTTAGCTGTGTATTCAGGACTCCGTCACCTATGCCCCATAAGGCTGCAACGAGAAGCGGATATAGTATGCCGAGAACTCCACCAGTCACACTACAATGGATAGAAAACAATAAGATATTAAGTACCTATATCAACTTCTTCCAGAATGTAACAAGGGAACGTTACACGAAGCGAACCTGTGAGTCAGTAGAATCCATACCAATACAGCAGCCTGAACTAAAGCTCCACCCGAGACAATTATCGAGATAGACGAGAGACCAAACGTAAAATGCCCAGCCACTAGAGAACACTGAAACAATGTTCATCCAACGATACATAGTAATTATCACAGCATTATATCAGATAAGTGTATAATCTGCCCGGATACTACTATCAAATCTGACATACCCACACTTCTCCAGAGAATGTGGATGCACAGTTACAAATTTAGGAGTAAATTGAAAAGAGCTTACAGTAATGTGGAATGTTTAACATTTGCATAAACCTATTTATAAGTATTACAAAACATAGTTCTGATGGAATATCAAAAAACTGTATAGTTTGTCACAAACTAGAAATAAATAATGAGTCAACCAAAACCAAGGAAGCGAACATTGCAAAATTCAGAGATAAAAAGTAAAATTTATAAACAAGAATAAAATGAAGCAAAAAAGAAAAGAGCCAAAAAGTAAAATTTATAAATAAAAGGCTCACCAACAGACTAAGGACACAACTAAAGAGAATGTGAAACGGACAAATTTACAGCTCTAATTTCCTCGTATAAGATTAAAGAACACACCACAATGGTTGGAACACATGTCAATAAGACCCCATCCAGTACCATTAAGATAAATGCAGTTTGCTCAAAGAACACAGTCAAACAACACACTATTCAAGTCAATCTGTGACAAATTATTGAATTAATTCGTTAGTGCATTTCCATACTTACAACTGCATCAAAAATCCCATAAACAGCCATTGCACCACCAACACCACTCTCACCCATTGTAGGCACAACAATGTACTTTGTGAATTCAGCCCTGAAACACGTTGTCAATTAAAATATGGAACAGCATAAGATGCTGCAAATTCTACTCCAATGATCTATAAGAAGTATTCTTTACCATACGAATGCTTGCTGTAAGCCTGAATACGCAATAAGAGGGATGACCAAGAGCATTCTTATGTCTTGTAAAAGGGTGACGATAGACTTGAACAAAGTTACCACAGAAGAAAAGAAACTAGCAGACGAATCTTGTAGTCCTGTCTCCTCTTTACCAGTTCTCTTACTTAAAAAGCACATAAGAACGGCACCGAGAGTTATGGTACCAATAAAAACTAAGAAAAGTGCCGTTGTGCCACTAGTGCTTCCTCCCTGTAGCAACACAAAACTAACAAATCGTTATGAAAAACAAACAAGGATGAGCAGTTGAGCACTTAATCTGAGGAGATCCTTACTTCTCCATCTCTCATCAAAGCTAGAGTGATAAGATTTCCAACAAACTGCAAATCAAGAGAAAAAGTTGTTGCGTTCATGGAACTATCATGTGAGTAGAAAATACATCAAGAAAACTACTTGCAAAGCTCGTATAAAGTACCTGATGACTTGCAAACATTCCCCAGAATTCACCGTTGAATTTACCAATTATAACTGCTTCATTTAAGGTATGATCATTTGCGTGACTGCGCGCTGTGGAAGTAAGATATGTACCCTAACCACAAAGAACAAGATTAAGGCTATTGCTGAAGCCAAAAACAAAATTCAACTCCTAAAATGAAGTCATACCTGCCCAACCCATATTATAGAAGCAGCAAAACCCAGGTATAAAGATGCTGGGACCATGGTATACCTACAACATAGCTTAATCAACTGCTGACAATTGAAATGCATGAACATCTTAAACAAACTACAGGTCTCAAGAAAAAAATATGCAAAACCTTATAAGTTAGTTAGCATTGAGAAAAGAAAGCGAAATCAACAAAAAATTGGGTAGAGTAAAAAGGAGAGTGAAGAAAATCGTAAAAATGTGTAAATGGACTAAATTTAACATGTAGGATAAACAAGTAGGGGCTCAGTGTTCATCCCTGTTGTAGAACCACTGTTATGGGAAACTCTTTTGTATCTCCTACTACTGTTCTCACGCTAGTGACCGCTCCTTCATACATGTCCTTTATGGCATTTATATATTTAATATGAATTAATTTCTTCTCCATCACCCACTAAAGGACCTTTCGTGGTACTCTATCATATGTTTTCTCTAGGTCAATGAACACCATGTGTAGAATTTCTTCCTTTCGTGATAGCTTTCCATCAATCTTCTCGGCAAGAATATAGCCACTGTTGTAGACCTATAGGGCATAAATCCAAATTGGTTCTCGGTCACTCTTATCGTATTCCTAAGTCTACGCTCAATCACTCTTTTCAAAGTTATATCGTATGACTCATGAGTTCAATGCCAAGATAGTTCGCACAACTTTGAATATCTCCTTTGTCTTATAAATTAGGATATTGGATACTCTTTGTCCACTGTTCGGGCATCCTACAACTTCTTAGTTTAACATTGAATAGCTTGGTGAGGCCTCCTAAAGACATTTCTAAACCTCTATAGGGATATTATCTGAACCACAAACTTTTCTAATCCTCATATTTTTCATGGCATCCTTTACCTCGGTCAGCCTAATTCTATGAGTTTAGCTAAAGTTTCTGTCGTACACAGACGTTTAGAGGTCAAAAATGATACTATGAATAGGCCTCAAAATAGTACAGTGAAGGAGAACATTCAGGTTTTATTACAATATAGTGCATTACTACTAGTTTACTACTATCAAGTAGAGATATTTGTTGTTTATGGCTTGCTTTCAAAACACAAGCATCCACAATAGAAGACAGTTTGGTCATTTCTTCCTTCTTCCAGAGTCTGACTCTATGTTTTCATAGATTGGAGTTTGTCTACTAATGCCTCCTTAACTGTTTAAATCCCATTCTGAAATCTATTGCGTGGGTTGCTCTAATCATTCTAAGCACAACTGTTCAAGCCTAGATCATTCCGACAAGAAATTAGCAAAAAGCCAACTACAACAAACTTCTTCATGGCTAATGGCACAACCACACGACGAGAATTATGAAGCCTAATAGACCTCTATAATTGGTCCAATAGAGTACAAGATTCATGTTTTTACTCACATTAAGGATTCATAAGTGCGCAAAATATTGCAAAAAAAAACACAAAACCAAACTACAATCACAGCTCACTTTATGAAACGAGTTAAATTGGATTTGCACCACACAATCACTGCCAGCGAGTGCAGACCCACATATCCTTCCCCGAAAAAATATACTGTTTAGATAGGTAAAAATTATTTCTTTATGTATATATACTATGTATTGAATCTCCTTGACTTCTTCGGGTATATACTTCTTTAAATTTTGACTCTTTGTAGTGAAAATCCTATCCCACTATGTGGGATTATACCGGGTATGTTGTTGTTAGTGAAAATCCTAGCTCCGCTACTGCTGCCAGCTCAATAGCCTAATCATCCAGTACTGGTTAAACATTTAATTTTGGAAAAGCAAAATGCAATAGACATAAAAAAAAAAAAAAAAAAAAATGTCACGACCCAATTTCCAAACCCGGTCGTGATGGCGCCTCTCGTGAAGACAAGGTCAGCCAACTAACCCAAATCGTCTCTTTAACAATTTTTAAACATAAATGAACAGATAAATACAGCTTAACGACAATAATAACCAGTATTTACAACCCAACACAACCCGACCGGGGTGTCACAAGTCACGAGCATCTAAAGAAACCTGAATACAACTACAGGGCCAATATTATACAAAAAATAAATTCTGGAATGCTAAAGACAACGTCCGGTTGCCGCGAACGCTGGCGGTCACCTTACTCAGCTACAATAGTAATACCTTCAATCAGCTAATAACCCGCTACCGGGTGAACAATACCTGCAACTGCACGCGAGGTGCAGGGAGTAAAGTGAGTACTCCAACTCAGTGAGCAATAAAAGTAAATAATAACTGAGCGGTAAGAAATCACGTAAAAGCACTCCATCATGCTATATAAGACAGTGCAAATCTTTGAGAAAACAGTAAAACCGTAAAAATATCTGGACTCAGTTAAAACTTCTTTTGAAAATATCATTTCCAACAGTTAAGCAAATGAATGCGTAATCAGATAGTGCAAGTCAGCCCCTCGGGCACAGCACTCCACTAACAATTAACACCAGGGCGTCTGGTAAACAGTGCAAGAAGTAGCATGAATGCCAATGAGAGTGCTGAATGTCATGACACGTATTACAAACAGGAACCAATGCATGAATGCAATGCAATACATATGACTGCTGCGGCGTGCAGCCCGATCCATTTGGGTACCCGCGCTCACTGTGGGGGTTCAGACTCCGGAGGGGCTCCTACAGCCCAAGCGCAATATCAATATAACACCGCTGCGGCGTGCAGCCCGAGCCATCCATATATCCAGAAATCACTATAACATTGCTGCGGCGTGCAGCCCGATCCATGCTCAGTCCAGAAATGCACATAAGCCCCTTGGGCAATAATAAAATAGCAGTTCTCAGCTCAAAACGTCAGTAAAATATCATTTAAGTTTTCAAATCATGAAAAATGGCTAAATTTGCAAAACAGTATTAAAACCCTGGACCGAGGTCAAATAACATGCAAAGTAATGCAAAATCAGTGATATCAATCCCTGAAGGATTCAAATAATCGGCACGAAGCCCAAAACATGGCAATCAGCCCAAATCATGATGATAACAAGTAGTTTCAGTCAAATACGTAGTAATTCATCAATCGGGACNAGTCAAATACGTAGTAATTTCATCAATCGGGACGGACCAAGTCACAATCCCCAACGATGCTCTACCCCACGCTCGCTATCCGGCGTGCAAGTCACCTCAATACAGCACTATGATGCGCAAACCCGGGGTTTCAAACCCTCAGGATATCATTTACAAGTATTACTCACCTCGAACCGGCGAAATCCCTAGCTCGCGACGCCTTTGCCCCTCGAACCGGCCTCCACGCGCGTCGAATCTAACCAAAATCAGAGCGAATACATCACAATATGCTAAGGGAACAATACCCAATCGAAAACAATCGAGAAATAGCAGAAATCTCGAAACTAGCAAAACCCGAGCCCCGGGCCCACTTCTCGAAAAATTACAAAATTCACATTACCGGATTCCTCGTCTCGCCACGAGTCCGTACATATCAAATTTACCAAAATCGGAGTCCATTTGACCCTCCAAATTCCATATTTAAATCTCAAAATCCCAAGTCCTAGTTCATCAATTTTAGGCTTAATTCCATGAATTTCTAGGTTAATTTCACATAATAATCATGTATTTAACTTGGAAATAAGTAGAAACAACTCGCCTTTGAGGCTTGATGAAATCCCCCTTGAAATTCTCTCCAAAATCATCCAAGCCAAATGAAATGAAAGAAATGAAAGAAATAAGCCAAATCCGTGTTTAAAGAATCTGCCCGTGCTTCGTCGAGTTGTACCTTGCACTTGTGCTATACAAGTTGTACATCCTATTAAAATTTTCCCTTGTCGGACACCTTCTGTTTAAACACCGATAACGTCTTGTATAAATATCCAAATGACAAACGGTTTGATGATTTAGAAACTAGACTCGAAGATCTTTAATTTGTTAGGTTGTACACCATGTAACTCTTTATATATCCCGAGATATGAGCTTCCAAAGTCGGCTCCATGAAATCAGAAAATTCTGGAGAAACTGCTCCACCAGTCATCATCAATCGATCATAACTTCCTCTATGGATGTCCAAATTACGATTTCTTTAGCTTTCTGGAAACTAGACACGAAGGGCTACAACTTTCGTTTTTGAATCATCTCAAAATTCCTTGTAGATCAAAAGATATAGGCCTCCGAAGTACGCTCCACGACTGCACATTTGCTGTCCAAAGACAGCTTAGCAGCAGAAATTGCAGCAGCTTTTTCTTTTCTTTTGGGTCCGAATTCCATTCCGTTAACCTTCCGAAATCCACCCAAGGCCCTCGGGACCTTAACCAATTATATCAACATGTCCCACAATATCATTCAAACTTGTCCCAACCTTCGGAACACCCAAAATAACACCAAAACATCAAATCATCATCGGATTCAAGCCTATGAATCTCAAGAACTTCCAAATTCCATTTTTGATCAAAAACCCAACCAAACCACGTCCGAATGATCTCAAATTTTGCAGACAAGTCCAAAATGACATAACGAAGCTACAGCAACTCTCGGAATTCCATTCCGACCCTCGGATCAAAATCTCACCTATCAACCGGAATTCGTCAAAATACTAACTTTGCCAATTCAAGCTTAATTCTACACCGGTCATCACAAAAATATTCCGGACACACTCCTAAGTCCCAAATCACCTAACGAAGCTATCCGAACTATAACATTCACATTTCGAGCCCTCTAACACATAAGTCAATATCTGGTTGACTTTTCCAACTTAAGCTTCCTTAAAAGAGACTAAGTGTCTCAAACCTTACCAAAATCATTCCGGAATGACTTCAAATTTTGCACACAAGTCACATTCGACATTACGGACTTGCCCCAACTTTCGGAATCGCATTCCGACCCTGATATCAAAATTTCCACTTCCGGTCGAATTTTCTCAAAAAAACCTTCAAATTTCTATATAAATGACTTCAAAATGACCTCCGGTCATCTGAATTCACTTCCGATCGCGCTCCCAACTCCAGAATCACCATACGGAGTTATACCCAGACTCGGAATCCCAAACGGACATCTATAACACTGAAATGCCTTCCAACCCAAATTTATGAAATTCTTCTAAAATACTAACTTCAACAATATACACCGAAATGCTCACGGGTTATCATAACCAAATCCGGACATACGCCCAAGTCCGAAATCATCATACGAACCTGCTGGAACTTTCAGATCCCGATTCCGAGGTCGTTTACTCAAAATTCCAATCTTAGCCATTTTCTTCAACTTAAGGCTGCCGAAATGAAAATTTTATTTCCAATTTGACTCCGAATTTCCCGAAATTCAACTCTGACCATACGCACAAGTCAATATACCTGAAATGAAGCTGTTCATGACTTCCAACTGCTGAAAGACGCGCTAGGGCTTGGGATTTTGGCTTGGGTTTTTGATTTAAATATGGAATTTGGAGGGTCAAATGGACTCCGATTTTGGTAAATTTGATATGTACGGACTCGTGGCGAGACGAGGAATCCGGTAATGTGAATTTTGTAATTTTTCGAGAAGTGGGCCCGGGGCTCGGGTTTTGCTAGTTTCGAGATTTCTGCTATTTCTCGACTGTTTTCGATTGGGTATTGTTCCCTTAGCATATTGTGATGTATTCGCTCTGATTTTGGTTAGATTCGACGCGCGTGGAGGCCGGTTTGAGGGGCAAAGGCGTCGCGAGTTAGGGATTTCGCCGGTTCGAGGTGAGTAATACTTGTAAATGATATTCTGAGGGTTTGAAACCCCGGGTTTGCACATCATAGTGTTGTATTGAGGTGACTTGCACGCCGGATAGCGAGCGTGGGGTAGAGCACCATTGGGGATTGTGACTTGGTCCGTCCCGATTGATGAAATTACTACGTATTTGACTGAAACTACTTGTTATCATCATGATTTGGGCTGATTGCCATGTTTTGGGCTTCGTGCCGATTATTTGAATCCTTCAGGGATTGATATCACTGATTTTGCATTACTTTGCATGTTATTTGACCTCGGTCCAGGGTTTTAATAATGTTTTGCAAATTCAGCCATTTTTCATGATTTGAAAACTTAAATGATATTTTACTGACGTTTTGAGCTGAGAACTGCTATTTTATTATTGCCCAAGGGGCTTATGTGCATTTCTGGACTGAGCATGGATCGGGCTGCGCCGCAGCAGTGTTATAGTGATTTTTGGATATATGGATGGCTCGGGCTGCACGCCGCAGCGGCGTTATATTGATATTGCGCTTGGGCTGTAGGAGCCCCTCCGGAGTCTGAACCCCCACAGTGAGCGCGGGTACCCAAATGGATCGGGCTGCACGCCGCAGCGGTCATATACATTGCATTGCATTCATGCATTGGTTCCTGTTTGTAATACGTGTCATGACATTCAGCACCCTCATTTCATTGGCATTCATGCTACTTCTTGCACTGTTTACCAGACGCCCTGGTGTTAATTGTTAGTGGAGTGCTGTGCCCGAGGGGCTGACTTATGTGCTGACTTGCACTATCTGATTACGCATTCATTTGCTTAACTGTTGGAAAGGATATTTTCAAAAGAAGTTTTAACTCAGTCCAGATATTTTATAAAGGATTTTCACGGTTTTACTGTTTTCTCAAAGATTTGCACTGTCTTATATCACATGATGGAGTGCTTTTACGTGATTTCTTACCGCTCAGTTATTATTTACTTTTATTGCTCACTGAGTTGGAGTACTCACTTTACTCCCTGCACCTCGCGTGCAGTTGCAGGTATTGTTCACCCGGTAGCGGGTTATTAGCTGATTGAAGGTATTACTATTGTAGCTGAGTAAGGTGACCGCCAGCGTTCGCGGCACCGGACGTTGTCTTTAGCATTCCAGTATTTATTTTTTGTATAATATTGGCCATGTAGTTGTGTTCAGGTTTCTTTAGATGCTCGTGACTTGTGACACCCCAGTCGGGTTGTGTTGGATTGTAAATACTGGTTATTATTGTCGTTAAGCTGTATTTATCTGTTCATTTATGTTTAAAAATTGTTAAAGAGACGATTTGGGTTAGTTGGCCGGCCTTGTCTTCACGAGAGGCGCCATCACGACCGGGTTTGGAAATTGGGTCGTGACATTCAGTTGGAATCAAATTAGCAATTTTATGTGTATGTGGAAATGTAGCATTATTTTTCGTGTGGATTGGTCCTATTTGTTGGGTATTAACATCTGAAATCTTCCCTTTAAGACTTAGAGCCCAAGCATCAGCTCTTGGTGCAGTGGAAAGCAGGGTTAGCTCTTGTGTATGCACAGGCAATAAAATCCAGTTATTTGAAATCGGTCCCGATATACAATATTATAATAAGTCATTTGTATATGTAAAGGAATATTGCGTCTGTTGCACCATCTTTAGTTCTCATCACGAAGATCTTTTCATCAATGGAAAGAAGTCTTTAACTTCCAAAGAAGGGATTAGGTAGCAGACTGCTCCAATGAACATTTCCTTCAAATTTGGAGCAATTATCACATAAGTACTACGGTGAGATAAAAGATCAAATATTGTCCAATATGAATCATATTGCATCAGATGTTACTTTTGATACATCTCTAACTCAAGGTAAATACATTTCACATATTGCATCTATCGTTTTGGTTTTGGACATAAATGGAATTTTTTACAGCTTATGCTCTTGGCATTTATATATAGATTCCAACAATCAAATTTGCAAGATACATTGCTACAACTTGACTTCTTTTCAGGAAGGACATATTTGGATTGTTGCGACTGTAGTGAATCTTCTACTTGAAAAAGAATGGTCATATTTGGGGTGCAAGAGATGCTCGAAGAAGGTTGACAAAATTGGAAGTAAATTTCATTGCAAGAAATGTGATCGCCTTGATAGTTCTGCCACTCATAGGTTTGAAGAAGCCAGTATTTACTCATGGACAACTGTATGTTGCTTTTTCACGCGTGACGAGTAGAAAAGGGTTAAAGATTTTAGTTTATGATGATGATGATGGCCAAATAACGAATGAAGCTAGAAATGTGGTGTATAAAGAAGTTTTCCGTAATTTGGTTTGAGATAAATCTAGACATGATGGAATTATCAGGTATTTAAAATATCTTTTTCTGATTTCTGTAATTGCTTTAGCTTTTGAGTAAATATTACTGTTTGCACAGTTTGGGATTAGAAAAGGATTGATTTATGAAATAGCCCTTTGGCTTCGTCTCTGTCTTTAGTTAGGGTAGTCTGATGTTTTTTTTATTTTTCTTTTGTTCCGGATGAAGTTGTATTTTCATACAGCAAGGCTTATTTCATTGCCTATTTAGTAATGGTGTTACTGGGTTGTTGTTGTTGTTGTTTCAAGTTTGAACACCGAGAATTCCTGACTTAGCGAATGACCGAGGACCAAAGAAAGTGAAACTGACGCAGCTTATGGTTATAAATCAAAAGTCATTTTTTAATACTCTGTTCTCATGCTCGAAATCTCTTGGTGCAGGACATCACATTTCCAACTCTCAACCAACTTCCCCTGAACTAAGAATATTTGACTTCCACTTTCCACCTTAAACCATCTGCTGTATGGTTTAGCTAAGAGGTTGATGACAATAGATTTGGCTGGATTTGCATAGTCACTATGTAGCCATTAGTCAACATATGGCTGGGAGCAGCACTAGGATAGGTGGCGGGAAAAAACGCAAGACATCAGATGCTGGGACAACCTTAATCATAAATTTGGATGACGACGATTTAGGAGAGACAACTTCTACTGCAGGGGCATCATTAACACAAAACTTGATTGATGATTTGGAAGGTTGGGCATGCGATTCGTGCACATTTCTGAATGCTAGCTCTGCCACGGCATGCCTAATGTGCAGTGAAGATGCTTCCGGCAGTTGGGAATGTGAAATATGTACATTTGTCAATAAGAAGCATGCTTCTGTATGCCAAATGTGTGAGCACCGTAGATAAATTCCTTGCTTGCATCTAAAAATAAATGGCTGCTCGAAGGATACTCTTGGTTACAAGTTAGTTTTTGAATTGTTGCTACCTTACTGTTTTACCAGTCTAATGTTCTTTTTGGTCGATAGCTGCCTAAAAGTTTCATATTGCATTTGTTGGATGCATAGGCTTTAGTAGTAGTATATTTATGCATATATGGGGTTCCTGGTATTTATANAGAGTCGTGGAATTTTGGCTATTAAGGTTCATGGAGTGTCATTGTGGTTAGATGGTGAATTATGCGATGCATGGTGCTAATTCAACAAAGGTACGCAGTCATGTTTTGGTACCTCGTGTGGTAGTTGATACAGTGTTTATATACAGGGGACAGGTCTGGCAGAGAATTTTAGGTGTTGGAATTGGGTTCTGAGCTTATTGTATGGATAAAAGAGGATATCTGCAGATTTGATCAAACTAATGTGTCCATATGAGTTGTGGTGCACGAGGTGTTAAACAGTGATTTCAGATAACTTAAGAGCAGTTCTTGGAACGTTCGAGGACGAACGTCTATTTAAGTGGGGGAGAATGTAACGACCCGATCGGTCGTTTTGAGCTCTAGCGCGTCGTTCAGCAGTTGGAAGTCATGAACAGCTTCATTTCAGGTATATTGACTTGTGCGTATGGTCAGAGTTGAATTTCGGGAAATTCGGAGTCAAATTGGAAATAAAATTTTCATTTCGGCAGCCTTAAGTTGAAGAAAATGGCTAAGATTGGAATTTTGAGTAAACGACCTCGGAATCGGGATCTGAAAGTTCCAGCAGGTTCGTATGATGATTTCGGACTTGGGCGTATGTCCGGATTTGGTTATGATAACCCGTGAGCATTTCGGCGTATATTGTTGAAGTTAGTATTTTAGAAGAATTTCATAAATTTGGGTTGGAAGGCATTTTAGTGTTATAGATGTCCGTTTGGGATTCCGAGTCTGGGTATAGCTCCATATGGTGATTCTGGAGTTGGGAGCGCGATCGGAAGTGAATTCGGATGTCCGGAGGCCATTTTGAAGTCATTTGGCTAAATATAGAAATTTGAAGGTTTTTTTTGAGAAAATTCGACCGGAAGTGGAAATTTTGATATCGGGGTCGGAATGCGATTCCGAAAGTTGGGGCAAGTCCGTAATGTCGAATGTGACTTGTGTGCAAAATTTGAAGTCATTCCGGAATGCTTTTGGTAAGGTTTGAGACACTTAGTCTCTTTTAAGGAAGCTTAAGTTGGAAAAGTCAACCAGATATTGACTTATGTGTTAGAGGGCTCGAAATGTGAATTGTATGGTTCGGATAGCTTCATTAGGTGATTTGGGACTTAGGAGTGTGTCCGGAATATTTTTGTGATGACCGGTGTAGAATTAAGCTTGAATTGACAAAGTTAGTATTTTGACGAATTCCGGTTGATAGGTGAGATTTTGATCCGAGGGTCGGAATGGAATTCCGAGAGTTGTTGTAGCTTCGTTATGTCATTTTGGACTTGTCTGCAAAATTTGAGGTCATTCGGACGTGATTTGGTTGGGTTTTTGATCAAAAATGAAATTTGGAAGTTCTTGAGATTCATAGGCTTGAATCCGATGATGATTTGATGTTTTGGTGTTATTTTTGGTGTTCCGAAGGTTGGGACAAGTTTGAATGATATTGTGGGACATGCTGATATAATTGGTTAAGGTCCCGAGGGCCTCGGGTGGATTTCGGAAGGTTAACGGAATGGAATTTGGACCCAAAGGAAAAGAAAAAGCTGCTGCAATTTCTGCTGCTAAGCTGTCTTTGGACAGCAAATGTGCAGTCGTGGAGCGTACTTCGGAGGCCTATATCTTTTGATCTACAAGGAATTTTGAGATGATTCAAAAACGAAAGTTGTAGCCCTTCGTGTCTAGTTTCCAGAAAGCTAAAGAAATCGTAATTTGGACATACATAGAGGAAGTTATGATCGATTGAAGATGACTGGTGGAGCAGTTTCTCCAGAATTTTCTGATTTCATGGAGCCGACTTTAGAAGCTCATATCTCGGGATATATAAAGAGTTACATGGTGTACAACCTATCAAATTAAAGATCTTCGAGTCTAGTTTCTAAATCTTCAAACCGTTTGTCATTTGGATATTTATACAAGACGTTATGGGTGTTTAAACAGAAGGTGTCCGACAAGGGAAAATTTTAATAGGATGTACAACTTGTATAGCACAAGTACAAGGTACAACTCGACGAAGCACGGGCAGATTCTTTAAACACGGGTTTGGCTTATTTCTTTCATTTCATTTGGCTTGGATGATTTTGGAGAGAATTTCAAGGGGGATTTCATCAAGCATCAAAGGTGAGTTGTTTCTACTTATTTCCAAGTTAAATACATGATTATTATGTGAAATTAACCTAGAAATTCATGGAATTAAGCCTAAAATTGATGAACTAGGGCTTGGGATTTTGAGACATACCAATTGGGCATCAAATTGGCAGCTACAAACAACCAATAGCCAGTACTCCCAAGGATCAAAGCATTCTTTGATCCAAGCTTCCTAACCACCAATGAAGCAAATATTGAACAGAACATAAATGACAAATACAATATCCCCAGTGCAGTTGTCCCTAAATTTCCTTCCTGAAACACAAAAAAAAAAACCTCAAAACTCAATCTCACTTCATGATTCAAACAAAATCATGCAAATTCAATCCAAAATCAACATTTTCACACTTAATAACCCCAGAAAATTCATAACAAAAGAACAGTCTCAAAACACCATACCGTATTAATAGTGCTTTCAAGATTCTGAGCAGCCCCATAAGCCAAGAAAATCAATAAAAAGGCACAGCTTAGAATATGAACATCTCTTTCATGATTCACAATTGGGTTTTGATTTTTGGAATTTTCAACTACGAGGGGTGCTTCCTCATCAGTAGCCATTGAGACAAAAAAGTATCAAGATTGAATTTTTCGAATTTTGAACAATACCCACAAATGAATTTATGCACACAAGTGTATATATACAGTGTTTTTTTTAAGTCAAAAGAGAGAGAAAAGTGAATAACAGAGTTTGCCGGCAAAGTAGTATGAAGAAAAGAACATAAAGAAAGAGCTTAAGCTCCTCAAGTATGACAATAAGAAAGCTTCAGCGCCCATGGTGGGTAAGAGAAAGACAAAGAAAAATAGTGATAATTTTCTTGTTTTGCAGTAATTAATGATTAATGTTTGTTGATAATTTTTTTTTTCCCATTTTGAATATGGACCAATCAAGATTCTTTTTTTTTTACAAGGAAAGAGACAAAAGGTTGAGATCATTAAAGTAGCAACTTTTAGGAATACAAAAGAAGTATTTGTATGACTCATCATTCAAAAATGAATCAGATCTTAGCCCATTAAGTGTATTTGTTTTTTTATTTATACACTATATTAAAAGCACGAAGAAATATCCTTCGCCTTTTTTACCCTTTAAAAATAGATTTCACAATGAACAAAATCGTAATTTAATAAAACGAAAATATTTTATTAAAAATAATTTTTTTCTATTTTACTATTTTTTTCAATAAAAAAAATGCTTTAAAAATTGAAAAAAATAAATTTTTTTTTTGTAAAAACTGATTTTTTTTTTGTAACAGAAAGGAAAAAAAGACTTTACTCAATTAGTGGACTACTGGTGCATTAATTCAAAAAAATAAAAATATCTGCAAAATATTTTTTTAAGTAATTATTTTTAATTCAGCATTGACCTAACGGTGAAAGGGCATAAGTGAACCATAAAGGTAAATGAAGGGGTATTTTTAGCCCAATAGGTGGATGAAGGGTATTTTTAAATCTTTTCTAATAGTTTAGGAGCATTTTGAACCCTTTTAATAATAATATTACTAAATGAAGCTAAAAGTCATATATCTTGTATGAATACTATTATATAAATAAGCTAGTACGAAAGACAAAAAAGACAACATCATAGTTTTTGCGCCTTTGATTTAGAAATATTTATAAAGACAATAAATATTTTTATACAAAATCTTTAATTGCGCCTTTGATTTAAAAATTTATATTTTTTAAAATATGTGCCTTTGAAATTCTTAAATAAGAAATGAACATAAATTACTTAACAAGAAGTATTTTGAAAAGTAATACTGCACAAATTCGTCAGTTATTCTTTCTATCTAAACAATTTTAAAAGGCTTAACTTTTACTAGAAGCCATAACAATAACAATAACAATAATAATAATAATAATAATAATAATAATAATAATAATAATAATAATAATAATAATAATAATAATAAGAAGAAGAAGAAGAAGAAGAAGAAGAAGAAGAAGAAGAAGAAGAAGAAGTTGGGACTTCAATATTACTACCCGAATGGAAAATCAATGAAAAGCTTTATCATAAAATTTTTTGTAATATTATTTGATTGTATAAATATTTTTCTTTTGGTCAAATTCAAATTTTAGCCAATTTTTATATTCCTTATTCTTTATTTTTGGGCTCAAACCTTTGAAATTTCATTTTCTCAAATAACCCACCTTCTCAGAATTTGATTTTCCCTCTTTCTATTTTTATTATTACCTTAGTAAGGAATAAAACCCTGGCAAAAATTAGGGGTGTGCATTCGAATCGGTTTATCGATAAATCGAATCGATTATTTGTTATCGAAATCGAAATTGAAAAAATCGAAACCTTATTGAAACGATAACGATAAGCATATGTACAAATCGATAATCGATAAGTAATTATCGATAAGGGTCAAAATCGAATCGATAAATCGAATGCACACCCCTAGACTGTAGACACTTGTTAAATGAGTAATTACCTATTTGTGTAGATTAATATAACATTCAGAATGTATATATATTCCGCTACTATTTTGAAAGCGGCTATACAATATTATTTTCCCTAATCTATACCCTTTCCTTTACCCTAATTTCCTTACCCTATTATTTCCTCTACAATGAAGTTCAAATTAATGGAAAACAGAATTAGCCGTGATGATGTATTTTGTTTTGTTTTGTTTTTTTATACCGTTGGAGTGTTGGTGGCATACATTTGATCCCTTACTTTAATTTTGTTGCATGTGCTTGTTGACATAATTTTTATATTATAAATGGTGTTCGTCTTATTTTAGCTTCTTTTTGTCCATATTAGTTAGGCGCGTTTATAGCGATATACTTTCCGTGGAATCCCGTAAATTTTTTTATTGGTGTAATCGATAACCGAATCGATAAGCCCCAAAATGATAGATCGAAATCGAAAAAATCGAAACCTTATTGAAACGATAACGATAAGCATATGTACAAATCGATAATCCGTAAGTAATTATCGATAAGGATCAAAATCGAATCAATAAATGGAATGCACACCCTACAAAAAATTGCACTTTGTGCTTTAGGAACAAGGAGAGCAAAAGCTTGCAGGTTGTTCTAGAATCTTCCATGGAGGAACCAGCGAAAGGGACGGTGACGTCACTGTCGTCATTGTTTCCGGTGGAATGGAAGAAGCCCAGAAAGCATCGAAGCGCGTGCAGGACACGATTGCCGACCGCCAGAAACAGCTAGACCTGCTCAGAGATTTCGCCGTTGACAATAGTAACCTTATCAACCTTGTTCAGCGTCTCCCTGATCAGCTTCACCACGATATCATGGTAATTTTTCATACCTTTTTTTTCCCTTTAATGTCGATAGCGTTTATGAAATTTACATTATTAGGTACTTTAACTTATATACACGGATAGTGTTCACATTTTTCACTCTATTAGGTCCCTTTAACTTGTATACACTACAGTGTTAAAGAATTTTTACACTATTAGGTCGCTTTTGCATGTTGTAGGAGGTAATCTGTCTTATTTTCATTATGAAGGGCTTTTTAACATTAGTGTATATAAGTTAAACTCTTCTATTTATGATTAGTGTAACTGTTTGCTTACAAATTTTCAGGTTCCGTTTGGAAAAGCAGCATTTTTTCCTGGTCGTTTGGTTCACACCAATGAATTTCTGGTAATTTCTTCAATAATTTGATGTTTGTCGGGGCTTTTAACCTTTTCTTGTATCAGTCAGCACAATTAATAGAATTAAGAGAAATAAATCAAATTTGCCCATGCACTATTTGAAATTGCTCAATTTTTTTTTACCTTTCGGTTCACTTTTGGTCCATTCATACCCTGCCACTAGGAAAGAGTCTTGTATCTAATCTTGAATTCTAATGGAGCTCCGACATGACAGTTAATTACAAATCGTAGTCAAAAATAGAAGGGTAAATATTTTGAGTCGTGGAGTCTGCCTATTTCACCTTGGTGCTCCGTTAGGGGTGAAAGGCATATACGAGACTTTGGTCATATGAATGACCAAAAGTGAAACGGGGGCTAAAATGGAATAATTTTGAATTGAATAGGCCAAATTGACTTTTTATATTGAGATTAGAGCTTCTAGCTATATGAGCTTCACGAAGCGTAGTTGAAGGACTGCAGTAGGTTGGCCGCAGCATAAATAGTTTAGTTAGATATATGAATGGACCTGAATAAATAGTTAGCTATGTGATGAATAATCTGAACGGACCAGGATAGAGCATTAGTTTAGTTGATCACAACTAATTTGAGATTGAGACCTAGTTGATCGATATTGAATTAGAGCTTCAGGACTTATCTTTTGAATTATGCATGAGTTTATGACAATTACCGCAGAAAACAAAGACATAAACTGTTGGCGCCTTTTTATTTTGAGGAGAAAAAAGGTTGCTAAAGATAGTTGAATGACAAAGATTTGACTTAGCATGCTTTATCTCACTTTAGATTAGCTTATCTGTTTTTGTTTGGAATTCAATGATACATATAGTCACCTTTCTCCTTTCTTGATTTAAAATGTTCCTGTGAATACCCTTCATCGATTAGAAGCTATTTCTTGTCATCGAATTCCCTGGTAGCTTAACTGAATTTGAATTGCAATCATATTTTTGAGTTTCTGAATGGGGTGTTTACTTTACAACTGTCAATTTTGATAATTTGCGACTTTTTTGGCGTACTTGCAGGTTCTCTTGGGAGAGGCTTATCACGCTGAAAGGACATCCAAGCAAACGACTGAGATACTGAAAAGAAGAGGGAAGGATTTGGAGTCCCAAGTGGAATCTGTAAAGGCTGTGATACAAGACCTTAAGTCCGAGGCTTCATTTTTTGATGCTACTGCTTCTGAGGCTGCGGTATGCCTGTTTGTTCTGTCATTGGATGTTTTATCTTGAATGGTAAGTTAGCAATACATGATAATAAAACCACAGTGCTCATTAGTTGCAGTGAAACTCGATTTTTGACGGTAACATGAGATAAATGAGTTCAACTTGAGTGTGACTGATGCTTTAATCATTAGGAATTGCTTAGTAGGGTCCTTAAAGTTTTCAAAAGATTGTTGTTCATTTACTGGCAGTGGAAATTTTCAACCATCCTTAGTTTAATATGGATGATGCTTACCTGGCTAGCGTGTGAATTAAGTGATAGCCATTAGCCATTTTTATTTGTGCGTATTGAAATGCATTTGCATGTGAGTACCACATATGTATTAGCAGGCAATTTTCATATTTTGCTTGGCGGTAAAAACTTGCTTATTTAATCCTTTTTCAGATATTGATTGCTTATATGGACAATTTATGAATTCGATGGATCGAACCGACCTTTGACAGGAGGGCCTTGTAGAGATCAGAGAGGACTATGCTGAGGAAACTTCTCCTGAAGGGTCATCCACAGTGGGCATGTTTCCACCTCTTACTATTTCTAGGCTACATAGAAATATTTTTAATATAGTCATATTCCAGTTTCTGTTTGAAATATTGACAAAAGTTTGTACTGGTTGATTTTCCAGGCATCCAGAAACCTGAGCTTCCAATTTCTTCTGAAGGAGACAATGCTGAACTTGCAGTTGAAGATGAGGAATATGCTCGCATTTTATCCCGGATTGCCGAACTTGAGAAGGAAGAAGAAGAGGCTGAAAATGACAAACTTGAGAAGGAAGAAGAAGAAGAAGCTGAAATTGACAATAACTTCAATGAAGAAGAGCTGGGTAAATCCGGATCAGATGTCGGCACAGGTCAACACATCCGGGACCAAGAGATAAATGATTCTGGGGTAGGTTGCTGGTCATTGACTTTAGATTCAAAGATTGAATTATGGAATGGTTCAATGTATAATTTCATTGTTGTTGCTAAATTCCATTTGGTATTACTATTTAGGTTCATGGTTCTAGTAATCTCAAGGAAAGAGCAGCATCTTCAAGAAATCACTCCACTGAAGGTTTTCCTGAGCAGTTGCACGTACGAACCCGTCCTTTGGAACATATATTCCGGAATTAAATAATTGTCAGTTTACTGTTTTTGTTAATAGAGCTTCCCTGCTCCAAGTAATTCCCTACATTGTTTGAATCATTCTTTTCTTTTAATTAATCCATGTGAAATTTTGAAATGCAGGTTGAAAGTTCAAAACCAGTAACTAAAGGTAAGCCCTTTCCCAAGATTTTTTTTATTAAACTATCTATGTTCATGTGCCCGCTTCCTGCTGGATTTTTGAAAATTTACTTGGATAGGTTGATAGAAATATGTAGGTGACGATCTCTTCATTTTGATACTTGGTTGTAAACAACTGGGTAGACTGAGTTACTTTATGTTACATTCAAGAACCTTTCTGGAAATTTGTCGTAGTAAATGATAATACCTTCCAAACTAACAAGCCTTCTGAATATAGTATTAACTTTGTCCGTCAACTACACTCTGCTAATGAGGCCCTTAATGTTGGTGCTTTGTCTGTTTTCTCTAGTGATATCCTATACAATATTTAGGGTGAGTAACATTCTTTGAGAGATGAAACCAAAAGAAAGTGTGATTTATTCTCTGTGTTTCATGTCCCATTTATAGTTATTGATAAGTATTATTTTCATTAAAAGGCTTGAAGCTAGCCTTATTGCCTGCCCTGAATCAATAAAGTTCTTTTGTTATTTTCTTGATTTCAAGACTCTTCGTCTTTTGTTTATCTTTGCGGAATTGGTTTCTAATGAAGCACGTTGAAGTAAAGGGGGGGGGGGGGGAGGGGGGGGGAAGACATTGGAAATGACATTGTAACTTGATGGATTTCTACTTGACCTTCTTTCTGTTGCCGGCAAATGCATTTTGGTCTTTTTAGATCTCCATATTATAGTTAAACAGAATCATGTCCATATCTTATTCAGTGCGTGCTTCAATGTGCGTATATTTGCATTTTTCATTTCATCTTCAAATGCTTTTATGCATTAATCAGGTGAATACTTAGCTGGGAGCCTCGCTTATGACAAGTCCAATATAACTGAGAGTGCTCCAAAACAGAATCGAATGAAGGAGGATACTAATGTTCCCATTATAGCTGAAAATAAGGTTCGAATCTGTCCATTTAGTTCACTCTTATACACCTCTTCTGTTTTTATCTTCTTTTTTTCCGGGAGTTGGGAGACAAAGAATGGGTCAACCACATTAAATGACGACAATTGCGTTTCTGTTTTATGTTATTCCTTAAATTGCAAATGACGTCTTGGTTTGTTCATGTTGTCTGTTAGTGCCCTTGCTGTGCTCAGTGTTCCGCTATGATGCATATCTGTTTGTGTATTCATGTCGTATGCAAAAATACTGTGGTCGTTGAGCACATATTCTTTCTTGTGGCAATTGGAGGAAAGTAAAATGGACCTGCACTTTTCATTTGATTGCTTTTGTCAAAAAAAATGTCATTATCGCATGGCACCAAGTCATTTTGCAGGACAATCATTGCATTATTTACAGTTGTATGCATGTTTTGCCTTGTATTAGACTTAGAGGAATATGATTTAAATGCTTTGCCTGGATGCCTTTTCCTGTACCTCCTAACCAGAAGTAAGCTACATTCCCACACAATTATTACTTTTTACTCAAGATTAGCCGATAATACCACTGTGCAGGCTTTTACTGGAAGTATTGTTGAACGCGCTGGTGCCTTTGATATCAAGCCAAGCGAGCAGACCGTTGGTCGTTGTTCAAAGCCAGTATCAAGGTTCAAAATGCAGAGGAAATAGTTGGCGTTCGTAGCACATGAAAGTCAAGTGTGCAGTGATCTTTAGTGCTTTGTCTCGTAGATGAAAAAAGATGTCTATTTCGGTTGAGTGCTTGATTTTGGACATTCTCTTGTCGAAAAATGCCGATGTCGTATTTTTGCAAGTTCAAAATTTTCAACCTTGAACTTAACAACATTAGTAGAAATGGTTAGTTTTACGCACCATCATGGAAGATACTTAGACCATGATATTAAGGGATCCTGGCTCTCCATCATTATACCTCCTCTCCATTTCCTCAACGTTTTTGCTGCCAAGGTGGGTTGCTCTGATGGTATGCACCCTCCGCTTCCAACCAAGAGGTTGTGAGTTCGAGTCACCCCAAGAGCAAGGTGGGGAGTTCTTGGAGGGAAGGATGTCGAGTGTCTATTGGAAACAGCCTCTCTGCCCTAGGGTAGGGATAAGGTCTTCGTACACACTACCCTATTGTTGTTTTTGCTGCCGTTGGGATCTGAATCTTGTGGTTCTCAGCTCATTTCATCGACCACTAGATTACACCCTTAACTTAACCGTGTTAAAGAGGATAGATTTGAGGAATGTATTCTCTAACTTTGATAAAGAAATCTTTATCTCCATAAAATTTGGATTCATTAGTATCATTACTTTATTTTGTGTTTGTAACAGCCAGAGTGTTGTCGACCCTAGTATGTTTCAAGATTTTGTTGCCTACTAGTATTACGTACCGTATTGATTACCATAAAAATATTATCAGCAAATGATAAATGTAAGAGTTCAGGGACATCTCTAAAAACCTTTCAAAACCAATAATATCCCAAATTGACTGCTTAACAATAGAACACAAGGAATTGGGAAATCACTAATACTAATAACGGAAACAAGATTGGCTAGCTTCTACGGTCAAACCTCTCAATTACAGCATCGTTTGTCCAAAATTTTTTGGATGTCATAGCGAAGTGTTGTTATAGAGAACAATATTATAACATAACATAAAATTGGTTCCAAAAAAGCTTGGCTTTATAGAGAAGTGATGTTATATAGAGATCCTGTTATAGAGAGGTTTGATTGTATAAGAAAATTACGATGTCAAGTTTTAATCACATGTAAGAAAAGATAGTAAAGTCAAAAAGAAAAAGAAAATAGGGATGATCAGGGAGCTCGTCACCTAATTTGGTTGCTACTAGTATAATTATCATGTTTCTAGACAAGAAATAACCTTAGTTTATTGGTTTTGTTGAGTTTTAAGTTAGGCCGAGTTCAATTTTACTTAATAACAAATTCTAACCACAGGCTCTCTCCAATATTTGCAAAAAATATGTGCTAGTTGAGGTTCGAACCCCTAACCTCTCAGAACAAAATCTAACACATAATCAATGTGCTGGGAGATAATCTGTACATGTCAAGTGGTGTCAGTTTGTCCTAGTAATTGTGTCCTCACATCATTAATACATGTATTTAGTAAAGTTTTTTGGCGAACCGGTATTGCGTGAACATGCGTATGCCCCTAATTGCACCGGAGCAGAGTTTATCCAGAGCGCACCTGACGAGTAACAGCTGCAAGTTTCCTAGTTTACAAAAAGAAAAAAATGCTAGCAGAATATAAATCGCTAATGATCCGAAAGTGTTAATTATAACTAGTATCTGTACCCGCGCGTTGCGCAGTGAATATTAAATATAGTTTTTCATAAAAAAATATTACTTGTAAATATGGTAGACACAAAAGAGCATGCAAATGCTATTATTTTATGAATATGTAAATCCACTGGATTTTCAAACACTCAAGTCATAAGGAAAAATATGTATCCATTAAAAAATAGCTAGTGAGGAAAGCATTCATAAGAAAATACAATCTTGGATAATTGGCCATATTCTGATTCTCAAACAAATCTATTAGTAGCATTTGAAAAAGGTTGTTTTTACTACACAATATGTTGGTACAAATTAATAAAGTTCATGTTAAAGCACAAAACATAATATTCTTTGACCCGGTTTCAAACCGGCAAGCATTGATGAAATTGACCTTTAAATTTCAGCCACTGAAAACAGAATGAGCTCTTGGTATACAAATTCAGTGTATGAAATGCACATCTTTCTAGTTTAGATGGGTATCAGGCTGCAAAGCATAAAAAATAGAGAATGATAAATCAAATTAAAAAATTTTGGATGTATGCTAATCAAACTACAATAAAAGTATTAAAGGTCCCAACCTCAAGTTGTCTACGCCAAATCTTCCTTGCTTCTATCTTCTTTTGATTGAAATCATGTTCTATTAGATTCCCCATCCTAGTTACCTGTCCAGACAATTTTTTCCTTATGTCTAAAGATCTTGAAAGTACTCGTTTCCTTATTTTGAAGTACTTGTTCCAAACCTCTATAAAAGCAGTAAATTAAACAATTAATAGAGAGTGATAGTTTATAAAATGTCTTGTATAAAACCTTATAATAGTACTTAATGGACCAACCACTTTAATTGCCACCCAAAGTCTATCTTCATGACTCAAACCCACACATAGTATAAAATGACAGTATCGTCACATTTGTGTAATTAGCATCAAAATGCCTTATAGTGATTGGTCAAGCCATGAAATAATTATTTAGCTGTAGAAAATACATATTATATATAAGGATCTGAATTTAAAGATAAAAATATGTCCTCGAATAAATTAAAATTGATAAGTTTTGTTATGCATAATAGAAAAGATACAATCAAATATAGATTAGAAGAAGACTTCAGTCTAATCCAATATGTAAGTAGTTATTTAAAAATGAAGCTAAACACTTTCATATCTATTGCAAATAATTTATCTTTTTATTTAAATTCAAAAAAAATCTTTTTTTATTCAAATTCAAATTTATATTATATTTTTATTAACTTTTGTCCTAAGATTTAAAAGTTTTCCATAATGCACGAAAATTCTCTTGAATATGAATTTAAAAGGAAAAAGTAAAATATAGATTCGTAATCTACAAAAAAATGATTTATTGACTAACCTGTATACATCATGTTTAGTTAAAAGTAATGCGTCAATATTGAATATTTTTACGAAATATATTATTTTACCTTTTTAGATTGTGATTTGACATTTAATCGTGATTAAAAAATGGTGTCAGAATAAAGGACTCCTAGAGTCAGTAGAAAATATTCCATACATGAATGTGGTTTTTCAAGAAAAATTAAGAAAGTATAAACGACAATTAACTTAGATAATATTTTTACTATAACATAAAAAGATAAAGAAAGTAGAGTTATGAAATTATGTACATATTACAAAACTTTATGATAAACATTTCATTCTATCATTTTGTAGTCATTCTGTTAATCCAATTTTTATTTTATCAATATCATTTGTTACAGTCAATATAACATCCACTTTGGAAAAGTCCTTCTTGTGTATCTAAAAACTCAGCACACAAAATTGCGCAATGCCAAATGAAAGATTAGTGCACATAAAAGTGTATTGTTGCTGAAACTGATATGTAAAATCAGTAAACAGAAAGTAAAACATCTTGCTTAGATAAGAAAATTCTACAAAGAAAATATATAGTTTTCAAGCCTTTCATCAGCTTCCTTCCCTCCCATTGAAAACAAACGTAACCATTCCACAGAAAATGTAGAAAGAAGATCTTTAAGAACATGTATAACAGAATCCTTAGATAACTTAAATATGAAAAAATTGAAATATCTACCATAATTGTTCAATAATCATCTGACATATTGTTAAGTTGAACCTTTACCTTTTATAGGCATAACTGTAAATTCTTCAAAAATTTAACTTACCTTTCAAAATATTTCATGAGTATAAAATTAGAATAGTTTTCTCCAATGAGTTGCTCTGCATAAAGAAACAAAGAAGAAGAAATAGAGGAAAGCAGAAAAGAAGTAAGTGAAAATAGAAAGGACAGCTACCAACAGAAAAAGACATAAAAACGATGAATAATGCAACGGCAAAGCATTATTTAAAATTCCATATTTGAAAACTTGATCTCCTTCTTATAACCATGACCAAACAAATGAAGAAGATAAGGGGAAAAAAAGAATTAGAGAAATACTGAATTGGTGAAGATTCTTACTCGCACAATTAATCAACAAATTTACTTGTCTTTTTGCTCCAAGTTCTTTTGAAACAATGACCTGCTATCCAAACCACTCCTTGAACTAAACACAAATGTAAGTACATTCAGATTTTGAATTAAGCAACCAATCATTAACCAAGTTGCAATAGTGAAACTTTCTACCTTCAGATGAAAAGTGAAAAAAGAAAAACTTTCTACCTTCAGATCATCTTTTCCGTTAAACTTCTTCTCCGTTGTTAATTTGTTCTCTGGCTTGAGTGCCACTGCAATTGAAACTATGGAATTGAAAATTATGTGTTTGGTTGAAACGGCAGGGGAAAATATGAAGGTTTTTTCTTGAAACGGTGATTAAAATAATTGTAACTGTTGCCTTGTTTATCTCCTAATTATTAGGAGTTGTAACTGCACTTAAATGTGAACTTTTAAAATTTGATAGTAATTGTTTGATTACTTTTAACTAAAAAAAAGAAGAAGCTTAATTTCCAATTCTAACCAATGAACAAAATAACTGCCCAACATGGGAGGCAGTATCCCTTATTTTTTTGTGAATTCGTTGGACGAATTTTTTTTTGCCTATTTTCTAGTTCCAATTTCAAATTTCAAATTAACTCCAACTTTATTGGAGATATGTCTTAAAAAATGATACTTGTTAAATTGTAGTTATACCACTTGCCATCATTACATTCTTTTGCTTCTCTTTTTATATATAGATAGGTAGATAATATTCCAGGTCAATAAAGGTATATATAACTGATTCTTTTAAAATTTTAATTGAAGATGATTGAATCTATAACGAATTATTCTTAGAATGCACCTAACCATATGGTTATTATTAGCTATAACAAAAAATAAGGGGAATCTACACAGAGTATTCATAAAATCTAAACTAATTATCTACCCTCAAACTAATTACAAAGACTACCCAAACGGTAAAAATTAATTACCCCCTTCACTTATCTTCTGCCAAGGCGTTGCATTCACAAATCATGACATCATTGTTGCTATGTCCATCTTTCCCCATTTCTCATTTATGTGCTTAACTCATTATTTAGTACAACTATTTTATAGAAAATATGTAAAAATCACTACTTTCTTAAAATATATTATGAGAATATTTTCTTTTGTGGATTCTTACAGGGAAGTCTGAGCTTAAGCATTTATACTTGTAGTCCGAATGTGGTTTCTAAGTAAGATGCTATGCTATAGTAAAAGAAAGGATATTAATCATACTTAATTTTGGTTTTATTTGGAGCTGATTTGAGGTGTTTGGGATTGAATTTTTAAAGACCCGTTGTTGTTGAGCTTGAAGCTTTTGAATTGAAATTTCAAAATTAAGATTCGTTGTTTGATTCAAAGTAGATATTTTTAAAAGTTATTTATAGTATCTTTAGAAAGTTCATACTGGAGATTCTTGGAGATTTATTACTATAATAAATCAAATACATAATTGAAGGACCTTGAAGATGGAAACTCATGTAATGGGCTTGTTGAGTTTGTAGTTGTTTGATCTGATTCTGCTTGGGGTTTGTTAATGTTAATTAGAAGTTGTAGCAAAAGCTTGAACCAATTTGGTGGAGAATTTCCAGTAAAGTTGTAAAATTTGGGCTGAAATTAAGTTGAACTAGCGAAGAAGATGGATTTTGTACTATATAACAAAATGGTATACATGTATACCACTTTAGTATATAATTTTTAATTAATACGATTTATTCCAACAATATATCTTATAATATACAGTATAGTGTAATAGTATACCGTTATAATTTGGTCCTTTTAAATTTATTGAATTTTTTTATTGGAATCTTTTTAAATGTTCAACGGAGTTTTCATGCCTTTTTCAAATTTTTATTAAACAAAAATATTTACTTTTAAATGTCGAATGGAGGTCGTGGCTAAAGTTGAGTCAATTTGGTTTTTTTTTTTTTGCACTAGAGTTGTGAATGTTGGGTTGAACTTGAGTTGAACTTGCGAAAAAGATGAATTTATAATATATACCAAATTAGTATACATGTATACCGGTTTGGTATCATAGATGACTGAGCTCTTTTTTCAAGGAATGAACCATACCTATATCATGTCAGTAATGATATATACCATGTGGGTATCATATAGGAATGACGAGTATTTTTTTAATTAAATGAATGAATCAGTCCTCTATGATACCCTGTTAGTATATGATATATACTAGGTTGGTATCTTTTTCATTAGAACCTTTTTCAATGTTTCAATAGAATTTTCACGCCTTTTTTAAAAAAATTTCTTAAACAAAAACACTTAGTTTGAAATGTTGAATGGAGGCTGTGGCCAAATTTTGAGTTAATGTGGTGGAGATTTTGCACTAGAGTGGTGAAGTTTGAGTTGAAATGATGTTGAGGTAGCGAAGTAGATGAATTTGTTTATATACCAAAATGGATACTTGTATATCAATTTGGTATCATAGAGGACTGGGCCTTTTGTGAATGAATGTTTACTATATTAGTTATATTTTATTGAAGTATAAAATAAAGAAGAATAAAGAAAGGGAAGGAAAAAAGAAGTGAAGGTGATTAGATTATGTAGGGAAAAAAGAGTTAAAAATTTTGAAAAGAAATAAAGAAAAATGAACAAAAGGAAAGAAATAAGTTTTAAAATAAAATTATACATATTTTGAAAGCATTAGCAAATTCAGAATCTGTGTTCTTACAACCATTGCTTCTAAAAGCTATGAAGTTAAATCTCACAACCATTGCTTTCACTCTCTCTTCTTCTCACATCTTCTACATATGCTTTAAGGGGCCGTGTATTTTCTGCTTCTCCCCTTATTTGCAATGTCAGAAAATTAAAGGTAGAAGTCCACCATTGAAGGCCATTCAAAGCTTTGCTTTCGAAAATAGGATTTTTTGAGTTTGTTAGTGTTTGGATTGGGTGTTGTTCCAATTGATTGAAAATATCAAAAGGAGTTCAAAATTTAAATTTGAAGTGATTTGGAGTAGATTTGAGCAAGATTTGTGTTAAATTTCAGAAAAGACGCAAGGTAGAAGACGAAGTTAGTTTTTTGTATAATCTTGTATAATAGTGTATATGAGTGTATAAACACATCTTATACACTATTATACACTTTTATACACCTTTATACAATCATCTGTAGACGAACTTCTTCCACGATTTTCGTTTGCAATTCATGTTCAAAACCAATCCAAATCTTCATTAAATGACTTCAAATTTTATATACAACCTCCTTATACTATTTCTAACAATTCTAAAGAACACCCACTCTAAATTTCTCACAAAATCTAATCCGAAATTTAAACCCACATATTTAAGCTTGTTAAAAATCTAATTTTCACCACCCAAATGGATTTGATTTGTTGAACTAATATTCGAGTCACAGTTACTGATTCAAAAATTAACTTAAAAGTTTGAGCAATCTTTTTCAAAAATTAAATAGTAATTTCAAGAATCTACTGGAGTTGAATGTTGAGTAGTAGCCTATTATTTTTGGGCTAGTCGGTTGTAAATTAAAATATGGACTATAATATTGAAAAGTAGGGAGTCCAGTTGTTTTTATGTGAAATTTTCCCCAAGTTAAAATATATTGATAGTGTAATTATTTTTTTTTTGTACCGTTAAGAAAAACGTTATTTTCGAATTTGAAATGACTTTATTTCTCCAATAGAAGGCCAGATGTAAATATTTTTCTGGAAAATACAATTTATTCATCATTAAACACTACCTCACCAAATTTATGAGGTTTTAACATATAGTAACAAATTCACAACTAAGACTTTCCATATACACCCAAAATAACCCAACGGTAAATTCATACACTATCTCTATAAATATTGCTAGTAATTTCCCCCTAATAAAACCCTTGAAATTCTCCTAATTGTTTACCATATTTCTCTGAATTTTTCACTCTTCTTTTTGAGTTTCTGAAATCATGGAATATCCTTTATATATTAGCTTTTTATTTCTGATTTTCTTGGAATTTTTCTGCTCATCTCAAGCTTATACATTCCATGCTGGTGGCAAAAATGGTTGGATTTTAAAGCCTTTTGAATCATACAATCATTGGGCTGAACGAAATCGCTTTCAAGTCAATGATACTATTGGTATACATACACACGCGAATTCATGATTTTAATTATTTGAAATTTTTAGTACTGAATATGTTCAGAATTTAATATTTTTTGAAACTTTGTTATTTTTCACACACACATATTTATATTACGTGTTAGATCATATTAACACTAAGGCTACATCCGCTACTAAATACATATATATATACCTTTTTTGTATAGGTGTTACATGTATCAATGTATTATTCTAACATATTGACGTGGTGGGCAACTTGTCTTATTTTTTAGGTTATAGTCTAACTTTGTTTGCACATAATTATTGTCAGAGGCGGATGTAGTGTTCGAACCACGGGTCCAACTGAACTCATAACTTTCGACGCGGAGTAAAAATTTATATAAAAAAATTCATTAAAAATTGTAAATATTGTAAATATGAACCCAAAAAAATAATGGGTTCAATGCTAAAAACCTTTCAAGTTGAACCCATAGAATTTAAATCTTGAATCCGCCTCTGATTATTGTAGTTATTTCTTAAATAATCTTATAATGTTTTACACTATCAGAGCATATAGTTAATTTCATTTATTTATTATTTTATTCTTTTTAGATTTTTCTTGTTTAAATGAGTTGATTTCTTGATTTTTTTTTTCTCATTATAGTTTTCAAGTACAAGAAAGGCCATGATTCAGTTCTCATAGTTCACAAAGATGATTACATCAAATGCAAAAAGAACAAGCCAATTCATGCTTTCAAAAATGGTCATTCCAAATTCAAGTTTCCAAAATCAGGTCCATTCTATTTCATAAGTGGCCATGCTGATAATTGCAAAAATGGCCAGAAATTAATTGTTGTTGTGTTATCTCCCAATCACAATAAGACATCTGTCGAAACGTCGTCGCCTTCACCAGCACCAGCTCCTACAAAATCAGCTGCAGCTAGTATTATGGGTGGTTCAAGTGGTTTAGTTTGGTTCTTTAGTTTGATAATGGCAGCAATTTTTAGTAACTTGGTTTAATTGTTTATGTGGTTTAGTTTATTTTTTATGTCGTTTCATTTGTTTGATTTGGATGGTTTATAGGAAAGATAGTTACTGTCTATTTTCCTTTTTCATTTGGTTTATTACTATGTTTTGATTGATAAAAATGGTGCGTCAAACTAAATAATTTAACTTTAAACGTTCTGGATTAGTGTATGCAAGTCCTTTCAACTTTGTCACCGAATTTTTTTTGACACTACCGACTCCAGGAAGAAAAATAAGTACAAAAATATATTCGAATCCATTATTATTTTAATCACAAAATATCTTTTAATCTTGCAAATATTAGGCACATATGGTCCATTATTACTACCACGGTAGCACGTGACGACACTCTTGAATTTTAGCAGAATTTAGTGAAACATGAGTAATAATTTTTGTTCCAATTAGTTTGGGAATGAGCGTAGTTGTTATGTCAGTGTCAAATATATTGTGTTTCTATAAACTGTATACATCTGTTTTCTGTTTAATTGGTGCTCTAACTGAAAATGATATAAGCAAAGGAAAATCCTCCTAAAACTTACAATTCGTTTGGCTGAACTGTTAAAAACTACGTACTTATTTTTTGAAGAATACTATGAAGAGTTATCATTTGTGTTTGGCCAATTTATTTGAGAAGTAAAACTTAATGTCATCAGTAAAATTTACTGCAAATTAAATATTAGTACTAGTTTTTAACTTTTGAAGAACAGTGGGGTGTTTCATCATGGGGAATGCGACATCGTAACCCAACTTCTGTTTATTGTTTCAAAATAATTTGGATGCTTTTGGTTCATTAAAACTTCAAATCATTTGGTTTCATATGTAAAAAGAACTTTTATTCTGTAAAGTTACTTAGAAATAAAGTATTACTACTAACTACACACATATATATGTATGTATTATTGCGATCAAACACGCTCACACAAGTATACGTGGTCGTCAAGTAATAGAGTAGTAAGTAGAGTATCGTTTCACGAAAACTTATGATTAACTTTTAACTGATTCAAACTCAAATAACTTATCGATTCAAGAGATTTCTCACAAAATAGATAATTTACTACCTAAAAACTATCAAGTAATGAAATAACTAGAAATCAACCACAACACTTAAACAATTTTGACTAACAATCAACAGGAGGTAATATTCCAGGGTCACGGGTTGGCTAACAATCGTGTTCCGTTCTTAGCTTAAAATGACTGATTGATTTATTAGGATTGTTGATTGACAGGGTTGATATTACTCATAAAAATCTGTCGAGTTCTTACTCGCCTATTCAAGTTAACTTAATGCCATATGTCTATGGAATTAAGATTAACAAGAATGCATTTACACTTCATGTATTTCAACCAAGCAAGGTAATTAGGTATATTTCTATCCTAACCGCGAATCCGTTCCCCGATGCCCGGGTTCAAGAACCTGCTCTATTTAATTGTATATGCAATCTAGAATTTCCAGTTTCGAGTTCAACTCTAGATTCGTAGATGGTATTTCACTGTTAGCTACTCAACAAAATAATTAAAAACATAATTAAATAAACAACCCAATATAATACAATCAACTTCGTCAACTTAAACTTCAAACATCAACATTCATGTATACCCATGACCCTAGAACAATAAGGTTCTTAGCCACTTATGTTCATACAATCATCAAAATTAATGTTTTCAAACATAAAATTAATGAATACAAGAGGAAGAATGGAAGAGTTGCTCAAATCCGCGCTCCCGAGTGCTTCGCACTTTTGTTCTTCTCTCAAAATCGTGCCCCCCCCCTCCCCCCCCCTCCCCCTTCAAAATAGGTTTAGGTTGGCTTTTATATGAGTTGGGGGCGTCTAGCGGTCAAAATAACCGAGTCCTAGTCGAAAAGGGCAACTTTCCCGTCTTGAACGACCAGGGCTGCGTGGAGCGCTGGCCCTGGCGCTCAAATTTCACTTTTTGCCTTTTAATCCGATTTCGCTCCAATTCACGCCCTTTCATCCCAAATTGCATCCGAGTGATCGCTACACATAGCAATACTACAAATTAGCACAAATAATCATATTAAACATCTCAAATCGTCGAGACATTAGCAAAATGTGAGGCGATATATATCAAAATATGCATACATTAAGCCGATTATCAAGTATGTGTGTGTGTGTGTGTATACACATTTCGGATTGAAATTTTGGATTTCGGATTCTACAAAATGAAATTCGAGTCCGATCCAAATTAATATCGGATCAGATGTTAAAGTTTGGATCGGATAAATATTTTGAATTTTTGGATCGGATTATACGTATTATTAAGGCCATTGCTAATCTGATCGGGTAATGCATCTGCTTCTTCTGTGTTCTGTGCTAATACAAACATCTCTTTGCTTTTCATCTCTTTTATCAGCATTGCGTCTCTAAGAAAATATTTCTTAGGAGGTTCGAGTTGTTATGTCTCTAAGTTGCAAAACTCATACTTATATTTTCTTTTTAGAAGAGGCAATACATCAAGAAAAATTCATGTTTCTGCAATTATGAGGGTACTATAGTTTCCAATATAGCTAAATCCAACAATTGTAAAAGTAATTACTTGGATGAAGATGTAAAGGAAGTACTGGATATCCGAAATTAAAGTTTAGTATTTATACATGCCCTAATTATTTCAGATTACGGATCGGATCAAATCGAGTTAAAATTATACCAACCTCCGAATATCCGAAATTTTAATAAACATAATTCGAAATCCGATCCGAATATCCGAAATTGAGCGGATCGGTTCGAATTTCGAATATCCGATTTAAATGCACATCCCTAATGGAGGTCTGAATCTTAATCATTCAGACCTCAGACATTAAGTGCGTTTGTTTTTAAAGTCTGAATCTTAATTATGCAGATCTTATTCATTAAGTGTGTTTTTTTTTTTACTTCACAACCACTTAATGGGTCTGAATAGGTCTGTATGATTAAGATCTATAACAGAGACTTAATTTCATTAAGATGCTATCACATTCATTATTAATTGCCGCCACCACCTACCATTATCAACTACCACCATGCCACTACCACCACCATACTTAACCCCCACCCCCACCCCCACCACCACCCCCACCACCACCTCCACCACCACTACGCCACCATCATCCTCAATCATAGCCGCCACCATTATCAACCATAACCACCCATTATCCTCACCACTCCGACCATCATATATCATTCTCACCCACAGTCAACACTCATCCACCTCAACTACCACAGCTGACCACCCCATCACCATCAACAACCACAACCAACACTACCCATTATTATAACCTACCACGACCCACCCACCACCTTTCTCAGTCACAACTACTACCATCACCCGCCATCATTAACTATCACCACCCACCAGCACCATCCTCAATTGTAACCGCCACCACTACCAATCACTACTAGCAACTAGCATGAACCACCATCATCAACCAAAACTACCACCAACCACCGCCTCTAGTTGGCATTCACCCGTTAGTCATCACCACCAACAACTATCATATTTTTAAAAAACTATATATTTTATTGATAGCATGTTAGATTAGTTAGTATTTCATTTGAATTTTATGTTTATTAATCTTTAAATAAAGATAAATTTTATATATTCAGATGTTAAAAATCAAACAGTCTTAATTATTTCTATTTAGATCTTTATACACATCTTAATATATTCAGATGTGTATTCAGATTCAGATGTCTTAATCTTAGTACACATCTTGATATTCAGATGTGTATTCAGATTCAGACGTCTTAATCTTAAAAAAAAAACAAATGAGGCCTAGTAGGCGTTTGGACATAAGAATTGTAAAATTCCAAAAAATGGTGAAATTTTTTTAAATGTAACCGGATGGTTTTGGTGTTGCCACGTGGCCCATCCGTTAAATTAAGGGTATATGTGTTTAATAGTATAACATCAGGGATTTGGTTGTCCTAATAGTATAACGGAGGGCTTTTTTAAACTATTGATAATAGTAGAGGGACAGATTAGACCCTTTTTCGTATATTTAATATAGTCCACTTTTTTCGGACTCCACAAATAATGAAAGTTTAATGTATTGAACTGCCTTTAAATTAAAAATTGAGAATCAAGAGAAAAAAGAGAAGATAATGTGAATATTGAGAATTGAACTTATAAAAATGCATGCACAATTAAGTGTTTACGTCAAGTCATATTAATTTATATGGTTAAGAAAGGTGAGAATGCTACTAACTAAATATTGTTTAGTTATAATAATGTATTCAGAGTATATATGTCATGTATTCATTGAGTTAGTATTAACACCAATTATTTGATATAGTTTTGATGTTTAAATTGTAGCTAGTGTTATAAATATATTATATTATGAATGTTCATTTACTACTCCGTTGTAAATAAGCTTTTTGAAGGAGCTTATCCATATGAGACTCCGCGGTAAATATGTTTATCTATTTAGTATTCTATTGGAAATAAGCCTCCTGGAAAAACTTATTATTTCGGTATTTCGTTATGGATAAAAAATTTCTTCGGTAGAAGATTATCTATATCTGGTACAATAACAACTTACACAGCAGCTTGCAGTAGTAGCTTACAAGCAGCTTGCAATAGCAGCTTACACAGCGGCTTCCTTTCTTTTATAAATAGAGGAGATTTCAGTTCATTATGTACATCACTCTGAAGTTAAATAATATATCAATTTCTCTCTATACTTCTCTTTATTTTACTGTCTTTATTTTATAAATACTTAGTAGATAGTTAATGAAAATAATCTTTTTTACCTTTGGATCTTTTACCTTCAAACAATGAAAGTGCTCTTTCCTTCCCTAATTATAATCAAAAACAGGTGGCATTGCCAAACCAGATCCAAACACAAAACCGCCAGCAGATGAGTTGACTGCTACAAGCCAAAGGCTCGCGTTTGGACCGCTAACGGACCTCTTAATGACAAGATTTAACTTACGGAAAAGGGTTTAAAATATCCTTAAACTATTGGAAAAGATTTAAAAACGCCCTTTATCTATTTATTGTGCTAAAAATACCCTTCCGTCAACTTTTTTGGTTCAATTATGCCATTTGACCGTTAGATCAATGCTAAATTAAAAATTATTATTATTCTTTTTGTAAAACTTAAAAAAAATATTTTGCAAAATATTTTCGTTTTTTCAACAAATGCACCAATAGTCCCACTACTTTAGTAAAGTCTTCTTCTTCTTTTTTTCAGTTTTTACAAAAAACAATTCAGTTTTTACAAAAAAATATTTTTTTCAGTTTTTTAAAGCATTTTTTTTGTAAAAACTGGAAAAAAATTGTAAAAACAAAAAAAAATGTTTTTAATAAAATATTTTCTTTTTTTAAAAACTGAACAAAAATATTTTCAACAAAATATTTTCGTTTTTGAATTTTTTTTTCAGTTTCTTCAGTTTTTTAAAAAAACGAAAATATTTTTTCTTTAAAAAGAAACTGAAAAACGAATAAAACGAAATGCTTAAAAAAAACTGAAAAAATGAAAAAAAAAATAAAAAAAACGAAAATATTCTGTTGAAAATATTTTTTTTCAGTTTTTACAAAAAAAAATGCTTTAAAAAAACTGAAAAAAATGAGAAAAAAATATTTTTTTTTTGTAAAAACTGAATTGTTTTTTGNTTTTTTGTAAAAACTGGAAAAAAAATAAGAAGACTTTACTAAATTAGTGGACTATTGGTGCATTAGTTTAAAAAACGAAAATATTTTGCAAAATATTTTTTTTTTAATTTTTACAAAAACAATAATGCTCCCTCCGTTCCAATTTATGTGAACTTGTTTGACTGGGCACGGAATTTAAGAAAAAATAAAGACTTTTGGAATTTGTGGTCTTAAACAACTCAAAAAGGGGCCCAGAGTATTTGTGTGGTTATAAAAGCTTTTCATTAAGGGTAGAATTGTAACTTTAAGCTAAATTGTTTCCAAATTTAGAAAGTGTTCATTCTTTTTGGAACGGACCAAAAAGGAAAAAGGTTCACATAAACTGGAACGGAGGGAGTAATTATTTTTAATTTAGCATTGACCTAACGGTTAAAGGGCATAAGTGAACCAAAAAAGTGGTTGAAGGGGTATTTTTAGACCAATAGGTGGATGAAGGGTATTTTTAAACCTTTTCCAATAGTTTAGGAGCATTTTGAACCCTTTTTCCGTTTAACTTATCTAGTATTTGGACATAGATTTGATTTTTTTTTTTGGTTTCCCACCCGGTGTCCGGTACCGCATTGGAGCCCGACTATATCCGAATTCGCGCCGCGTAGGGCCCCTTTCGGGGGGAAGCGCTCCCTACCAAGGATTTTTCCATACCCAGGGCTCGAACCCGAGACCTCTGGTTAAGGGAAGAGCAGTCCCAGTGGGAACTTGAAAAAATATTTTTTGAAAGTTAAATTATGTTTGGACATGTATTTTATTTTAAGGAAAGTTGAAGTTTTGTGAGTGGAAGAAGAATTTTTAGCCAAAAGCTGCTCTAAACTAATTTTTGGGAACTTGGAAATTGTTGAATTTTTTTTTTCCTAAAACATGATCATATTTCATAAACAAACAATATTTTCAAAAAAACTTAAGAAAACAAAAGACAAAATCTATAGCCAAACGGGAGTCTATATTCATGTACATTATTCAAAAAAATTACAATATGTTAAGAAACTTAAGTCAAAATAATATATAAAACAAGAAAATAGAATAAAAGAGATAAAGAGAGGAGAGATTCTTATTTCTTCCATGTATTTAAGTGTGTACAATGTGATACCCAAACCCTCTGTTTGTAGGATGATATTTAGGTAATATAAAGGGATATCACGAACATGGTATTAACTACTGAGATGTCACGACCCAATTTCCAATCCGGTCGTGATGGCGCCTCTCGTGAAGACAAGGCCAGCCAACTAACCCAAATCGTCTCTTTAACAATTATTAAACATAAATGAATAGATAAATACAGCTTAACGACAATACTAACCAGTATTTACAACCCAACACAACAAGACCAGGGTGTCACAAGTCACGAGCATCTAGAGAAGTCTAAATACAACTACAGGGCCAACAATATACGGAATAAAATTTAGAACCAAAGGAAGTAATCCGGTGCCGCGAACGCTGGCGGTCACTCTGCTCAGCTACGATAGCAATACCTTTAACCAGCTCAAAACCCACTACCAGCTGAACAATACCTGCATCTGCACGCGAGGTGCAGGGAGTAAAGTGAGTACTCCAACCCAGTGAGCAACAAAAATGAATAACGACTGAGAATATAAAATCCCACACAGGCACAGATAATGCTATATCAAACAGTAAAATCAAGTAAACAGTAGGGACCAGTGAAACATAGCAAGAAATTCTCTTTGAAAATAATTAATAAAACAAGTATGGTCAGTCATTGTTACCTGACCGGTCAGCCATTGTTACCTGACCCAACGCGTGTTTCAGTGCCATTGTTACCACTGGTCAGCCATTGTTACCTGACTGGTCAGTCATTGTTACCTGACCAAAACACGTGTGACAGTGCCATTGTTCCCACTGTCCAATTCTAAATGGGTACCCGCGCTCACTGTGGGTGTGCAGACTCCGGAGGGGCTCCTACAGCCCAAGCGCTATATCATCATAAGGCCTGAAAGCCTGTACATATCAACATGAGGCCTGAAAGCCTTCTCACAATACACTCGAGGCCTGAAAGCCTCCTCACATATCACTCGAGGCCTGAAAGCCTCCTCACATCACTCGACATATCCTCACATATGGCCTCGGCCTCAATCAGTCCAAAAATAATCATAAGCCCCTCAGGCATCAGTAAAGACAATAATTCTCAGCTCAAACAATAGTTCAAACATCAGTTAAAACTCAAGGTTGAGTAAAAATATAGCTGAGTTCATGAAACAGTGTAATTCAAGTGGACTGAGTTCAAATAATATTTCAAACAGTGATGATAGTTCATAAAGAGTTCAAACAGTCGGCAATAAGCCCCAAATATGGCAATAAGCCCAAATCATAGTGAAAACAACAAGTCATTGCTAATACGCGGTAAAATATCATCCGGACTGGACCAAGTCACAGTCCCCAATAGTAAATGACCCCGCGCTCGTCATGGAACGCGTGTCTCATCTCAACATAGCACCAAGTTGTGCAAATCCGGGGTTTCAAACCCTCAGGACGTCATTCAAAATCATTACTCACCTCGAACCGGTAAAATCTCTAGCTCGCGACGCCTTTGCCCCTCAAACCGACCTCCACGCGCGTCGAATCTAACCAAAACCACAAGGAATACGTCACAATAGGCTAATGAATCATAACCCAATCGAAAAGACTCGAAAAATATCAAAAATCACGAAGTTGGCAAAACCCGAGCCCCGGTCCCACTTCTCCAAAAATTACGAAATTCACATCACCGGATTCCTCGTCTCGCCACGAGTCCGTACATATCAAATTTACCAAAATCGGAGTCCAATTGACCCCTCAAATCCCTATTTTAAACTCTCATAAGTTCAAGCCCTAAACCACCATTTTTGACCTTTGATTCCTTGATTATTCAGTCTAAATCCATGTTTTTACACCATAAAATCGTATTCTAAGTCCAAGAATCCATACCTGATTAAAGCCCTCGAAACACTCTTCAAAATCGCCTCAAAGTTCTCAAGGTTTGGAGTCCAAAATGTTGTTCTTTCAAAAAAAATTCGCGAAGAAGATAAATCTCACTTAACTGCCAGCCAATCCGCTTCTGCGGATATATTACCGCTTCTGCGACTTCCGCATATGCGGTCCACGTCCGCTTCTGCGGACTTTTCACTTAAGGAAACCACCGCTTTTGTGGTCCCTAATTCGCTTCAGCGGGACCGCCTATGCGGTAAAATCTTCCGCTCCTGCGGACTCAGACAAGGTTTCATAATTCCGATTCTGCGAGACCGCACCTGCGGTCCAATAGCCGCAGGTGCGAAAACACCAGATACCAGTAATATGAAACATGCAACAACTCCAAAAACTCTCCGTTTAACCATCCGAACTCACCCCGAGGCCCCCGGGACCTCAACCAAAAGCACCAATACATCCTAAAACCTCATTAAAACTTGTTCCAATCATCAAAACACATCAAACAACGCCAAAACCACTAAATCACATCGGATTCAAGCCTAAGTTCTTCAAAAACTTCCGAAACACGCATTTGATCAAAAACCCGACCGAAACACCTCCGAATGACCTGAAACTTTGCACACACATCACAAATTACATATCGAAGCTACAGCAACTCTCGGAATTCCATTCCAACCCTCGGATCAAAATCTCACCTATCAACCGGAATTCGCCAATTCAAGCCTAATTCTACACCGGACCTCCAAAATCAAATCCGATCGCACTCGTAAGTCACAAATCATCCCCCGAAGCTAAACGAATCACCAGAAGTCACATCCGAGTCCTCTAACTCATTAGGTTGACTTTTCCAACTTAAGCTTTCCTTAAAGAGACTAAGTGTCTCATTTCTTATCAAAACCAATCCAAATCAACTCTAACACACCACATACCGATAACGAAACATGAAGGAGCATGAAATGGGGGAAACGGAGCAATAACACATGAGACGACGGGTCGGGTCGTCACATCCTCCCCAACTTAAACAAACGCTCGTCCTCGAGCGTACCCGGAGTTGTCCTAGAAGCCAACTAATAGATGAATGACCTTACCAAGCATATACCCGGGGTGATCCCTCGTCACCCTATCTCGCATAGGTCCGATAACACAATATAGCTGAAATTTCACAGTCCATCTAAACCATAAACCGTAGAACCACATTGCACTTCCTGAAATCATACACAAGGTCAGGACCTCACATCTATACAGAATAAACCTGAACCAGCTATAACAACTCATACCTGCAACCTTAGGTGAGATCATATGATATACCACATAATCCAAACACTCGAAACAGTAACTTCTATTCACAGTAGTTACCCACAGCAACCAAATACAGATAGAAAACCTCTTATCGACTAAGGTCTTATTCCAACACTTTCATATACTGCCAACGATAAATGAAACACGCAATAAACCGTAATCCATTTCTCAGATCAACCATTCATGAAGCCACTTCCTTTTTGACTAATACCACAACAGATTTTCGGGCCGAACCTCGATATTATCCTTCTAACAAGCTGAGATCAAATCTGTTCGTATTCATTAATGACTCTAACGATCCCCTCAAATCCAACACATTACTCTGGTGCTATGACACCTCAATACAGGCCTAAGACACAACTTGCATAATACACGCACCAACGGGAAATGGTCTGAGCATACTTAAATCATGACAATTGATTCAAACGAAAGAGCTGTACCTCAAGCTCATCAGTACCATCACAACAAAAGGCTGAGACCCCGTCTCACATCATAGAATAGAACACATGAATCTGCCCCTAAAGGTCATAACTCCACGCAGCCTCGCTACAATGCGCGATCCTATCCCAACACTGTTACACATGAAGCACCTCAAGACACTATGATCAAAAATCGACAGCCACGCACAATTTGATGTCTGAAACCAAAGCAATTCCTTACACTCACGGTGAAACAAATACGACACGCAACCCGATAGTTCATAACCCATACTCCATCCACCAAGCCACACTCAATTACTCTTCCCGCTCGACTTTCTCTATGAATCCTCAATAGAACCGCACCACATGTGCCCATATCCAACGAATCACAACGTCTCACAACATTGAAAAACAACTCATAGATCTCCTTAGATCACTGACAAGCTCAATGACCATCGAATCAACCTATCCCTCAACAATACAACTCGGGGCCGACCAAGCTAACTCAAGCTATACACGTAGTCACATCGGCCTACCAACAAACTCAATATCAAGAAGCCTGAAGCTGCTCTTTCCACTACTATAATTCCTGCCAGAGCCGTACGATACGGTGCTCGGCACCAAATCAATACTGAAACCCACGATCTCGCCCGGCGACATGCCCGACCACAAGAAACGCATCTGAAAAAGTCCCTCAATACCGGAACTGAATCAATGGTAGAAACCTCTGCACTGACATCCGCCACGAAGGCCCAATTAAGAAAAGCAATCCTTCCTAACCGTCCGCTGGTCTTCGAAATACAAACCACTCTGCTAGAACATAACCCGATGCACCTGACCATGGAACCCGTGGCATTTTCCGACATAACCCATAGCACAATAGTCTAGAATAACCCAACACTGAGACAACCAGTCTATACCCCAATATCATATACAGAATCTAATATACCAAGCAAAGAAAGATCCACTCGGGCCTCCAAATCCCAATAGCCGCTAACGGTACCAATACACACGATCCACAACCACTACATAGCCTGAACGTGAGAACTCCCAATCTCCAACTCCATATAGCTCAAGAATCTCTGTACCTGATTCCCAAATTCCGCAGTATGAATACATATTACACCTCGAGTACCTAATCATTCCACGAAAGATATTCTAAGATTCCCCTGTGCCATCACACAACTCAGATATCAACAGCCGATCTAACAAGAAAGCACCGCAATACTACCGTAGTATCATCAGTCTAATCACATTGCCCTTTTTCCGAGACATATACTCTCGTCAAATCACTTCTATTTAGCAGCACCATTTCCTTGATTACCTGAGGCTACCCGTTGCCTAAGAATTTTATGAACTCCTTTTCAGAACTGAACTATAACTCATCTAATCAAGAACTTCCGTTGATCCCATTAGGAAGAAGAATCATTACACATTCCATGCTTCGCATACCCATAGAAAATATATTCATCTCCAAACCACGGTGAAACCCGACAAGAACATCTCTGCCAATTCCATTCGCACAAGCTAAACTGCCAGGACTGAGTCCTTCTATCCAAACCAAGCTAAGCAAGCTGTCAGAACTCAAGAACTTTGCTGCACAATGCTTGTAAAGGCTCATTACCTTGAACACATACGAGGAATTAATCATATCCTTACCATACCGATTCGGTCTACTATCAAGCTACTCCATCTATCTAATTTCCCTTCTGATTCATCATCAACTTGATATTTCTCCCTTGCTGTAGCATCACAATGCCTCAATCCAGGCTTACCACACGAGACACGAACATAAGACCACACTGTCTTAGACCCATAGGCCACCGAATACTCTCTTTGCTATCCCCAGAAATACCACACTCCAGAATATTTTACTTGAAGAACTCCCTGCGAATCTGAATTCATTACCATTACCTTCCAGATACCGATACATAGAACCCCATAATCATCATAAAAAATACCACCAGTCTCGATATTTTCCGATGAAAACACGGTCTCTGACCACATACACAATCTTGAGACACCTGATTGTTACATGTAGAATCTTGAACACGATAAAACCATTCTCGAGAGTCATTTTATTCAAACTGCAAATTACCTGACTTAACGAACAGAACCACTCGTACCTTATTGGCACTCCGATACCGCAAAAATGAGATCCTCATCCTAATACAACCAAGCAACTTCCTGCTCTATGCACCGAGCATTCTTTACCAACAACAACTTTAGACATTCCGTGATTCTCATATCCTATGGAACATAATATAACCTTTGTCAAAATTTTTTTTTTCTTTTACTCTAGCCATAGCTGGCTCGCCCGCACGCTCCAACTGAAGCCAACACAGCACATGCCCGTGCAATCAGCTAATCAATAGCACCCTCCCCAACTTGGCTCGAAGCCATATATCAGGACACACTCAACAACTCATGACACTTTTACTCTAATGATGCCGCAATATCATAGTGAGATTAAACTCAAATCATCTACTAGTTGTGAAAACTCAGATCGTCTAGTACTGTAATCCTCTGCAACCTCGTATTCATCCCCACATCAGTTGAGTCCACCCTTTTAAGCGACCCGAATTCTTTTTTGAATTTCAACACGCACCCTTCAGTTACACATAAGATCTTCTAACATACACATAAGGATCATACCACTTAAGAACACTCCGCAGGAGATAATCCACCTGCTTTGCCTCAATTTAGTATTTCAGCATACCTTCCACCGTCATATCCATTACACAGTCATTTAGTCTTTCCTGGGTCTGAACTCATACAACCACATGAAATGCACTACACTCCCCAACTAGGAGACACGATAATATTCTTCACACGTGCCACACATCAAATCACAATAGGAAACGAACGCTTAACAACTCATCTATTAACCAGCAGACTTCTTCGTCACTACCAAGTCATATAGACACATCTCGCAGTACTAACATACTCATCACATGGATATCCAACCACCATTCCGGCTAATAGGGACAATACCGAACATGAAAGTTCAAAACACTTGCTCGCACAATCAGCACCTCGGTGCTCAAGCAATAGGCAAAGATCCAGCCTCAAGTCCTCCAGACTGGCCTAACATACTCATGAAGCTCACATCTCGCCCCTCGATCCGGGAATCACAAATCATCAAGGCACATATAATACTGAGCGCTCAAGTGCGCATACAGACGTGTGGAAGGAATTTCAAGAGTTGCATCTCAAGCTGAATTAAGTACCCACGATAAGAATTCCAAGAAAGTGAAGTTTTCCTAAAGGTTCTGCAGCCTCTCAAGGATAAATACAGACGTCTCCGTACCGATCCGCGAGACTCTACTAAACCTGCTCATGACTCGTGAGACCTAGTAACCTAGGCTCTGATACCAACTTGTCACGACCCAATTTCCAACCCGGTCGTGATGGCGCCTCTCGTGAAGACAAGGCCAGCCAACTACCCCAAATCGTCTCTTTAACAATTATTAAACATAAATGAATAGATAAATACAGCTTAACGACAATAATAACTAGTATTTACAACCCAACACAACCCGATCAGGGTGTCACAAGTCACGAGCATCTAGAGAAGTCTAAATACAACTACAGGGCCAACAATATGCGGAATAAAATTTAGAACCAAAGGGAGTAATCCGGTGCAGCGAACGCTGGCGGTCACTCTGCTCAGCTACGATAGCAATACCTTCAACCAGCTCAAAACCCACTACCGGGTGAACAATACCTGCATCTGCACGCGAGGTGCAGGGAGTAAAGTGAGTACTCCAACCCAGTGAGCAATAAAAATGAATAACGGCTGAGAATATAAAATCCCACACAGGCACAGATAATGCTAACTCAAACAGTAAAATAAGGTAAACAGTAGGAACCAGTGAAACATAGCGAGGAATTCTCTTTGAAAACAATTAATAAAACAAGTATGCTCAAGTATGGTCAGTCATTGTCACCTGACCGGTCAGCCATTGTTACCTGACCCAACGCGTGTTTCAGTGCCATTATTACCACTGGTCAGCCATTGTTACCTGACTGGTCAGCCATTGTTACCTGACTGGTCAGCCATTGTTACCTGACTAACCGCGTGTTTCAGTGCCATTGTTACCACTGGTCAGCCATTGTTACCTGACTGGTCAGCCATTGTTACCTGACCCAACGCGTGTTTCAGTGCCATTGTTACCACTGGTCAGCTATTGTTACCTGACTGATCAGTCATTGTTACCTGACCAAAACACGTGTGACAGTGTCATTGTTACCACTGTCCAATTCTAAATGGGTACCCGTGCTCACTGTGGGTGTGCAGACTCCGGAGGGGCTCCTACAGCCCAAGCGCTATCAACAAGGCCTGAAAGCCTGAACAGTATCAATACGAGGCCTGAAAGCCTCCTCACCTCACTCATCATGCCCTCACATAAGGCCCTCGGCCTCAATCAGTCCAGAAATAGTCAACAGCCCCTCGGGCAGCAGTAAAGCAATAATACTCAGCTCAAACAATAGTTCAAATATCAGTTTTAAACTCAAGTTTGAGTAAATATGGCTGAGTTCATGAAACAGTGTAATTCACATGGACTGAGTTCAAATAATATTTCAAACAGTGAGGAAAACAGTGATGATAGTTCATAAAGAGTTCAAACAGTCGGCAATAAGCCCCAAATATGGCAATAAGCGCAAATCATATTGAAAACAACAAGTCATTGCTAATACGCGGTAAAATATCATCCGGACTGGACCAAGTCACAGTCCCCAATAGTAAATGACCCCGCGCTCGTCATGGAACGCGTGTTCATCTCAACATAGCACCAAGTTGTGCAAATCCGAGGTTTCAAACCCTCAGGACGTCATTCAAAATCATTACTCACCTCGAACCGGTGAAATCTCTAGCTCGCGACGCCTTTGCCCCTCAAACCGACCTCCACGCGCATCGAATCTAACCAAAACCACAAGGAATACGTCACGATAGGCTAATGAATCATAACCCAATCGAAAAGACTCGAAAAATATCAAAAATCACGAAGTTGGCAAAACCCGAGCCCCGGGCCCACTTCTCGAAAAATTACAAAATTCACATCACCGGATTCCTCGTCTCGCCACGAGTCTGTACATATCAAATTTACCAAAATCGGAGTCCAATTGACCCCTCAAATCCCTATTTTAAACTCTCTTAAGTTCAAGCCCTAAACCACCATTTTTGACCTTTGATTCCTTGATTATTCAGTCTAAATCCATGTTTTTACACCATAAAATCGTATTCTAAGTCCAAGAATCCATACCTGATTAAAGCCCTCGAAACCCTCTTCAAAATCGCCTCAAAGTTCTCAAGGTTCGGAGTCCAAAATGTTGTTCTTTCAAAAAATTCGCGAAGAAGATAAATCTCACTTAACTGCCAGCCATTCCGCTTCTGCGGATATATTACCGCTTCTGCGACTTCCGCATATGCGGTCCACGTCCGCTTCTGCGGACTTTTCACTTAAGGCACCCACCGCTTCTGTGGTCCCTAATTCGCTTCAGCGGGACCGCCTATGCGGTCAAATCTTTCGCTCCTGCGGACTCAGACAAGGTCCCATAATTCCGCTTCTGCGAGGCCCAGCTCGCTTCTGCGAGACCGCACCTGCGGTCCAATAGCCGCAGGTGCGAAAACACCAGATACCAGCAATATGAAACATGCAACAACTCCAAAAACTCTCCGTTTAACCATCCGTACTCACCCCGAGGCCCCCGGGACCTCAACCAAAAGCACCAATACATCCTAAAACCTCATTCAAACTTGTTCCAATCATCAAAACACATCAAACAACGCCAAAACCACTAAATCACATCGGATTCAAGCCTAAGTTCTTCAAAAACTTCCGAAACACGCATTTGATCAAAAACCCGACCGAAACACCTCTGAATGACCTGAAATTTTGCACACACATCACAAATCACATATCGAAGCTACATCAACTCTACCCTCGGATCAAAATCTCACCTATCAACCGGAATTCGCCAAAATACTAACTTCGCCAATTCAAGCCTAATTCTACACTGGACCTCCAAAATCAAATCCGATCGCACTCCTTTAGTCACAAATCATCCCCCGAAGCTAACCGAATCACCGGAAATCACATCCGAGCCCTCTAACTCAATAGTCAACATTAGGTTGACTTTTCCAACTTAAGCTTTCCTTAAAGAGACTAAGTGTCTCATTTCTTATCAAAACCAATCCAAATCAACTCTAACACACCACATACCGATAATGAAACATGAAGAAGCATGAAATGGGGGAAACGGAGTAATAACACATGAGACGACGGGTCGGGTCGTCACATGCAGAGGCGGATCTAGGAATTGAAGTGTATAGGTTCCTACCACAACTTCAAGTCAATATATCATAACAGTCGAACTAAGAAACAAGTATCAATATTCAACGTATGTTTACAAAATAACAAAATACTTAAAGACAACATATAAATTATAAATATTCTCATCACAATTGTACTCGACGACTTGTCATGTTTTGAAAATGATCAATGATCATATCATTAGGTACACTTTCAAATACTTCATCCTCTATATAACAAACTAAACAATCATTCAAAAATTCATCACCGATTCTGCTTCGCAAGTCACTTTTAACGTACTTCATCGAAGAAAAAGCCCTTTCCACCGTTGCAGTAGCGACAGGCAATATCAAACTTAACTTCACAAGCAAATAAACAAGTCTCCAAGTCATGTGCAAATTTGTTTTAACCATTGTCTCTGAAAGATCTCCAAGGCTTTTCAAGTTAGAGAATTCATTGTCCGCCTCTCGCACATAATCAATATAGATGTCAAGCTCAAAACCAAGATCCTCAAGTATAGAATTAGTAAACTCATCCGGATAGTGTGTTGCAAGTTTCATAATCCTGTCTTTATCATTATTTGCAAAAGAATTATCTGGACTCAAACTAGCCATACCAAGAAGTAGATCAGTATTCACTTCACTGAAACGACTATTAAGCTCCGAAAGTTGCAAATCAATAACAGTATAGAAAACCTCTACACGCAAATGATAAGAATATGTAACACTTGATTTCTTACGCTTCGACTTTCCACGATAATAATTCATAT
>NC_031995.1:77283830-77320270 GCF_001879085.1 Nicotiana attenuata | reverse complement strand
CTATATCATTTCCGTGATCACGAATATCAGCCCTTGACACAAACACTAAAGCAGAGACTTCTAATCTACCAAAGAATAACATCCATGATCTTTCTCAAACTCTGCATACTGTCTCTTGAAACCACAAGCTTCATGTACTTACAATACTTCTTTGATCTTTTTTCTTGACAAAGCCCAATTTACATCCAATGGTAAGTGTCCACAGTACTTTCAACATCTTAAACCTGCAATATATACGAACCTATCATGATTTATGTCGTCCCACTAGACTTTTTTGCCATTGAGTCTCTCATGATAATTGAACCCTCAATTGAAAGATACCCAAGTACATGAAAACGATGATAGAATAACTAATAACTAATTACGCCACCTTCTTAAATGAGAACCCCAGCGAGTATCACCTCTGCCCTTGAAGTCCAAGTCTTTGATTATAGCCGTCCCGTACTGAACTTCCAAGCCTGAGTAGTTCCTCCCAGCTTTTCTGCATTTTATTGCACTCTCGAATGCATCGCGCTTGACTCTGCGCAACAAGACTCTATTAAAACATTTGCAAGAATATTAAAAACAGATTGTTCTGCCTCAATAATGTCTCTTGCCACACAGCCACAAAGAGTTCAATTGCAATTGATTTAGCAAAGAACCAATGTATGGCAATTTGCGGAAGGATATCATTCATATGCAAAGTCTAAGGCCCATTAATTCACCCTGCATGACCTAGCTCCACGTAGCCCTGTCCCCGTATTTGAGTAGCTCATATGTTTCCAAGTAAGCAAAGAACAAATTGCTTCTTTCAATGACTTCTCAATGTATCTTAACATGGACACCAAGCGAGGAATCGCTCAAGTAACTTACTGCTTTCATTCGACATAACGCAAACCACGCCATTTTCTTTATGAGAGCACATCTTAGACTCATCAACCAATATCCAAAGTTCACCAGTCACCATTCACAGTCTTTAATAATTGCCTTCAAATGTTTCTTTTGCACAAGATCTACAATGTCTTTGTTATACTTGGACAAATACGATGATATCATTTTTTGGTAGGCATTTTCTATCACACTCTTTTTTACATCTGCCTTGCTGTATCCGGCAACCACTTTAAGAGATCTTCAGAAGTTCCTCTCGGATTCTAGGAAGAAAGTAGTTTCACTGTCTATTCCGTGCACCTCGAAAAGGCGATCTTCTTCTTCAAAAAAGATACCTTAGCAACAGTCAATGTTGAGCATTCAAGCGAACGTCGATACTCCACTTTTAGCTGTTCCGCGTTTGTTAGCCAAAGGAAGGTTATAATAGACTGTGCTGAGTTCAATAAATCGGTAACATCATCTGCAAAACGAACGTGGCGATTATGAAGTAATTCACTGTTCACCCATACATGTTGCATTAAGCCTTTCTATAGCCTTTATTCCAAGCCCTAAAACGCATCTTTTGTAAGCAAAATCACCAACTTTTTTCCATATGGCCTCCATAATGCTCATTTTAACAAGTAACAACATTAAGCAAAACGCTTGCATCTTTTTAAATACTATATTCTAACCAGTCCGATATGATAAGTAATAAACCATTTCAGCATTAAAATGACGCAATTTTCACCAACAATTGTGTTTTGGAAAAACAAATCTCTCGAGTGACCAGCCCTCTTCCAATGCTGTAATGTCTTCTCACATGATCACGTAAAGTTAGGAAGGATACTTCTAAAATTTGTTTCTTTTCATCCAGGATTCACGTTATACCCCGGAACATTTGGCTGAGTCAAGCAAGCAGGCCTCAGTAAGCAAACCATCACAGAAACCGAAGCCCGACGATCTCTAGAGAAAGATACAAGCCAAAGAATACTCGATCGTTGATCAGCTGAACAAAACACCGGCACAAATTTCCATCCTTGCTTTGCTACAAAATGTCGATGCACACAAGAATGCCTTGTTAAGAGTGTTGAGTGAAGCATATGTGCCAAGCAACATCACCGGCGGAGAGATGGCTAACATGGTGGGAAAGGTATTGGAAAGTCACAAGATCACTTTTCATGAAGATGAGCTGCCACCAGAAGGGTTGAGTCACAACAAGGCTTTACACGTAAAGGTGAAGGCTAAAAGTTGTTACTTGACAAAAAGTGCATAAAACTTTGTGCCAAAAAATATGAAAAATGTAAAGTAAGCTGATGGGATTCGAACTTGCACTGTGGGTTACGGAAAATCATTTTGGAGTCCGCACCTTACCATTGAACCAGCAAAACACTATGTAACTGGGTTCCCATATAAATATTCTTATACATTTAATGATTTCTTAATATAAATACAGGGTCTAGGCAAAAGTTACTGGGTTCCCGGGAACCCATACCTATCACTGTAGATCCGCCCCTGGTCACATGAGATCATGGGGGAAGATCATAGAGAATAGGGGCGGAGCCAGCCCTTCGGTTATGGGTTCGGCCGAACCCAATTAGCTTTAGTCCAAACTTTATTTTGTTTTGAAAAAATCATTGAATATGCACAAATTTTAAGTTAGAACCCAGCAACTTAAAAAAGCTAGAATCCTTCACCCATAAGTTTCAAATCCTAGCTCCGACTCTGATAGACGAGGTTATGGAGATGTGAGAATTACAACCATAATGATAAGAAGTGGTGGAAGGTTAATGGAAAAGAATAGTGAAAGTAAGTCTTTAAAAGTTATAGACATCAACTATATAATATAATATTTCATAACAGCCCCTCGGTGGCATCTAATTCTATCCCAAGAACGACTATAAATATGCCCGTTAATAGTCTCTGCGTACGGAAAATACTTTAAGGAACTTCACAAAAAGGTAATGAAAGAAATGTAAATATTACCAAATTTCAAGATATAAATATGATTTTTACTCTTGAAAATAGCTATGCCGTAAAATCTCTCACCTAACATAAAATTAAAGGTTATGATACACTTCGACCAAATAAACGATTCATTTGGTTCTCCAACATTTGTACAGACATGATTTTCTATTCAAGATTGCATCATTCTTGACACTAGTAGTCGTGTGCGGTCACTATTAAAAATATTAATTAAATTAAATTATGATCGAAATTGTTTGAACATATTAGATTATATTGCTTTAACAAATTTCAATTGACATCTCATTTGTCAATACAATACATCCAATAATAATATATCTATAAAATCACAAAGGAGACTTATATAGTTATAAGAACTTTTGTTGTTCTATATTTTGTATTATATTATCCAATATTCAGTATTTTAACATTGTTAATATAAATTTGTATTAGCGCATTATCTTGTTTAATATTTTTTTCTGCTACTCTCTTTTTAATATAATATAGAAGATATATATTTTATTACTCTTAAAAAAATTAATTTTAAATTTTATTCTATTGTGTTACGTAATTTTTAATTGTGTAAATTTATCAATAATATTCAGTTACTTTTTATTTTTGAAAAATTAATTCAACACGTATCCATATTAAGCCACGTCTCAGCCTAATAATAAGCCACTTGGCATTGGTCAAGACAATGCTCCAAGAGTTAGTTATTAGGAAGCTATTTGAGAAAAGAAATTGTAGTGCAAGAAAAATCAAAAATTAATTGTATCTCCTAACATTTTGGTAACTTATATATATGCAATAACTTATGTTTTCCCTAGAATTTGAATTGATTTTTAATGCAATAAAAATTGAAAGTTAATTATATCTCATAAGATTTTTTTCTTTACACTAAATAAAAAAAATTGTATTATTGTTATAAAATAAAAGCAATGCAGTAAAATATAAATTAGAAGAGATAGAAAGAAGAAAGAAGTCTTTTCTTCTTTCACTTTTGTGTGTCTTCCATTCAAACTTACATAGCCTTTTATAGGTATAAAATGAGAAGACTTACTATTGTAAATAGTGAATGGGATGGACATAAAGTAGGAGATTTCATCCATAAGCTATTCACATATATGGGCACCCATATCTACAAACTATTTATAACACTCCCCCTTGGATGTCCATGTAAGATAATGTGCTTAATTAAGAACTTACTAAAAAAACCATTGGGACGTATGCATTGCTTGCTGCCTCATGAAAAACCTTACCAGGAAAACCTAGTGGGACAAAATCATGGTTAAGGAAAAAAGAGTGCAGCGTGTAGTTACTCCCCCTGATGAAAACATCACTTAATGTCTCGAAGACGACGCATTCCAATATTGTATATCAGCTTTTCAAATGTTGAGGTTGGTAATGCCTTAGTGATCAGATCCGCCAAATTATTACTTGAACGAACTTGTTGAACGTCTATTTCACCATTCTTTTGAAGATCATGAGTGAAAAAGAATTTCGGCGAAATGTGTTTTGTTCTATCTCCTTTGATGTATCCTCCTTTTAGTTGAGCTATGCATGCAGCATTGTCTTCATACAATATTGTTGGAATATTGCCTTTCGAAGAGAGACCACATGTTTCCTGAATGTGTTGAGTTATCGATCTCAACCAAACGCATTCTCGACTTGCTTCTTGAATGGCTATTATCCCTACATGATTTGAAGAAGTAGCAACCATAGTTTGTTTCGTTGAACGCCATGATATGGCTGTACCTCCACTTGTAAACAAATATCCTGTCTGAGATCGAGCTTTATGGGGATCGGATAAATATCCTGCGTCTGCATAACCAATCAATGATGACTTGGATCCATTTGATTAAAATAAACTCATATCAATGGTCCCTTGGAGGTATCTGAATATATGTTTAATACCATTCCAATGTCTTTGTGTTGGCGAAGAACTAAATCTTTCCAATAAGCTTACTGAGAAAGCTATATCTGGTCGAGAATTATTGGCAAGATACACTAATGCCCCAATTGCACTAAGATATGGTACTTCAGCACCAAGAAGCTCTTCATCATTTTCATGAGGTCGGAATGGATCTTTCTTTATATCAAGTGATCTCACCACCATCGAGGTACTCAATGGATGTGCTTTATCCATATAGAATCGCTTTAAAATCTTTTCGGTGTATGTTAATTGATGGACAAATATTTCATCTTTCATATACTCAATTTGTAGACCAAGACAAAATCTTGTCTTTCCAAGATCTTTCATTTCAAATTCTTTCTTCAAACAGTCTACTGCTTTTGGAAGCTCCCCAGAAGTTCCAATGATATTTAAATCATTAACATACACGGCGATTATAACAAATTCAGATCTAGACCTTTTTATAAAGACACAAGGACAAATTGGATCATTTTTGTACCCTTCTTTCAACAAATATTCACTCAGGCGATTGTACCACATACGACCTGATTGTTTCAATCCGTATAAAGATTTCTGAAGCTTTATTGAACAAGTTTCACGAGAACTTTTATGTGCTTCTGGCACTTTAAATCTCTCAGGTATTTTCATAAAAATTTCATTGTCTAATGATCCATACAAATAGGTTGTGACAACATCCACTAGACGCATATCAAGTTTTTCATGCACTGCCATATTTATGAGATACCTGAAGGTAATAGCATCCACTACAGGAGAATATGTCTCCATATAATCAATGCTAGGCCTTTGCGAAAACCCTTGTGCCACAGTCGTGCTTTATATCTAACGACTTCATTTTTATCATTTCGTTTTCGCACAAAAACCCATTTGTACCCTACTAGCTTTATACCTTCAGGTGTTCGAACTATGGGTCCAAAGACTTCACGTTTTTCAAGTGAAGTTAACTCTGCCTGGATAGTGTCTTTCCATTTTGGCCAATCATTTTTCTGTCTACATTCATCGACAGATTTTGGTTCAAGATCCTCATCTTGTTGCATTATTTCAACAGCAACATTATAAGCAAAAATGTTATCGATAACAATATCATTTCGGTTCCATCTTTTTCCCGTTGAGACGTAACTTATTGATATCTCTTCATTGTCATTATTTTCAGTTACCTGGACCTCCCCTAAGGTCTTATCTTTTGTTACGTCTTGGGGATCTTCTTGAACCACTACCTCTGTGTTATGATCACTTTGATCATTTGCTCCTTTTCTTCTTCGAGGATTTTTATCTTTAGAACCGATTGGTTTACCACGTTTCAAGCGTGGCATAGACTCATTTGCTTTAATTGATTGTCCTACCGGGACGTCAACTCGAATTGGAGCATTAGCAGCTGGAATATGTGACTTAGTCACACTTGGTATGTCAGTGAATGCATCTGGCAATTGATTTGCAATATTTTGCAAATGAATAATCTTTTGAACCTTTTGTTCACATTGATTTGTTCGAGGATCTAAATGAGACAGTAATAATGCATTCCGATCTATCTCCTTTTTTAGCTGCTTATTTCTCCCCCCTAATGTTGGGTATACTGATTCATCAAAATGGCAATCAGAAAATCTTTTCGTAAATAAATCTCCAGTCATCGGCTCTAGATATTTCATAATAGAAGGAGATTCATATCCAACGTATATCCCCAACCTTCTTTGGAGACCCATCTTTGTGCGTTGTGGTAAAGCAATCAGGACATATATCGCACAACCAAAGATTCTAAGATGGGAAATATTTGGCTCCTGACCAAAAGCCAATTGCAATGGGGAGACTTTATGATAACTTGTGGGCTTTATCCGCACAAGTGCTGCTACATGCAAAATAGCATGTCCCCATACTGAAATGGGAAGTTTTGTTCTCGTAAGCATTGGTCTAGCAATTAATTGGAGGCATTTGATCAATGATCCGCTAGACCATTTTGTGTATGGACATGAGCAACCGGATGCTCAATTGTTATCCCAGTTGATATACAATAATCATTAAAGGCTTGGAATGTAAACTCACCGGCATTATCAAGACGAATTGTCTTAATTGCATAATCTGGAAATTGTGCTCTTAGCTTTATTATTTGAGCCAACAATCTCGCAAATGCCATATTACGAGTTTATAGTAAGCACACATGTGACCATCTCGTAGATGCATCTACCAAAATCATATAATATCTGAATGGTCCACATAGAGGGTGAATGGGCCCGCATATATCACCATGTATACGTTCCACAAATGCAGGGGACTCCATCCTAACTTTAATAGTTGATGGTCTAATAATTAATTTGCCTTGAGAACATGCAGCACAAGAGAATTCCTTAAATTGAAGAATCTTCTGGCTTTTCATTGAATGTCCATGTGAATTCTCAATTATTTTACGCATCATATTAGAACCAGGATGGTCCAACCGGTCATGCCAAATAATAAAATTATCTTGATTAGTAAATTTTTCATTTACTACGGCATCTGTTTCAATCCTGCTAATACTTGTGTAGTATAAGCCGGAGGAAAGAGCATGTAACATTTCAAGCACATATTTCTTACCAGACATTATTGTAGTAATATAAAGATATTCAATCTTTTCATTATTTGTAGTCTCAATATGGTAGCCATTTTGGCGAATATCTTTGAAACTTAATAAGTTTCTTTGAGATTTACTACAATATAGTGCTTAATCTTAATAGCCAAATTTGTTCCTCCTGGTAGTAATAAATTGGCTCTTCCAGAACCTTCAATTAATCTTGTACTACCGGATATTGTATTAACATTGGCTGCTTTCATTACCAAATAAGAGAAATATCTCTTATCTCTTAAAATAGTATGCTTTGTAGCACTATCCAGAAGACATATATCATCCTTATTAATCTTGAGTCCAACTGAAGACTGGGGAATTTTCATATTCTTCATAAAAAAAAAATCAAAAAGTACATCATAAGAAATATGAAGACAAACAGAAAAGAACATTGTGAAATACATTAGGAATGTAGAAACTAGCAATACATGATGCATTAGGAAAATACACTCAAGAAAAATAAACTAATTGCAAACATAAAAAAAATGACAACTTTTATTATAGCTTCATTCCCCAATAAGATGATTAGTTCTTCAGTCAATATCCTCAAAGAAGTCTCCAGCTTCTAAATGAGTAATATTTGATAGGCCTCCAAAATCATCATCTTTATACGCAAGATGTGCCTCGGAATCATATTTGTTTGAGGGACCTGCTTCATCATCATTATTTTGAAAGGTCAAGTGTGCCTCCACATTATTTTCTTTCTTTCTGAGGGAGGCTTGGTAAAGTTTGACAAAATGATCTAGCGTACGACAAATGCGTGCCCAATGACCTTTCATACCACATCGGTGACACATACTAATTTTACCCTTTGAAGGATTAATTTGAGAATCCTTATTGTTCTCCGATTTATTTTCACCATAATGACGATAATAGTTTCGTCCCCTGCCACGTCCACGTCTACGACCATGTCCACGACCACGGTAATTATTTTTTTTCTTTCAAACTTATCATATGTTGCTATAGCATTCACTTCCGGGAATGGAGCTGACCCAGTGGGACGGGCTTCATGATTTTTCATTAATAGAGTATTATTCTGCTCTGCCACAAGTAGGCATGTGATTAACTCAGAATATTTCTTAAAACCCTTTTCACGGTATTGCTGTTGTAGCACCACGTTTGAAGCGTGAAAAGTAGAAAATATTTTTCCAATAAGTCCTCGTCTGTGATAGTGTCTCCATATAATTTTAATAGAGAACTTACTTTAAAGATAGCAGAATTATACCCACTTACGATTTTAAAGTCTTGCAACCTTAAATGTATTCACTTATACCGAGATTTCGGTAATACCGTAAGTTTTAGGTGGTCATATCGGTCCTTCAAATTAGTCCATAATTCGAGTGGATCTTTTACGGTTAAATAGCTTTTAACCCTTCATGTAGATGATGACGAAGGAAAATCATGGCCTTCGCTTTATCCTGATTTGACGCTTCATTTCCTTGTATAATAGTATTTCCAAGACCTTTAGCGTCAAGGTGAATTTCAGCATCAAGGACCCATGATAAATAGTTCTTCCCGGTGATGTCAAGTGCCACAAATTCAAGTTTTGATAAATCTGACATAGTGAATACTATCATAAAAGATAAATAATTTAGAGAAATAATTATATTAATAAACAATTAGTGAAACAAAAAAGAGTAGGGGAAAAAGAAACGGTAATAAAGCTATATCATGTAAACAACCTACTATTTTCTTTTATTCTGGCCATAAATTGAAAATAACATACTGTTTCATTTCACTTTATATTATTGATATATATATATATGTGTTAAAAGAATTGAACGTGACTAACATTATTTATATGTTCCAATCCAATAAATATAAAGTAATTAAACTAATGTGAAATTATTACTTGTCAATTCATTTCTCATAGTTCTTCAAAATGCCTTAAAGATATATTTTGATTCAGGAAGTCCATGAATATTATAAGTATGTCATTAGTGGGTAGCTAGTTTGATGACTTTGAGGTCATCTAAGAGTTGAGCACCGAAGGAAATAGTTAGTTTATCACTGCAATGTACTTGAATTATTTAAGATGCCCAAGAGTCTGCAAACAGTGAGCATAAGATAAGTACTGCCATAACCAAAATGAATATAATGATACATACCTTAATAAAATATGGCTCAACTTAGCGGGGGTTAAGGATAAAATTAGAGCTTTGTGCTGATAACGTGTTATAAAATAAAAGCAATACAGTAAAATATAAATAAGAAGAGATAGAAAGAAGGAAGAAGTCTTTTCTTCTTTCACTTTTGTGTGTCTTCAATTAAAATTTACATAGCCTTTTATAGGCATAAAATGAGAAGACTTACTATTGTAAATAGTGAATGGGATGGACATAAAGCAGGAGATTTCATCCATAAGCTATTTACATACATGGGCACCCATATCTACAAACTATTCATAGCAATTACTTATTTGATGAAATCCTATAACTTTCACTTGGATCTTAGGTTATAAACTAGACTAAGTGCTCGAGACTAATGTTTTGGGTATTCAACGCAAGCCCCTTGAAGGATATTTTTCTTTGCAGAGCCTCATCACATGCTCTAATTGCAAGGTGTTACCATTTCAGTGTAATTTCTGGGGTACAAGCTAGAGTTGTCTGGTAAGAACTAACCATTTTCAATTAAAATCAACTGTTCGAGTGCGGTACATAAAATATTCAATATGAACACTGTGAAAGCCTAGATAAACCATCAATAATTTAAGCTGAATCCAACAATTCTAACTTTGACGAATTCACCAACACAACCACAATAACAGAGTTCAGATCATACACTTCCCCCATTACTATTTCCTCCCCTAAGACGAGGAATACCCATTATGCGAGCTCACTAAACAGGTCATAGTAAAATGAGACCGCGACAACCTGATAACTAATAATCAAGTCAATTATGCATTTGGACTTGTTACACTGATTATCAGGAGAAAGACATAGTGCTCAAATAAGCAGTAACAAAAAAAATGAAAAATGGAGTACAGCATTATTGTCCAGTCAAGAGTCCATCTCATTATACCATCGAAAGAGTAATGGTTCACTGATATTATACAAAAGTCACCACCCCAGATTCTTCAATGTACTACTCTTCAGCAGCACGCTTCGACAAACATTATGAGAGGGGAATATGAACTATTTGTGTACTTAAACGATATGGATACAGAGAATCTAGGAGAACAAATACAGGTGCACTGGCAGTGTCTCTGTGCGTTGTTAGCGTTTCACCCAAATTCAGACATGTAGATGCAAGCACGCAAGAAGAAACAGTTTAGCTCGATTTCCTGCCCATATGAAAAGTGCATTCAACTTGAAAGCATTTACTTCAAGTAACCACTAAACGCGATACTAATCCATACCTTTCTTCCTGATTTCTTGCACAAATCAGAGTTCTTTATTCAAGTACCATAAATAGCACTGGCCTCTATTCTACTGTATCCAGTGAGCACTATTTCTACGTCAAAGGTGGAACCCCGGTCAGTCGCTGTCCCAAGTTTCATCCAAGTCCTTTGAGCTTTTCACCTTTGTCTTGCTCTCGGAAGTACCCTCATTTTTCTTCATCTGCTCTTGACTACTTGTCCTAAAGCTATTAGTTGCCCCTCTTGATGCCCTTGAACCAGGTGCATCTTCTGCACTTGATCCCAATGTTGCTACCTTATCATAATCCTCCCCCTCGTCACTACTACTTCTATACTCACTTGGTAGCATTGAGTGCTGCCCTCCCTCATCATCTGAATTCCACATGGCTTCCTCAAGGTCACTTAACATGTCTGAACCAGAACCTTCTGTACCCATCTTTCCCTTTAAATAAGGATCAAAATTTCTGCTTGAACCTCCCTCACTTATAGGTCTACTGCTCTTACCCTTCTGCCATTTCTCCGTTTTATACTTAGGATGCCTGTCAGGAGCCTTGTACATGCCGGAATCAGCGTAATTGCTTCTACCTCGTCGGTCATCATTGTTATCCAATTCATTGTCATCTTCAGATACATCATCATGTCCATCATCATCAGCTATCTTCCTTCCGTAAGTCTTATTCCAGCCACTTGTCCTCCCTCCTGACTCATCATCTGATTCATCACTTCCCATCATTCCAGATCTTCTGAATCGACTACCTATATCTTCTTTGTTCCAATATCTAATCTTCCCTACTTCGTCTTTCTCTGCTTCTTCCTCAGCTGCCCATTCGTCATCAGCTGCCTGTTCTATCTGAGCAATAAAACGGTCAAGTTCTTCCTGGTCACTGTCTTCAGCTGTTGATTGTGTTTGGTCTATACTACTGCTGAGACCCAACTTAGTACCAGTATCCTCCTGAAAGACATATGGGCTTCCTTCTTTCTTATCAATGGCATTGAAGAATGTGGATGCTACTCTCTGGATGCTGGCCCTGGCTGCTGGATCATCAGGATTTATCCCCTTCCTCCGGAGCTCTTGTTCTATTTTCTTTATGTTTAATTTCTGTGATTCCAGTGCTTGTTCGAATCGGGCTTTAAATAATGCCTACATGGAAGAGATAACTTTGTCAAACAGTAGATGTGTACTCATCAATAGTAACATGTTCAAATTTCCAGCGTTGTTAAGCAAGTTACAGAAAAGCTAGTTCATTACATACAATAGGAATTAAAAGAGTCCAGAATCTTAGTCCCTATATTCAACACAAATTCCAAAATATCGATGGTTCAAGATATTTTCAACAGATGAGACATGCCGTATACCCATTCTTCGGGACCAGGAGTACATGTCGAAGACTCATAGCACCCAGGGAGTTTTACATCACATAGATGTATGAAACACAGACAGAAGCTAGGTTCCCTCAAGCAAATACAAAATTAAGGGGTTAACAGAAACATATAACAATTCATCAACTTGTAAAGTTACCACTAGGATTTACATAAGCAGTGGATTACTCAAAAGAGATTTGTAGCTCACCTTCCTTTTTGTAAGTGTGTTGATAGGTATTAAATTCTTAGGCTGGCGGTAGTTTCTGCCGCGAAACATAATAATGGTTTTTACATTGTGTATGTTAACCACAATACCACCACTTAGTCGAGCGAGCATTGAGGCCATCTCTTTAATTTTTTCCTTAGGGAAGTTATCACAACAAACTTGCACAGTCTCATGGAACTTCCAGTGGAGATGCATATTTTGGACAACTCCACCGAAGACTCCACGAACACCAACAGGAACATAATTTTTATTCCTGAAACCAATCTTCTTATACGCTTGCAGTTGCTCAGGAGTCAGAAGCTCAGGATCATGCCGTGGAGATGGCAACTCTGGTAGCTCATATTTCTTCAGCTTCTGAAGTAGCAAAGCAACTTTTTTCTTTGCTCTACGGAGATTATAAATTAACCGTTCTTCATCAGTCATCAGCTTCAATTTCAACTTCTTTGACCTCCGAATCTCCCTTAGGGTTTTGCTTGACTCATTCTGCATTCTCATTGCTACTCTACTCCTCATGCTCTTCCCCGACATCCACCGCACTCCACCACTGCAATTCCACACATTAACTTCCATATTTTTGACCGTCGTCGTATTTTCACTGCTTGAAATCATATTCACCATATCGTATCTCCGCAGAATCGCATTCCTATAGTAAAAAAAAAAAAGTTAAATTTATCTAAACTTAACTAACAAAATTAGAAAAAGAAGAGAGAGGAAATATACTGCAAGGAGCGCCGTTGAATGTATCTGGAAACGAACATGACGGCGATAATGTAGAAATCGGTCACTGAGCTTCTAGTTTCATTTTACCGTCTTTAGAGGAGCGAATGTCAATGGCGCATAGGGTTCTTTGAACAGAGGTTTAAGTTTCAGTTTCACTCTGGGGACGATGGGATTAATTTGGGGGAAGAAGAACAATAGAATATAACTGGGTTACAAAAGTTACACTCCTTTAACCTAAGTTGAAGGGATATTTTATGTTTTTGTTTCCTTTTCTTTTTTTCTTTTTTTTTTTTTTTTTTTTTTTTTTTTTTTTTTTTTTTTTTTTTTTTGCACTCAAGGGATATTTTATTTTAGTATTATAAATATTGTTATGTACTTATTTTTTCTTGGCAAAATACCTTAAACCACCTCTAAACTTGGCTCAGATTATTAGTATCCTCCCCGAACTATGCCCGGTCTTAATTACCCCCTCNAATCTGACATAGTGAATACTATCATAAAAGATAAATAATTTAGAGAAATAATTATATTAATAAACAATTAGTGAAACAAAAAAGAGTAGGGGAAAAAGAAACGGTAATAAAGCTATATCATGTAAACAACCTACTATTTTCTTTTATTCTGGCCATAAATTGAAAATAACATACTGTTTCATTTCACTTTATATTATTGATATATATATATATGTGTTAAAAGAATTGAACGTGACTAACATTATTTATATGCTCCAATCCAATAAATATAAAGTAATTAAACTAATGTGAAATTATTACTTGTCAATTCATTTCTCATAGTTCTTCAAAATGCCTTAAAGATATATTTTGATTCAGGAAGTCCATGAATATTATAAGTATGTCATTAGTGGGTAGCTAGTTTGATGACTTTGAGGTCATCTAAGAGTTGAGCACCGAAGGAAATAGTTAGTTTATCACTGCAATGTACTTGAATTATTTAAGATGCCCAAGAGTCTGCAAACAGTGAGCATAAGATAAGTACTGCCATACCAAAATGAATATAATGATACATACCTTAATAAAATATGGCTCAACTTAGCGGGGGTTAAGGATAAAATTAGAGCTTTGTGCTGATACGTGTTATAAAATAAAAGCAATACAGTAAAATATAAATAAGAAGAGATAGAAAGAAGGAAAAAGTCTTTACTTCTTTCACTTTTGTGTGTCTTTAATTAAAATTTCATTAGCCTTTTAGAGTACTATAAATGAGTAAGACTTACTATGTAAATAGTAGATAGGGATGGACAGTAAGCAGGGTAGAGTTTACATACCGATAAAGCTTAATTTAACACTTAACGATCGGGGTACACCCCTAAAGTACTACGTAACCCTAAACGTTAACTTCTAACGTTAATCCTAAATTTTACCGTTTAATTTTTGAATTTACGGTAAAAATTCCCCTTAAAATTTAAACCTTTTACCTTAAACCGTTTACGGGTTAATACCGTTTTTAAAACGGGTTATTTAAAAAAACCGTTTTCGTAAAACCNTAAATCTTTATTTTCAGGTCAATTTCAAAAAATGATTAACTAAAACTTTATTATTTTGGCCAAATAAAAATATTTAACCTAAATAATGTATTTCTATCCAAGTTTTATTATAAATTGTATTCGAAAAAAATTATCTCAAAAAGTAATATTCTTAAAACGGTAAAAATATATTTTATTTTTCAAAAAAATGTCACATACAGAAAAATCCACGTGGCAGGTGAGTGCACCCAGACTTTTTGCCACATCAGCGTCTAGGGAGGTAATGTCTCTCAAAAGGCCAAGTTGAGGGGGTAATTAAGACCGGGCATAGTTCGGGAAGGATACTAATAATCTAAGCCAAGTTTAGGGGTGGTTTAAGATATTTTGCCTTTTTTCTTTACACTAATTAATATATTACTTATCCTATCCTTCTTTTATTTATTAATTTTACTAAGTGTTTTGCTCCATGCAATTTTTTATTTATTAATTTTGCTAAATATTTTATTTATTTATTGCACTCTTTTAAAATTAATATTTTCTGGAGATGGCACTTGTCATCCTATCCTTAAATTTTGCTAAGTATTTTATTTTATTTTTTTAAATTAAGACTTTTCTTGTGATGACACTTCATCACTAATTATAATATAGATATAGTTGAGTAACAGGTATCTCCATGTGTTGATCCAAAACTGACAAAACACTTAACCAAGGAGTGTTATTGCAAAAATGTACTGCCAAATAAGTATATGACAATGTGGAGATAACATGATAAGCAACAGGAAATAATATAGGCCATCGTCTTACACTTTCACTAGGAAAAAGAAAGTTGAACACAATAGCAACTGTAGTTATTTGCGGACAAAAAAGTTCAACATCAAATCACCTGTCAAAAACTTCAAGCCTCTCCATACCGTCCAGAAAATATCTTAGTCAAGAAATGCTTGAGCTCATAATAAATAAAAACTCCAATACACATTAGGTAAAAGTCACAAAAAAGGTAAATAGCAAATTGAATTTCTTGAACCAAAATGCCGAGGATGCAAGACTCCGGTATAAGCCACTGCACGACTCAACCCATTCACCGCCTAGAAGCCGGCCAACTGGTCCTCGAGCCACTACCAAATGGAGACGGCTTTCGTTCATCGCGCCATGATGGTCGATCATCTGGCTTACTTCCACCGCCCCACTTGTCAGTTTCAGGAGGTGGAGCCTGGCCTGCACCATCCATTTTCGCTCGTAAGTGCCTAGGAACATATTTCCCAGGGCCAGGAGTAGGTGCAGTAGCTGCTGCAGCAGGAATTGGAGCAGCTCCGCCAAGTTCTGCGGGACGCCCCAAGGTTGGAGGCTCAGCAGGCTTTGACAGCACAGCAGTGGACCTACGCAAGATCTCTTCTCTCTCCCGTTTTTCTTTCTCTTCAAGTTCTAGCATTCGTCGCCTCTGCTTTTCTGCAATCTCATCTAACTTGGCTTGCCGCTCAGCTTCCTCTTTCTTCCGTCTCTCTGCCTCTGCAAAATTTTCAGAAAGTTGCCATAGGATGCTAAATTAATTTTGAGTAGCTACTGAACCTCAACTGCAGGCAGGGGGTAAAAAGAAAGGAGCGAGGGAAAAAGAACTTAAAAAGGACAGTTTATAAGTTCAGAATGGTCGAGTACATGCTATAGTGATAAGAGTGTAGCAGAGTATCCAAAACCCAAAAAAATACATGTCGGAGAAACAGAAGCATGAACTCTTTGGTTGGACACACCTCGATAAATGCCCACCCGGCCCCCTTAACCCTAAAAGATTTGAATGCACATGACGTGGGTGGGGAATTAACCAGCAAAGTACCTTCACGTTTGCGGGCTTCCTCCTCTTCCTGCAACCTCTTTTGTCGCTCCTCCTCAGATCGCAGGAAGAATATCATTTTCCTCCTAGCTTCCCTCTCCTGCTTCCTTGATTGAATTATCTGGCTGATCCTTTCCTGTCTCTCCCGTTTCATTCTAGTGAATTCAGCTTCTCGGCTACTGACAACTTTTTCTTGCAAAATTCTCTGCATGATTAGGAATATATATCAGCTAATCTATGCATTAGCATGAATCAATGCAGCCTACGTCAACCACCTACTTTGTCAGAGACCAAGACCAGTCTTCAGCAAGCCGATGGCTGCTCAGATTTTAACTAGTTCCACAAAATAGTAAGCATATATCGGAGACAATTTCGTCATTGCTGGCTACTGTGATATGCCAATGTATTCATAACAGAAAGAACTGCTGCAAAGGATTTTGAACTTCCCTTCTTTTTATTTTCAAACAAGGCCATTATACAAGAAACTAGACAGAAGGCAGAAAAAAGGATAAAACAACTGTTTCTATTACCATTAGCTTCACAGCTCAAAGATTAAAGTAGCCTAAGATTCCAACTTTGGTCCTACATCAGTTCCATTTAGACCCAATAAACTATCAATAGCACTGACCCAACTTTACATCGAACAGTTCAGTTATATCATCAAAAGCTTGTATATCTAGCAGTTCAATGAATTCATAGAAGTCGGATAAACTGACCTTGTTCTCCAACATGCGTCCCAGCCTCCTTTTCTCTTCCAAGTCTCCAGCATGTCGTTGTCTGCTCAGCTCAATCTCTTGCTGAAAACATATTAAAACGCAAGGTCAATTCATCAGCAATATTTCAACGAAAGAGGTAGAAGGTTAAAAGATAACATATCACTTTCTTAAGAGAAATGTGAAAGAAATTTTTTTCATGAACACTTGGCTGCCACAAGCTAGTTATCCCTGTGGTAAAAATGTGAAAGTACTTGTTATTGTGGGAGGGCAAAAAGCATAATGTGTCTTTAATGCAAACCTGCTGCTCGCGTTCATGAAGAGCTGCCTCTTCAGCTAAACGTTGTTTAAATGCAGATTCAATAAGAGGTGCAGCTTCTTCTCTCTTAGCTCTCTCCAGATGATCCATAGTTTTAGCAAATTTGAGCAACTTCTTTTCCATTTCTTGCCTCTCTCTCAGTTGCTCATTCAGCGCCAATTCCATAATCACCTGTTTGGTCATCTTTTCCTGAAATCAAATTAATGCCGGGCAAGATTTTCCAATTGAAAGTTTTTGGGAATAGAAGTACAAGTTATATACTTACTCCCTCTAGGACTGGCTTCTTCTTCCTCTTGCTGCGCTTTTCAGCTTCGTGCAGCAAAGCTTGGGCCTCTTCAAGTTCTCGGTCCTCTATCTCCTTCAAAATTCGTTGGTTCCTTCTTTGCTCATACTCGGCAGCAATGCGCTTTTGCTCAGCCTCTTCAGTCATCTTTTGTAGCTCTCGCCTCTTTGTTTCCTCCACTCGTTCCTTAAAAGAAATGGTCGTAAAAGTTCATACGCAATAACAACAATAACAAGCAATTCACAACACCGCCAAGAATTTCATACCATTTCTAAGAGTAAACGCTCTTGCTCCTCTTTGCGTTTCTCAATAATGGACTTCCGGGCAAGAAGTCTCTTGTGCTCCTTCTCCACTATCTCTGCTAAATTAGACAGTGCTTCCCCAAGCTTGGCAGCCTTCTTTGCTGGGGGATAAATCATTGTCCTTGCCTTGCTAAGGGATTCAGCCAAAAGTGACAGATGATCCCGGAGTCCTTCCGCCTCAATACTCTGGAAACAAAATTATAAGCAAATGATGTATGATAAACTAGCCTACACGGCTTAATGGGGGGAAATCAAAACCCTGTAGTTCAAAGTGTCTCAAAGAAACAGTTACAAATTCTCCTGCATCAGTTCATCAACATATATACCCAGAGGTACCTCAATACTCTGGAAACAAAATTATGAGCAAATGATGTATGATAACCTAGCCTACACGGCTTAATGGGGGGAAATCAAAACCATGTAGTTCAAAGTGTCTTAAAGAAACAGCTACAAACTCTTCTGCATCAGTTCACCAACATATATACCACAGAGGTACAGGTGAACTTACAAATCCATAAGAGTAAGACTTTGAAACAATCCCCATGGACCAAATCCCACAACATAGAATCTGCTGAAAACAGCAACCCACTAAAACTCTTATATCTCAGAAACTAAGAACTGCACTTCAGAGTTCAAAAGCTCCTAGTTCTAGTGACTGAACTACAAACTTATTATGCTAACCACACACCCTTAGAGAGCCCACTATTTTGCACAAAACATTAAAATCAAATGCAAGAAATGTTGACCCTGCTTTAAATCTACTTTCGCCTTCAGGAAATACAAGTGTCTTTCTGTCATGCCTAGCAAAATTATGATAATAAAAATATCTCCATAAAAGAATTAGATAACAGAAGACACACAAGGTTCCGTAGATGCCATAAGCGAGCTATTCCCGTGCTTTTACTTACAATGAGGGAAAGAACAATGTGGTGAAAGAACAATGTGGTCTGCAGAGATATAATGCTGATAAAATCTCTCAGAACCAACTGACGAAGACACAGGAAAGGAACCTCTAGGGGCGCCCAACCGACATACAAACAAAAAGTGAAGGATAGAGAAGAGTTTTAATTCCAAGTGACACATTATACCTGTTTACCAAAGAAGACAGCGCCCTTCATGTGATCAACTTTGATAGCTAGAAAATTACGTCTAACCGCATCAACTGATATCTTCTCAATAACAGTGAAGTCAAAGAATGGGATCATCTTAGATATGTTATCAATCTGAATTGTCTGATACACCTGAGAGACCTGCAACAAGAAAAGGAACAAATAGCAGCATTCTCAGTTAAAATGAAGACAGAACTGAAAGTTGGACTTCCACCTTAAATAATGTGCATGCGTGCTCTTTATCAAAAGGTAAAAAACAGAGTGCATACCTGCTGGAGCAACCTCAGAGTAGCAAGTTTTTCCAATGCAGGAACATACTGAGACAGTTGTACTTCAGGAACTGAGGAAACTGAAGACAGCTTACCACCAAGCTTTGATATTTTGCTCAATACGGGCTGCACCTTCAGTGCCAGATCCAAAGGAAGAAACTCATTTTCTAACACATGATAAAGATCTTTCACTTCTTGGGTGACACAGGACATCACACCTTTGGACACCTACAGAAGGAGAAACAATTAAGAAAAAACAAAGAAACCGACAAACAATTAAAAAATCAAGAGACTGAACGATTTCAAAAACAGTATGACATGTGCTCATCTTTGCCTCGAAAATTTAATGGGTTCAGTGAATGCAAAGAGACAAGGAATTTAAACTATAAAAATGGAAAAAAATTTAGGACTATATGCTAAATTAAAAAAAAAACATATATATAATTACTCACCAACTCGGAAAGAAGTGATGATCGGGAGAGCTGAAAAGGAGAAAAGCAAGGGAACAGAAGCTGTTCAGCCAAAGCAAGAGATTAATAGTAAGGAAATAATAAAAATATTCAAAAAAGACATTACCGCTACTCTGTTTTCGGCTTTGGGTTCAACTTCAAAACCTATTAGATTGGCCACCCTCAAACTCCTCTCCTTCTCATTTTCAAGCTCAAGATGAGATGCACCATACGACTGATCATAAGGAGGCACTGAAAGTGCAGCTAGGACAACAGACGATGCTATTAACTGCAAATCCTTCTGGCTTAAATTTTTATTAAAACTCTTCTGAAGAGAGAAAAGCTTGAGCCATGCATAAGCATGATAAAGATGATTTGATGACATCCAAAATATCTCTGTCAGCTTCCCATAGTAAACAACCATCAATGACGCCTTGGGGGTTTTCTTAACCATGCACATCAATCCATATATGTCTTCTATGGAACGGAAAGCTTCCTGTTTCAAAGAAAACTAAACATATGAAGTTCACTCCCATATAGGACAAAAGATATGCTTATAATCTATCAGAAAAAGTAATAACCTGCCAAAGACCCAGTTCGGTAGCAACTTTCAGTTGTTCAAATCTAGTGTCTAGATACAATTGCAGGCTCTCTGGAGCAGACAGATCAGGCCGGTCCCTCTGATCTCTATACTTGTTGAGATTTGCCAAATGATTCCGGATGATTTCACAAAGACGACGAAATTCTGTTGTACGTTTGTACTGCTTACAGAACTGAAAGGCTCGGTGTGCTGTCATCTGAGCAAAATAGGTTTGAAGCTTAATTAAACCTCGTTTCTTTCAGTAAAAAAATATATGCTCAACTAAAGATGGAAAGAGTACAGAACTTCCTATCAGCCGCGCAGAAAGCTTAAATGGCATACAGGACAAATCAGGTTCTAACACACACAAAAAAATTGCACCCGGATGATATATATAAACTTTTATCAAAAAGAATAGACTTATATTCTGACAAAATTGTTACATGTATGAAACAAAGAACATGGACAAATGCCAGCAAACTGAGAAAGACGCCCATGAATATTGTGAATAAGAAGTGAAAAGCGATTGATTTACTAAGCAGAAATCAGAAGCACATTCACTTCGCACTTCCTAGGCAAGCGAACTGAAAAGGTAAAAAGGACAAACCTGCTTACTCAATTACAGTCTAAACAAGCCTGAAAGTCATGATACTAAAATTCCTCACCTCAGAACATAAATGCAGTCTAATTATTCAAAAACCTAACGAAAAGAAAGGGCAATGGAAACTTACAGCATACAGAGCCTCCAATCTTGAGTTGTTACGCAAGATCTCGAGAACAGTTCTATATGTCTCCCACAAAAACTTAAACCAGGGAGTGACAAGCTCGCGATCAGATCTATCTTTTCCTTTCTCCCCGCTAACATAACTCAACATAAGATCTTCAGGCCTTTTATCAGCTTCCAAGTCCTCCACATCCAGAGCTTCCTCCAGCGCCTGTGCTTGATTGCGAGCCAGTTCAGCTCGCTCAGTAGCTAAATGCATGAAATGCTTTATCACCTCCTCTAAGGAGTTAATGTTCACTTGTTGACAGACTATACGATATTGAATTAGGCCATCCTTGGCAAACCTGCCCCTTCTCATGTCAACACATAGCTCTACATACTTGAACATTATCCTTTCAAGAGTTTTTTGCCATGCTCTATACCTCCTTGAAGTAATAAGATCATGAAGTGCTTGCAGCGCTTCTTGCTTTTGTCCAACAGTAATCAACTCTGCATCAAAACATCAAATTAGTAAACATACCGACATTCTCAATTTTACAATTAAAACATCTGGAATTTACAAAACTTCACCCTCCCATAATATTAAAAATCATCTAGACCACCCTCACCCTGTGACCATATAACCCCTCCTAAATTGCAGATATCACTTGAGATATAAGTCTGCAAGTGTACAGAGTACATAACACCAGGGCACATCTCAAAGTAAAGCTTTGAGAAGTTTACTGTAAAAGTAACTTGCTAAATCAGATCCAGATAGTAACTCCACTAACCTTCAGCACGCTTCAAAGCATTCTCAGGTTTGGCAAAAGTCGCCATTTCAAGGATCTTTCACCTGCAAGGGAATAGTTGGATGAGTCAAGTGGCAAAGAAGTTCATCAACAGGCAAGAACAAAAATGTTAAATCTAAACACTCAGTAGTAAGACTTCAAGAAGTTGCTACACGAGAAGCAAATCATTAGCTCGAAAAGGCAAGAACTTTAGCCACTTTGTCCCCCCCACCCCCCACCCCACCCCCACCCACCCACACAACCAGAAGAGGAGAAAAAGAAAAAAAAATAACAGACCAGAATAATGATTTCTTTATCATCCTTTCTCTATAACCAAGAAATCTCCAAGGTCCAGTGCCACACGGTTCGAAACTAGGTGGATAATGGGCCCACCCTCTACCCTTCTCCGGTTAAATACCACCTATGACAGGGTTCGAACCTGTGAGTGCGCCTAACCCACAAAACACAAAACACAAGCTACGCTCTCACCACTAGACAACCAAAGCCCCGGGGCAGTTTCTGTATCATCTTTTCTCCTGGGAACAAATCTAAAATAACCATCAATCAATTAAATTAACTCTGCTCTAATTAGGCCTATTTCTCCTCTTTTTCCCTCATTCACGCCCATCCTTTCCAATCTAAAAATTAACACGTAAATAGCAATATTACGCAGAAAAAGAACAAATAAGAAAACAAAATTACAAATCACAGCATGTAAGCAACAGCGTAGGCTCTATTCCTTGTAATTTCAGATTTTGCAAAAACTAAAAAAGGATTAAAAAAGGAATAAATGTACAATGTACTCTCAGCTAAATGCATCAAGATTAATTTTTTCTTTATTTTTATAAGAAAATCAAGATAAACAAAATTATAAATCGGATATAAATCCAAATTAGCATTCACATACATATACGCATCTACTCATATCGGATTAAAAATGTACTAAAAATTCCACAAATCTAACCAAAAAAAATTGTTTCTAATACATACAAATTTTAAAAAGTTCCCAAATTTAACAAAAAATACCAGTAGATTTCGATGCTTTGTGAGTGCCGCACTGTCTCTCTTTTTGTTTGCCCTAAAAACCTGAAATGACAAAGAGCTAAGTGAAGCAAATATGATGTGTTCCAGGGTTCACTAGAACTGGTCCTTCATTTTTATTAAAACACTCTTTGCACCCCCAAACTTTTTGAAAAATGTTATTTTGACCTGTATTTGTAAAATTCTTTCTTTTCTTTATTTAACGGTGAGAGGACTTAAATTAGAAACATCATACTAGTACTAGGACTAGGATAGGAGGAAATACCATGTACCAATAAAAAAGGATAGTCTAACTCATTATATTTGAGTAAACTAACTCTTAGTCTTATATAATATTTGCAACCATAAGTACCATTTGTCGATAATTCATAAAAACTTGAAATTATATTAATAATTAGTGTTTACGCATTATTATTGATGTAATCAGGTTTAATAGTAAAGCATAAACTAATTAATAAAAGATAGACAAATAAAGAAATTCAAGAAAACTAAGTACATAAAAATTGTTAGAAAGTCTAAAGTAATAATTGATATGTAAAACTAATCATTCTCAAAGAACGACGAGAGAGAATCAACTATATAAGGATTTAAGAATAAATAATTACTTTCAAGAATCAAACTTGAAAATAATATCGAATTCCAATTTCACAATAATATTTATCAACTCACACTATGTGAAAATCATCTAAAAATAAGTTTACCAAGTATCTAAAGTTATTACATAAAGCTAAGAAAAGAGAATCTTATTCTAATTGAGAAAGGTAAATAATAAAAATAATGTGAAGAAATCTCCTATTCAACAAAAAAAAAAATGGAAACTAAAACCTACCGAGAAAAGGAAATAAGAAGTTCCTTCTAAAAAGAATTACTAAACCAACAATACAAAGGTCTGTTATAAATAGAATTGTAACACGGGCAGGAAAATTCCTAGCTAGGTTTATGATGAATGTCTATATTTAGAGAGATCCTAGGGTTTATTATTTGGTGGCTAAGTCACCATCTCCCTATAAATAGAGGTTCTATTCCACTGTAATTCACTCCAAAATCAATAAGAATTCTCTCTCTCTACTTTGCTCTGCAATACTCGTCTTCTTCTTTTATTATTTCATAACACGTTATCAGCACGAGACTCTAACCAATTGAGTAAAAGCTTTGGGATTGAGCATAATGATTGTCAATTATTCCATGAACTTCCTTCATGATTAAATTCTGGATTTAAGGTAAGTATTTTACAGTATTTTTCTAATTTATTCTATACTTTGATTTTAAATACAAGTAAAGACAACAAAGTTTGATTATAACTCTAATGGAGTTTGTAAGAAATTATAACCACCTGAAGTGGTAAAATTTCTATGCCTCGCCATGATCAAATTCATGTATGATTGTGGGCAAAGAATTGAAAACCCGTCTCATTGATTTGCTCCATTCTCATTCCCTTACGAGAATGTGATAGCAGTATGTGATAAGTCTGAAAGAAGATAAAATTATTACTATGAATGTATCAATGGATATGGACGTGGCAATAGACGAAATTATAATCGTCATCATTTGTGGTAACGAGAACAATAAGGATTCTCAAAATAATCTTTCACTCTGTGAAATATATTTGACATGAGATTTTGTAAAGCACATATAGATGATTATGGTCCATTCATGATGTGAATGTGACAACATCTGATTTATGAATACATATTCATTCTTCAAAGAATATGAACGTGCTAGTGGTAGTGAATATACCGCGCTCACCTCTAAAAGGAGGTTTGAGATGATATAAGAAAATAATGTCATTATTATAGCATGAATGGTCATTGGTCACGTACCTATTGTACGCCAAAATATTTTGGCATTGTGATTATTAAAAGACAACGGTAATGCAAGAAACATATCTTGCATATAATTTTGACCATAACCATAATGGTATAACTTTCTCTTTAAAAGAGATATTGACCATATGGGTGTTGATGAATATGTGGTACTATAAAATTAATTGAGAACTCTGCAAGAGCCAATTATACTATTTTGGAGAAACACAATTAATTACCAATAAGGTATTGTGTTTTAGTAAGTCTCAAAGAAACTTATTCGATTTCCAAAGTATACGCGAAAGCGGTTGATTATATTGAGACTATTAATAAAGGAAAGATTTAATATCTTCTATTACTACAACTTGTAACGGGGTAATATGTATGTGAAAAGCTACCCGCTTTATTCTCCAATTTGTACTACATAGACAAAAGAATACCACAATGAAGTGGATATTTATTGATATAAAAACCCATATCATAATAAACTTGGAGTTTATTCATAATTGCACACATTATGGTGTAAACCTGAAGTTTATCAATATTGATAATTTATCCAGTTGGCATAATTGGTTTAGCCATGTTAATTCAAGTATGATGTGCAAAAATAAAAGAGAATTCACATGGGTAAATATTAAAGAACTAGAAAGTTCTTTACGAATTCTCTTACATTGCTTGTTTTCATTAATTAATAGACCATTAAAATTGGGATTGAATCCCATGAATGCTGGAAATATCAAAGGTGAATATGGGCTCATTCACCTGCCATGTATACCACATAAGATGCATCTATGAGATGGTTACATGTGCAATTATTATTGACCCGCAACTTAGTGTTTGCGAGGTAACTTGCTCGATAATTTAATATAGAGCATAATTTCCAGATTTTTTATTCAAGATAGTTCTTCTTGATAAGTTGGTTTACATCACAGTTGGTTTAGCAAAATAATTTATTAAGTGCCTCTACTTAATAGCTAAACAATTGCTTATGAGAACAAAGTTATCTATATCAATTTGATATACGTTATATATCAAAGTATATTATTTTATCCCCTCACAAGTGGTTCATGGTCAGGAACCAAATAATTATATCTTATTATTATTGATGTGCGGTGTATATTTTGATTAACACCATAACGCACAAAGATGGATTCTCAAATTTGAGGAGACAAGTTAGTTTTTCTAACATGAGGGGGAGACATGATAAACAGTTGAGAAAAAGTTACGTGGAATGAATTATTATTTGTACATTTAGATCCTCGAATAAGATAATATGAACTTGAAGTTCATAAAAAGATAATTCATTTGCAATATATTGCAAAGCATGCCAGACGCATTTGCTGACCCAAAGAAAGTAACTATATTCTCACTGCAAATGCTCCTATTAGAATAAGTCCTAGAAGGACAAAGTCTATGGTACGCTTAAAGCGTATAGACAAATCGGTTTCAAATAAACTTCTTGATAAAGAAGATGAGCAAATGATCAAAATGATCATAATAAAGGAGGCAAGTGATCTAGAAGATCACATGACATAACACTTCATAAAATCTCATGAGAGATTCAGGTACCTGAATATATGAATGAAGAGATCTCTATGTTATGTCTTTATGGAAAATAAGGAGGTTGGAACCAATATAAAATGTTTGTCGACGACATTGATTATAGCGCTAAATATATATGAGGATCTTAAGTCTGGAGAAACAATTCAAGTGGAATTTGGTTTCATATGAAAGACAAGTAGTTTTGGACCTGTAATTCAAACACTTAAAAGTATAAAGACAGCGGTGTGTGCTATCACCTTTATGTATCTTATATGTCTGGCATGACATGAAAACTTGATACAAATCTAAAGTCTATTTATATGGCTTATATGACTTAACTTATATGACAATCCATGAAGGATTTAAGTTGCTTGAAGCATATACAATTCTTGATCTTGAAGTACCACTTTCTCAGTGCAATTTGTGCACAAATGTATCTTGCTATAACTATAAGCATGATAATATGATAGCAATAGTTTTCACCTCTATGTGAAGATATTGAAACGATGATTCCAACAAGATTATATGAAGACAATACATCTATCAGGGATGATGATTTCAAGGTGAAACAAATTCGTTGAAGTTAATATGGCTGATATTGTTTATCAAATATCCACCAACGATCTTTGAAGATGGTGCACAAGATTAGAATGCAAATGCTCAAGTATGTGAATTGATGCTCTCATCAGGGGGAGTTAATGCGCGTTGCACTCTTTTTTCCTTACAAGGTTTTGTCCCGCTGGATTTTCCTTGCAAGGTTTTTAATGAGGCAACCAAAAGGCGTATTGTTAGATATGTGTACTCTTTTTTCTTCTCTAGAATTTTTTTCCCACTGGATTTTATTTAGCTAAGGTTTTAACGAGACACATTATCTATTAAATAGACATTCAAGGGGGAGTGTTATAAATAGAATTGTATTTATGGTGAATGTCTATATTTAGAGAGATTCTAGGGTTTATTACTTGGTGGCTAAGTCACCATCTCCCTATAAATAGAGGGTTCTATTCCACTGTAATTCACTCCAACATCAATAAGAACTCTCTCTCTCTACTTTGCTCTGGAATACTCGTCTTCTTCTTTTATTATTTCATAACAAGGTCCTATTTTTAAAAGAAAACAATAAATAGATCTGAGGCGGGGGCACACTTATATAATATCAGGTTCAACTGAACCATAACTTTCGACACGGAATATAAATTTATATGTAAAACATTACTAAAATCGCAATAAATTATAGCTATGAACCCATAACTGTAAAGATATAACGAGTTCAGTTGCAAGAACTTTAAAGGTTGAACCCAACAACAGCAATAACAACAAAACCAGTAGTTTCCCACAAGTGGGTTATGGGGAGGGTAAGATGTACGCAGCCTTATCCCTATCCCTGGAAGGGCAGAGAAGTTATTTCTAATAGATCTCGGCTAAAGAATGACTAAAAAGGAAAAGGTAGTTGCAATAAGTAGGATTAACAACAACAACAACAACAAGAAGCAGGTATTCCTACAAGTATCTTTTATCAAACTCTAGGTAAAAATAGTCATATATGGATAAAAGATAACATACTAACACTAATGCTAGCGAACTAAGCAAGACAAACAGAAACGCTCGACTACCTATGAACCTTCTACCCTAATCTTTGACCTCCACGCCCTCCTGCCTAGGGCCATGTCCTTAGAGCCCGTTTGGGTTAGCTGATTTGGAGTAGCTGATAAGCATTAGGTGCTGAAAAGCACTTTAAAGTGCTGAAGCTGATTTAAAAAATAAGCAGTTACGTGTTTGGATAAAAGTGCTGAAATTAATAATAAGCAATTGGAGAACTGAGTATTCGAAGAGTTTTGTTTTAAAAAGAAGTATTTTAGGGATAGAATAGTAAATATTTTGGTCAAACCTAAAGCGCTTATAAGCTGAAATTTGATAAGTTAGGGGAGACCAACTTATGATTTTTGGCTGATAAGCACTTAACTTATAAACACTTTTAATTTTACCAAACGCGTAGATAAGCCAAAAAGTGATTATAAGCCAGTTTGACCAGCTTATAAGCTTAGCCAAACACTGTCACGACCCCAATCCTGATCGTGATGGCGCCCAACACTAATGCTAGGCAAGCCCGACCAATTTAAATACTCTCAACCCAAATACGCAATCCGTTAACAAATAATACGATTAAAATAGCAAATATCAAGGTTCCAATTCGAAACTAAATAAAATAGTATGGAAAATAATAACGAATATCCAAACATTCCACAATAGATCTGGAGTCACGAGTCTAGAGCCTCTAGATGTAACAGAGTAATATATCCATAGTAATAAAGAAGTCTAGGATATGGAAAGACAGATGAAATAAAGGGGAGGAGTCGGGTCCTGCGGACGTCAGGTAGCTACCTCAACTACTCCTGAAAATAACTTCACGAAAAACAACAAACAGCTCAACTAAGTCTCCGGAGCACCTGAATCTGCACACATGGTGTAGGGAGTAAAGTGAGTACTTCCAACTCAGTGAGTAATAAACATATATAATGGCTGAAAGTAAGAAATTCCGATATATTACAATATAAAGCTATAATCAGCGATTCAGCACATAAAACGATGAAACAACCGCAGACAATGAAAATTAAGACCAACAGATATAAAATGCATGAATGCAATGCAATTCACATGACCGCTGCGGCGCGCATCCCGATCCATTTGGATACCCGCGCTCACTGTGGGGGTTCAGACTCCGGAGGGGCTCCTACATCCCAAGCGCAATATCATCGTAACATTCGCTGCGGCGTGCAGCCCGATCCACACTCAGTCCAGATATATGTATGCATGCAAGCCACTCGGGCACATTCAAATTATTCATTTTAGTTTCAATTATTAGGAATTATAGAGCTAAATGTTTAAGCCTTTATTTATGTACTAGTCATTTCGAGGCAGTGTCTAACTCAGGACTGATATCATGAAATATGCTAAGCATCATGGAAGCAGTGATAAGGATCCCTGAAGGATGCACATGATAGGCACAAAGCTCCAAACAATTCATAAACTCCAAGTAGGATGATTACCAAACAATTTCTAGTCAAGAACGCAGTACGAACATAATTCGGAACGGACTAGGTCACAATCCCCAGTCACAATCGACCCCGCACTCGTCATAGAGTACGTGTCTCGCCTCAATATAGCGTCACAGTGTGATATACCGGGGTTTCAAACCCTCAGGTCATCATCTGCATCTATTACTCACCTCAAGCCGGCCACAAGTCTAGCTCGCTATGCCTTTGCCTTTCGAATCAACATCTTCGCACGCCGAATTTGATTAAAACCACAACGAATACATTATAATAGGCTAAAGAAACATAACACAATCGAAAAGACTCGAAAAAAACTAAAATTCACAAAGTTGGCAAAACCCGAGCCCCGGGCCCACTTCTCGAAAAATTACGAAATTCACATTACCGGATTCCTCATCTCGCCACGAGTCCGGACATATAAAATTTACCAAAATCGGAGTTCAAATTCCCCTTCAAATCCCAAATCTTCATTTCAAAACCCAAGCCCTAGTTCTTCAAATTTATACCCAATTTTCCAAGAATTAAAGGTTGATTCTTCAATAAAATAGCATTTCTAGGTCACGAGACTTACCTCCAATCAATTTCCGTCACAAATCTCTTCAATTTCCACCAAAAAGCTCTTGAGGTGGCTCAAAAATGGAGGAAACAATGAATGAGTCGCGGATGAAATATCATAATTAAACCCTTCTGTTGCCCAGCTTTTCTTCTACGCGAACGCGGTCAACACCCCGCGTTCGCGAAGGCAAATTTTTCCTTTGACCAAACGATACCCCACGCGAACGCGTCGACCCTCACGCGAACGCGATGGTCCAGCTTAACCTCCTACGCGAACGCGATACTCCAAACGCGAACGCGATGCACAGGACGTCCTCTTACGCGAACGCGACTCCCTCATCGCGAACGCGATGAACAACTAGGCAGGGTCCCCAGGCCCTTCTACGAGAACGCGAGGCCACGATCGCGAACACGATGACCCAGAAATCACAACTACGCGAACGCGATGGGCACCTCCGCGAACGTGAAGGCCAAAAGTGGCCTGCAACAGTTGTGCATTTTCTGCAACACTCAAAGTCCAAAAATCATTCCGTTGATCACCCAGAATCACCTCGAGGCCCCCGGGACCTCAACCAAAGACACCAACCTACCCCAAAACATCATACGAACTTGTTCCAATCATCAAAACACATCAAACAACACTAAAATCATCATTTCACATCGGATTCAAGCCTAAGTTTCATAAAAACTTCCGAATTACGCATTCGATCACAAACCCAACCAAACGACGTCCGAATGACCTGAAATTTTGCACATATATCCAAAATCACCTAACAGAGCTACTGCAACTCTCAGAATTCCATTCCGACCCTCGGATCAAAATCTCACCTATCCACCGGAATTCGCCAAAATGCCAACTTGCCAATTCAAGCCTAATTCTACTCCGGACCTCCAAAATCACTTCCGATCTCACTCCTAAGTCACAAATCATCTCCCGAAACTAACCGAATCACCGGAATTCACATCCGAGCCTTCTAACTAATAAGTCAACGTTCGATTGACTTTTCCAAACCAAACATTCCTTAAAGAGACTAAGTGTCTCATTTACTCTCCAAACCAATTCAATTCAACCCTAACTCACCCGTTGCTGATAATAAAACATGGAAGAGCAATAAATGGGGGAAACGGGGCTGTAATACATGAGACGACGGGTTGGGTCGTCACACAATCCAACTTTCCAACGAGGATGCTAAAGAACACTCCTTGAGTACTTTATATACTTTGAACTAGACAATAGAACTACTTTTCGAATGAGCTTGTAATAAACGTTAACTTATTTTTGTTAGCTTAATGTTTTAGTTCTATTGATCTTTATATTTTATTGCGTTTTAGTGTTGTTGTTGTTGTTGTTGTTGCTGGCATAAAATGCCTGTTTAGGATATTTGGTATAAGCTGGCAGGTGGTGTAGCAGCCAAAACAGGCAGTTTCTGCCAAAAATATACCAAAAAAGCGGCCAACTTTGGTGTCCAGTTGGTCGCTATTCACTTAAAAAAAATTCTGGTAATTTTGCGACCAAGGTTGGTCACTTATAGTTAAAAAAAAAATAATTCTTTCCATTGGCGACCAATAAATAAAAAATTATAACATTTATTAATATTGCGACCAAAGTTGGTCGCTTAATATGATTAAAAATAAATAAAAATAAAATGTTATTTACATCTGGAGACCAACTTTGGTCGCCAAATATATAATATTAAAATATTTGAGCGACCAAAGTTGGTCGCTATATGCTTTGCCCGGAAAATTTGGTCCTTTTACTTGGGAGACCAACGATGGTCGCTATTTAGCGACCAACTTTGGTCCCTAAGGTAAAGGGACCAGCTTAATATCGACCAGGCGTGGTTGGTCGCTTTTTGGTCGCTTTTTGGCCAATAAGCGACCAACGTTGGTCGCTTTTGCTGGTCGCTTTTTTCCGGAATTCTAGTAGTGTTAATTAAGTGTATCTATTTTGATGGAATTAGAAGTGTAACACCCCGTACATACGGACTAGGTGTGGATATGTTAAATGGATATTAATCTGATTATTTAGACATATGAAGTCCTAGCGGGATGATTATGGGTGAAAATAGTAGTTTCAAAATCAAGATGGAAAGTGAGGTGCATAAGATTCGACAAAATCGACTAAGTTTGTAGAAGGTTCGTCTTCCAGCAGGGTCAGGTGAAAATGTGTAAGGTATTTGGGAAAACTCAAAGCATTAAAGTTGCAGGCCTTTGAAATAGCTTTCCAACAATATATTGTGGAGCCCAAACGGAGCTCTATGCAAAAAGTTATGCCCGTTTTACAGAACAGTGCGCAACTAACGCGCCCGGACCGCGATCGTGAGGCAGTGTTCCTACTATTTACCGCGGTCATGACCTCGGTCAGGCCTACAGGGGCGCGGTGGCGGACTTTGGGAGTCATTTTTAATCCCTATTTCGTCCCCCACAACCCCAAAATATAAAAACTTGCTCTAAAAAGGAAAGATCTCAAAAACCTAACTCCTTAAGGGTCCCTCCACCACCCAAGGTAAGTTCTAGTGGTGATTCTAAGTTAATTTTAATTTCTCAACATCTTATTAACATGGATAAACCCTCCATATCATTAGATATTCGATTGGGACATCATTATTGAGAGAAGGAACCCTAGAACTCGAATTCAAGGGGATTGAACTTCAAAGAGGTAATGTCTTCACCCTCTAATTGATTCTAGCATTGGATTAATGATTATAGACTCTAGTTCATGAGATATAAGTTGATGGGTTTGATAGGAAAGCATGAACGGTTATAGGTTTGGGGTGCTGATTGTTGATTATTGGTTAAGGGTGTTGTTTACCTTATGGGTAATAAAGAATAATGTTGATTATAATCATTTGAAACTTTAGAATTTATCTAGGAACAAGAGAATGGGTTATTGGGTGTAGAGACACCATTAATAAGGACTATGAAACTTTATTTTTACCAAGTGTTTGATAAGATGCTTAAGTGACCAAAACATGAGAATTATTGCTAATATGGAATCCCTTTGACTTGTATTGATTTAGATTAAAGTTGAAAGGGTTAACAAACGTTGTATTATTCTTAAGAGCAGGAAGTTAAGGTATGTGAGGCTAGCTCTCTATGTTTGGAAATGTTAATGATTCTCCCTACACTATGTTTCTTTTACCACGTTACCAATTGCCTGAGAAATATAGTTAAGCGTAGTTCCTTGAATAGTTGCAGAACTTTTATTCTCTAGCTTCGTAACTCGTTCATGACTTTCATTCTGAACATTGTGAAACATAATCAATATAGACTTCGGTTTGATGCCCATGAGTCTCAGTCTAGCTTACTCAGTATGCCATAAACAGTTGAAGTTTCAGTGTTCAAAATCAGTTCAAGAATACATATCTCAGTCTAGTCCTATTCTATATTCAAGAATTATGTAACTCAGTGTGATCCAGTATTCCAGTATCATGTAACTCAGTGTGATTCAGTACTTCAGTATCATGTATTGCAGTATGATTCTAGGTTCCTGATTTTAAATCCCTGAATGTTGAACACCTGTATTTAGGCCTGAGGCCGTAGTTTATATGCTTTATGCATACTTGGGCCTGAGGCCGTAGTTTATGCTTTATGCATGTTTGGGCGTGAGGTCGTAGTTTATGCTTTATGCATTTTTATGTATACGTATACTTGGGCCTGGGGCCGTAGCTCGTGCACATATATATTTGGCCCGAGGCCGTAGCTTATTCAGATAAACAGGTAGTTCATCATTCAGAAGAGGGAGTATTCATATCCTTACTTCCTTTGTTCAGTTCAGTTATCAGTTATCATTTCAGTTATCAGTTATCAGTTATCAGGTATCATTTCAGTTATCAGTTATCAGCTATCATTTTAGTTATCAGTTATCAGCTATCGTTTCAGTTTCTATTTCAATAGTTATCATTTCAGTACCAATTATCAATTCTCAGTTATCAGCTTAGTTTCAGTTTCAGCATTTATAATTCTTTCTTTCAGTTGCTTTACATACCAGTGCAATTCAAATTTACTGACGTCCCATTTGGCTCGGGGCCTGCATCTCACGATGCAGGTAATGATTTACAGGTTGACGATTCAGAGTACTAGGATTCTCGTACCAGCTATTTGGTAATCCCCAGTTGTTTCGGGGCATTATCATTACCTTACAGTCTTCAGTATTTTCAGATAGTCAGTTTTTTCATTGCGTCATTAGAGGCTTCATAGACTCTAACAACTAGAAAGAGTCGTAGGCTTTTCATATTAAGCCATGTGGGCTACAAATATATTTCAAAATTGTATTAGTATTTCCGCACTTTGATTTATATCATCCAGACTTTCAGTATATCATCACGTGTTAGTTTATCTTCCGCATTCAGTATGTTATGATATCACATGTTGATTCAGCCAGCTAGTTGGTTCGCTCGGTCGCATGTGGTCAGGCACCGGGTGCCGTGTTAAGTCCATGCCCAGATTCGGGGCGTGACAAGAAATAAATTAATTGACCCAATCTGTCTAAATATGATAAGGCTCTTGAAAAAGTAAGGTTGTATCTTACTGGACCTTGTTTATACAAAATTAAAGAACTAATAGTGCAGCTGTTTCATTATCAGGATTAATGAGTATAATAAAACATGGGGAAAAGTAATTAAAAAGATTTTGATGCCAGCATGACAAAATCTTTTATTGAGCAGCACGTTAGTTGAATCTCATCACAAGGGTGATCATGTTCATCTTGAAGGGTTGACCTAAATTAATTGTATTATTCCCATATAAACTCCCAACAAGCAGCTAATTTTTAACATTAATCTTTTCTCTTCAAAAATGGGTTTGAACACAGTTGATAAGACTGAATTCACCTTTTCATCTAAGTTCAGATTAAGTGATGGACGATACTTAGCATACAAAGAGAGAGGTGTTCCAAAAGAGAAGTCCAATTATAGAATCATCTTTGTTCATGGCTTTGACAGCTCCAAAGAAAGGGACTTCCTTGCACCCCAGGTTGGTTCATAGTAATTAAATACTATATTATCATCTAAATTCTCAATTTATCACTTAATAAATAACATATTTTGTTATAAACATTGAGTGTGGGATTATCATTTAGTGCTGGTTAATTATAAGCTAGTATTGATTAATGGTGGTTTAAATGTGATAAGTGAGTCGAAGTCGCATATAATTCCAGACCCTTTTCTATAGTTCCGTTTCTCATATCAACATAATGCACAAGCTACATACTAACGCTTAATTATGTAAGCATGGAATTGTATTTTCGTTTCTAAGACATTTTATCAGGATGTAGTTGTTGATCCTTGAAATTACGAGCAGGAAATGATGGACAAGATGGGAATATATCTAATTCAATACGATAGAGCTGGATATGGGGAAAGTGACCCAAACCCAAAACGATGCCGAAGGAGTGAAGCATGTGACATTGAGGAATTGGCTGATCACTTTCAATTAGGATCAAAGTTCTATATTATTAGTAACTCAATGGGATCTTACCCAACTTGGAGTTGCATCAAACACATTCCCCATAGGTATGATAAACTCTTTTGCAATATTAATCTTTAGTTTGTTTTGTGACTCCTCCTATTTAAGACAACTGATTGTACAAGATCAACTATGTGCTCTACTAATTGTACATTGATCCTGTTAGGCTAAACTAGTCCAACACACACTCTTAATATGATGTAATACTATTTGATTTTTATAATACTTACACGGGTCTTTTACACAAAAAAGTTCACAAACTTAAGAGTATATTTACATCTTATATGTAGATTCTTTTACTTATCAATTTTTAATGAGAAATTTTGCTCGCACGCCCAATAATCTTCCTCATTGAATTCGGTACCACATGAACATCACCAGAATTCATTGGTTTAATTATTGTGTACCGCCCACATCATTTGAATATTTATGAGCACCAGACCCTTATATGTGAGTTCCAAACGACGGCCAAATCAAAGAGTACAAACCGGCTCGTTCCACACCATCACTTCTTCCTCGTTTCTTAACTTTTCACGGGCCACAACATGAGAGCTCCTGTCATTTTTATACTCCTCCTTATCGGTGGCTATGAGCGGGTCGAAAATGAATAATGTAAAAACGAATAAATTATTCGACTTGATCCATATTATTTAATACGGATAAAAAAAGGGTTAACCGGCGATATGGATATCCATATTATCCATGGCTTTTTGAATATAACTACTTTTAGAAGAATTCCTAGTCTCCTAAACTTGAGCAACCCCCAATTTGAGGCTTTACAAATTTAAAAGTTAAACCCATTAGTTATCCATTTTCCAAGTGGATAATATGGTTCTTATCCATATTTGACCCGTTTTGAAAAGGTTCACTATCCAACCCATTTTTTAATGAATAATATGGGTGGATAGCTGTTACTATTTTTTAACCATTTGCCACCACTACTCATCCTGTTGAATTATCTATTCCGACACCAGCTTGTTGGCTCAGTAGCTAGCCCAAAAATATTAGTAATATGATATGATATTATTTGCTTTTGGATGAAACCCGCACGATTTTCTCCAAAAGCCTCAAATCATTAGGAATGACTCCACATCTATCTATCTATATATATATATATATATATATATATATATATATATATATATATATATATATATATAT
>NC_031995.1:77276362-77283810 GCF_001879085.1 Nicotiana attenuata | reverse complement strand
TATATATATATAGCTTTTTTTGCTTGTCTGCTTTCAATGTGGGACTGCGTTGTTAATATATGACCCTACTCAATTAGAATAACTATGCTTCCCCTTGATTTTATCTTGACAATATGCCAATTTTTTCTTTTCCTTTCGATCTTTTAATTATTGCAGGATATCAGGCGTGGCGTTTGTTGTTCCCATTGTAAATTACCAATGGCCATCCCTTCCTGGCAATCTCACTGAGGATGATCAAAGGAAGAAAAATTATGGGTGGATGATGAGGATTGCTACATATGTTCCTACATTACTACATTGGTGGGTGACTCGAAAATCATCCACATCTTCTACCAATGATTCAAAACATACATACTTTACTGCCAAGGATTTAGAGCTTTTGAAGAACGTACCAGGATTTCAATTTTTCAACCCGGTAAAGTTAATTTAGTTTCGCAGTTATCTCAATATTCTCTGTACTCTTTCTAATTAAGCTCAGATTGTATTTTCCATTGTGTTCGTTTAATGCATGAAACCTCAAAAAGAAAAAAAAAAAAGGAATTAGCTAAAGTATCTTTTTTTTGGTCACATTTACCGTATGTTGCTTGGACTCTCCGAAAATATATGTGGGTACGTATCGGATCCTCCAGAAATAGTAACTTTCTGCTTGCCGTGAACAGGAAAAACTAAGGAAGAGAAGTGTTTTCGACAATCTTTGCAGTGATTTCCTTGTGGCTTTTAGTAAGTGGGACTTTGATCCTTTGGAGCTGAGCAATCCTTTTCTTGAAAATGGTCAGAGTTGTATTCACATTTGGCAAGGTTGTGAGGACAAATTTATTAATTTGAAACTACAAAGGCATGTAGCAGAAAGGTTACCTTGGATTCAATATCACGAAGTATCTGATGGTGGCCATCTATTGATCTATGATACTACAATATGTGAAGCTATTTTGAGGTCTCTTTTGATTGGAGAAGAAACTCCACTCTATGCACCTAAATTATCCAACTAAGTCATAATTTACAGTCAACATTGTCACATAACAATGTTGAGATGGTAAAGATTGAATCTTTTTTCCCTTTGTACTTATTGTATGATGTATTTCGTAATGTGTCACGTTACAAAAATTAAAACAAAATACTGTTATTAGCATATAATAGCACTTCAAATCCAAATTAGAAGATATTGCTTGAATAGTGTTCCTATAGCATTATATACCAACATCTATGATAAGTGTTCCTTCCTAATGTACCCAAAACATTTCAACTGTTTTACAAAACAACCAGAAATTGAACACAATAATATAAGAGCAAAAGCTCAAGGGCGGCATCCAAAGTTGTGGCTTAATGGTCAATGAAGAGGGTTAAGAACCTAAGATCTCGGGTTGAAATCATTGTGGAAACAAAAACACTAGGTGATTTATTCACATCTGTCTAAGCCTTGGTGGATAGAGTTATCTGGTATTGTTGCTGGTGGGAGGTAACAGCCTACCACGTATCCCGTGAAATTAGTCGAGGTGCGTGCAAGCTGGCCCGCCACCGTAATTATAAAATAATAAATAGAAAGAGCAGACGCTCATGTGTGGATAAGAGAGCCTTAGCTGAAACAGTACATAATGGTAAACTTTTACCTAAGATTTATTACAAAAGCTAATAAAGTTCACATTTATCGCTTAAGCTGTACTCACAGGTTCGCTCGTGGAAGTTACCATCTTACTCACAAATACATGACGCAGAACTTGCATCATACAGTTTCTCACTCAACTAGTCAAGAGTTATGTAACGATCCGATTTGTTGTTATGAGAATTAGCATTCCGTTTGGTGGCTTAAGGTCTCGAGCAGCTTTGAAATGTGTATTATGACTTGCGTGGGTGGTCGAGTTTGGTTTTCAGATGATTCGAGATTTAATTGAAAGAACAATTCTTGTTTTGGAACCTTAAATGAAAAGAGTTGACCGGAGTTTGACTTTTGTGCAAGCGACTTTGGAATAGAATTTTAATGATTCCAATAGCTTCATATGGTGATTGCGGACTTAGGCGTGTGTCCTGAGTTAGATTTGGAGGTCTGTAGAATAAATTGAAGCATTTTAGCGGAAGTTGGAAAAATGGAATTCAAAAGTTTGACCGAGAGTTGACTTTTTGATATCGAGGTCAGAATCTGATTCTGAAAATTGGAACAACTCCATTAATTCATTTATGAATCGTGTGCAAAATTTGAATTAATTCCGGATTTATTTGATACGGTGCGGCGCAAATTATGGAATTTGGAAAATTCATAAACTCATAATTCAATTCGAGGCGCGATTTGTAATTTCGACGTTGTTAGATGTGGTTTGAGGCCGTGACTAAGTTCGTATTGTAGTTTACGACATGGTGGTATATTTGGTTAAGATCCCGAGGGCCTCGAGTGAGTTTCGGACGGGGTTCAGATCGATTTGAGTTTGGTTGAAGCTGCTGGTGCACGTTGGTCACGGTTGCTCCAACTGTTGGACACGGTTCAAAAGCTGAAGAAAATGAAGGTTCTGGAATTCATCACGGTTCAACACATCTCACGGTTGGGACATTGTGAATTCTTGTCTTAGAAACTCATGATTTATACTACCAGTCCTTGGTGAGTGTATTAAAGTCAGTTAAATATTAATTTAATCGTATTGTTGTTACTTGGCTTACCTAGCGGTGAGGTTAGGTGCCATCACGACTAGTTAGATTTTGGGTCGTGACAAGGTGGTATTAGAGCTCTAGTTCATAGGTTATACAAGTCATGAGCAAGTGTCTAGTAGAGTCATGCGGATCGGTATGATGACGTTCATACTTATATTCGAGAGGTTACAGAGCATTTAGGATAAACTTCCCATCTTTCTTTCTTTATCGTTCGACATTGATTCAGCTTGAATATACCTCCTTGAATTTCTTCCACTCACTTATATGCATATGTGAACGCTCGGTACCAGCTGTGCATCGACAACATGTGATTCTATGAACGAGGTATGAGATGTGTTTTTTGTGTATTGGTAGACTCGAGGCCAGGTTTAGACCGCGGCTTAGGCTCGGTAGTTTCAGTTGTGAAAACTTATGTGTTGGACTTATGTGTACGGTAGTGCCCTTATGAGTGAAAATTTGTGGCTCGATGTGAGGTTGAATGGCCATATGATGAGTATAATGTGACTGCAGGAAGTGTTTAGAAAGGGTTATCGGGTGCTTGCTGTATGTCTCGATTTGACACATAGTCTCGAGTTATGGGTATGTTAAAGGATCTTTCACGTTTTTAATTGTGGAGCGAAGTAGATTTCATGTCTTGTTGATGAGTTGAAACTTAGGAAGGTTAAGTGATTACGTAGTGGTTGCGGTAGTAAAAAGCTACTGGAAATCAACCTATGGCAACAGCCTTAAAACCGTTGCAACAGACAGGTAAACCGTTGACATAGAGTTATTGGAACGGTTTAGCGACCGTTACATCCGCTCGCGTGCCAATAGATCTAGAGTAATGGTTCTTGCAATGGTTATCCAAACTGTTGCTATAGGGCGATCTATCGCAACGGTTTTTCCTCTGCCTGAAGCAGCGAGTATTCTTTCCAATCGCAACGGTTAAAAACCGTTACCATAGAGTTCACAACGGCTGAAAATTGTTACCATATTATTTACTACAACAATTGGAAACCGTTACCATATAATTTATTGCAACGGTTATGTAAGCTATTGCAACGTTTATTTACAGATATTCTAACGGGTTCATTACGCTACTGTAACGGTTTTATTTCTATTGCACCGGTTTTAACTACCTATTGCATCAGTTTGTCGCGCATTTTGGAACGATTTGCAAGACCTATTGGAACGGTTTGCAAGATTATTATAACAGTTCTATTAGACTATTATGCCCTGGTTGTAAATGAATATTTACATATATATAAATTTGTAATAACCTGAAATTTATATAAATAAAAAGATAAAACACTTCATAACCTATATTATCCAATAAGCTAATATATTCATAAAACCAAAATATTTTAACCCAATCACATAAGTTTTACATTTCAACACTTCAAGAGTTAGAGTAAGTTTCAAATGTTATTCCTAGAACATCGACAACAATTCAAAGTTCTTAAGTAAGGTCTATCATTATAAGAATGGATATGGTCTATGAACAATGGATAAAGCACAAAGTTTTCAAATGTATTATAGTCACTTGCATGTAACAAATCCAACAGAGAGAAAGAAACAAGTTAACACAAATGAAGAAGCCAAAGTTAAGTAACAAATCCAAATCATCAAAACCAAACTTGTAAACATATATATATTCAGGAAAATTGAGAGCAGTCACACATTCTAAATTATCGGAAAACAAAAGGGGTTATCAACTTCAAAATAAATAAGGAATTTTCCATTAAGGAGAAACTAATTTACGGAAAAACAAAAGAAATTCAAGCTTTTATCAAAAAACATAAGGATACCACTGAAGGACACATGAAAGCTACCTAAAAGGAAAAGCAAATCTCTTTAGCATATACATGTCATGGTGAAGGCTTTTTAGTAGAATAATTGATCCAAAAGCAATATACAACAATAATCTCAATCCCAAGCTAGTTGCGGCATGCAACATAAATCCTCACTATCCAAAAGCTAAACACGGACGTAAACACACGACTGACTAGATGTTCGCGTATGTGTATAATTTCTTTATAGCTTGTCAACCTTTCTCTAACTCCTCACTTGAACCAGCAAATAATTATTCCTTCCTTAAAAATCTCTTAGCAACTAATTTAGTAGTACAAGCCAATAAAAGTCAAGAGAATGCCGTAAGTATATGTTAGAATGTTCAAGAATCACTCTATGCATATAGGTTAATGCTATAGGATATTCTTCTGAATTGTGACATGGTTCTCTCAAGCGCCCTAGTATACTCTACTTGTTCACCTGTGTCGGTTTGGGGTACGGTCAGTTCACAATCTTTTACTTGATAAGGTGAAGTATTCGTATGCAATAACAGTATCAAGAAGATACCAAAAACAACACAAAATCTGGACTTGTTTAAATAAAATAAGGAAGCCGAACAACTCCAGGATATCATTTATGCTAGTTACCAAAAATTCATTCAGCCAAAATACTAAAGTTTTAAATACACCTGTTTTTCATATAAGTAGTAATAGGATCTTTTCCCCCCATCAAACATCTATTGTAATAATTGGGTACCTCGATACTTCGATAAAAATTCCTCATCTTTAATAGCCTAAACTTCTGTATAAAAAGCCTCTTGTATGTTGTTAACAATCAACTCTAATACTCTATGCAAGTACTCTCTTTTATTCTCTTATACTTTAAAATAGTATTCTGAGAGAGATGTAAGCTGTTATGCCTACCCTACCAAAAAATTCTCAATTGCTCCACAAATTTAGTAGTCCTCACCTAAATTTTATGATCATTGAGTGACACTACTCTTCTTACCAATGATAACTCTAGCTTTCCCATCACTGTTCTGGTGTTCTCTAGCCACTACACCGTCCTAAGTTTATGGCAGCGTATTGCAAATATGTCTGGGGGTGTATTTATCCATCAAAGTCAGCTAACCTATCAAGTAACACCCAACAGCTAAATTTGAATTCAATTAGGCATGATCAAGTTTAAGATAACATTATAAATTTACAAACATTAAACCAAACTAACTTTTTAATATTCTATTAAAGAACAACAGGCTAAAACCAAATATTCAAGAAGTAAACAGCTTAAAAATATTTTTTTGATAAAAAAGATCGCACAAGAACCATAATTAGACTTTCAAGAATTAAGAAATGCATCTATGTATCACTACTACTTTATCTAGTCAAATAAAACGGAAAATCACAACTTTATTTTAAACTTTATATTAGTCATTGATTTACAGAAACATAAGAAATGGTTCCATTAAGAAGTTCAAGATTAATAGAACTTTGACTTAGCTTCACAAAGATTCTATTAAATAAGAGAAAGAAAAGTCTAGCGACCAAATCAGTAATATCTCATGAAACATTTATCTAGACTGCTAGCATTACCCTATTTCCTACGTACGTTTTCCCCGTTATTCCAAAATTTGCAACTTGTAAGCTTACAAAAATGAAAAACATATAATGTTCCACCAATCACTCAATTACTTTATTTTTATTGTTCAGATGTTTAAGTACTGTTCCACCATAGGCTCAAACTGATATCATAGAGAAACATGTCCTGTCCTTGATGATATTCGAAGTTTTATCCTTTTGTTCTAGGATGAAAGAGTAATGAAATGGTCAACTTTCTAAACCAGGTAAACAATCAATCTTTGAACTCCCCATTTTTCATTATCAACCAATTAAGTAATTTACTAAATAATTCTTTTTTTATGCAGAAAGTCATTACAAGATTCTCTGGAAAATTGAAGAAAATATTCAAACAAGAAAAGAAGAAAATTCAGAAAAAGAATTCAGAGATTTATAAAAACAAATCCAACATATGCATATTTTTTCAAAAGCTAAAGTCAAAATTGATTCTTCAAAAACCAAACATAAATCAAACCCCCAAACCCATCAAATGCCACCTTAAGAAATTAAAATGTCTTTTTCTTCTGATGTTCTATTAACAAAATAGCTAGGATGTTGGTTTTCCTAAAGTATAGTCAGTTACTAATAGGAATTGCACACTTGGAAGGAAATAAGTTTGTCATAGATACAAAAACAAACTTAGATACAAACTACCCAACTTAATAGCTCATGCTACAGGAAAGGCAAACTTATTTATTCTTGTCTTCCAAGTGCGAATAACAGAAAGGCACCAATTCTTGAAAGTGTGAAGATTTAGAGATTTTCTAATTCTATTTGCTTTCTTTCTAACATTACCTAATATTTAACAAGAAAATTTCAGTATTATACCATTGTACTATTAACACTACATGTTCTATGTTTTCTCCAACCAAAAAAAAATAAAAAAAATACAAGCATGTTCTGACAAAACAAAAGTTAAATAAATCCTGAGATCTTGGCAAAGAGTAAACTTATATAAAGCTAATAAGACCATCAAAATGCAGACATCTTTATTTAAAATTAACAACGCTAGAAAACATGCCTATAGGAACTGTCAATCAATTCTGAATTACCTCACTCGTTTTAAGGTAATCTGTCAGTAATAACGTGTTATCAATTGCAGAACTTGTATTATTCTGTTAAAACTAGCAACTCTTCTGTAACCTGTTTACTTCTCTTCTGAAACCAGTAGATATCATGCCTATAAAGTTTCACCTAGGCAAGCCTTAGGGTAAAAGCTGTAACTGCATCAGTCTTCAATAATTGCAGCCAGGCGGATCTAATGCGGATTTCTTGTCTAAAAATATGGGTTGAACCAGTCCGCTTAACGTTTAGTTTAATTCAGTACCTAATCAGTATATGTAAGGCATGCTAAACTACATTTTCGTGATTCTGAGGAGGCTTATGTGAGCCTTTAATTGTTATGTGTACCCCATAACTGTCCTA
>NC_031995.1:77265872-77275957 GCF_001879085.1 Nicotiana attenuata | reverse complement strand
CATTTTTATCAAAATCGTTCCCGTAAATAGATTTAGTGGGACGGTTCACAAAACCGTTATGAAAAAAAAACCCTATGGCAACGGTGATTTTACAATAGGAACGGTTTAATAGCTAAAGTGTGCTGATATGGTTCCAATGCTACTATAACGATTGTAACCGTTACAATATCCACTCTATGGCAACGGTTCCTTAACCGTTGCTATGATAACTGTTGCCATAGGCTCATTTTCTAGTAGAGAAGGGTATAAAAAGATGCTAGTTTGAGGCTAAAAGGGGGGGGTTATCACATGCGAAATAAACTACAGAGGTGTGATCTTTACAATATTGTGTGGATAATTTTCTTTACTACCAGTAGGGTAGATGTATTGAGATTTGAATTTGAAGTAGTCAAGAAAGTTGCCCTGACTATCACGAGAATAAAGGCAGGCTTAGTAGACGATTTGAGGTACCATATAGGTTGTGTTTCATGAACTTGGGAAGAATTTAGTTAAATCTCACTACGGTGTTATGACATTAATTGAATATGGGTATTGTGAATTATTGAATGTTTTGTTCTATGACATTGAGCTAAGTAGGGGAGCCGGCTATTAGCGATTTGATTTCGTGGTTATGTGTTAAATACTAGTGTTGGGTCTGAGGCATAATTGTGGATCCGTTATGACTTGCGAAAGTTGAGATCGAGAATGAATCGAGTAAGGAACATTCCTGGGTACATGTTATATTGCACGTTATGAGTATATATAAATAAATAAATAAAAAATCATGGGATGAGTAATTTATTATTTGTGAATGATGTAGTGTGCATGTAGTATGAATTTGCTCGGTTGCTCTAAGGTGGGAGTCACTTCTTTGAGTGTTGTTCTGCTAATGGGGCACGTATCTTTCGACCCGTTTGGGCGGTGCAATTTAGATTTAAGCAGAGTGGATGACTCTCAAAAAGGTTCTAAAGGGTTAAAGATTTATATGTAGCAATTGAGAATTTTCGTATTTATATATCGCTAGAATCGGTTATTTACATTGGATGGTGCTTGGACTTCCTGTAATTCTGTATGACTGGGGATTCTACATTCCAGTATAAGTAAGGTAAAGGAACAATTTTAAGTTCACATAAGGTCTTTTCAGAGTGGGTGTCTCGGTAGTGGTAGTTTATGGGGGTAATTATGATGCGGTGAGGCTCTACAAATGTTTTGGAGGCAATATTCTTGGGTTTGGTAACCTACGTGGACTGATCGAGTTAGAGGAATTCAGTTTTGATAGCTTGGTTATGTGCAAACAGATTTCAAAGTGTTCTTGATGGTTTCTACCATGGTTTGAGCCAGATATTTTCTACCTGTGTGAGGAACGTGTTGTGTATTGTGATTTCCTCCTGGATGGGAGCAAATGGAAGGTTTCTAACTAACCGGGTATGTAATTTGCTGGTGACTCAGAGTGGATAATGAGACTTTCGTGCTTTTCATATGATGGCATGATATATATGGTGTTGTGTCTGGGATTAAGATTACATGTACAAGGTGGCACTTCAGTCTTGAATGGAAGGTCACGAATTTTGGACAGCATGGCCAGTTTCAGATATTTAGATGAATGTTGTTACTACTTGGTATTTCTTGAGAATGGTTGTGCATTTTAGAAGGGACATTGTGTTTTGACTTACAAATATTTCATTAGTATCGCGGTACTCACTTGGTTGATAGACCGCTGACATTTAAATTATTGTTATAAGGCACGGAACAATTATGAAAGTATTCCTGGTGGGATGATCGTGCATGAAGGATGTTTTAGTAATTCGAGTGCTGGAGTTGTGATCAGTTACGGTGGTTCATGTGTTCTATGAGTTTGGGCACTGGGAGTTCGTAGAAGCTTTCGAGGCCACGGATTGTGAAGGTGTGTCCAAGTTCACTAAATAATAGTACGTGCTATGGTTAAGTCATTGAGGACTTTTTTTTTGAAGGACTATCTATCCATGCTCGGATTGCATTTAGGCTATAATAAGCCTAGAATTAACTGTTAAGCTTTAAGCTATGATATTTCTCATATCTGTAATATTGCGCGAGCTATTTGAGCCGTGTATGAGGCTACATAGGGGTTAATATCCCTGAACGAACTTGTTAAATACCTCAATGATGAAATAATTCCAATTTGAGCTACGATAGCACACTTTATACATGCCTACACTTTAGCATATCATTTATACTAGTCCAGGAACATGAGAATCTTATCACACTCATCATATACCTGTTTAAATGCGTCCATATGATATGTTTGTACTGGAGGCCTGGGACTATACCAAGTGGATTATGTCATTGGCACGTGAGTTGTCTGTGCAGACCCATATATTGATATTATTGGCACGTGATTTGTGCGTGATTGTTAGCACGCGCAACGTGTGGAATTTGTGTTTCCTTGATCACTTATCTGATTAATTGTTTCCTTCCTCTACATGCTAGGATATTGCCTGATCAGGGAAATTTGAGAAAATTGTGCACAAGCACATACAGATGTTCTTCTCAAGAAATTAGAATAGTTGGTTTTTAATATTGTTCTGAGCCACCTTTAAAAAGTCAAGATCACAGCGGAATAGCTAGAATAGTTGTGTTTGGAGATATAAGGTCATTGGACCTAGAATGGCTACTATTAGGTTTGATTCCAACGTGTTGGAAGAATAATTTAGATTCGACTTAAATAATTGGCTATGGTACTTGTTGAACCAGGGAAAGCTCCCTGACATATTGATCGGATAGGTGGTTATGAAATTTCGCGTGTTTCTTTAATTATCGGTTGTGTACGAAGGTTTTGAAATGAGGTGTAATTGACATTGGGGTTTAATACCGGTATCATGTTTATTTCTAAGCAGCTACTGTGATTAGCAACTATTGCGAGTATGCGGGTTGTATGGTATATCATGTGATTACATCTAGAGTTATGGCTAAGGCTTAATACAGCTTTTTAAGACCTATACAGTGTGTAGATGTGAAATTCCGTCTTGAAAAGAAATTTTTGGATGTTGGAAATTGGATTCCAAGGTTTATGGGCTAAGCAGAAATTAATAATTTTCAGTTACATGGTATCGTCAGGCCTATATGGAATAGGGTGACGTAGGATCACCCCTGAGTATGTGTGTGATAAGGTGAAATAGTGATGTTAAGGTTTAGGAACAACTCTTGGCACGTTTGAGGACGAACATAACGACCTGACTTGTCATTTTGCACATTAGCATTCCGTTTGGTGGCTTAAGGTCTCCAGCAACTTTGAAATGTGTATTATGACTTGCGTGGTTGGTCGAGTTTGGGTTTCGGATGATTCGGGATTTAATTGAAAGAACAATTCTTGCTTTGGAAGCTTAAATGAAAAGAGTTGACCAGAGTTTGACTTTTGTGCAAACGACTCCGGAATAGAATTTTGATGATTCCAATAGCTTCGTATGGTGATTTCGGACTTAGGTATGTGTCCGGAATTGAATTTGGAGGTCCGTAAAATTAATTGAAGCATTTTGGCGAAAGTTGGAAAAATAAAACTCAGAAGTTTGATCGAGAGTTGACTTTTTGATATCAGGGTCGGAATATGATTCTGGAAATTGGAACAGCTCCATTATTTCATTTATGACACATGTGCAAAATTTGAATTAATTCTGTATTGATTTGATACGTTTTGGTGCAAATTATGGAATTTGAAAAATTCATAAATTATAATCCGATTCGAGGCACGGTTTATAATTTCGACATTGTTTGATGTGGTTTGAGGCCGTGACTAAGTTCGTATTGTAGTTTAAGATGTGGTGGTATATTTGGTTAAAGTCTTGAGGGCTTCGGGTGAGTTTTGCACAGGGTTCGGATCGATTTGAGTTTGGTTGAATTTGCTGGTGCACGTTGGTCACGGTTGCTCCAACCATTGGACACGGTTCCTGAGCTGAAGAAAATGAAAGTTATGGAATTTGTCACGGTTGAGCGCATCTCACGGTTGGGACTTTGTACCTATTTTAAGGCAATTCGGGGCTCATTTCCCCCCATTCTTCTTGGCCGAATTTCGGAGCTTTCCTCCACTCTCTCAAAACATCCAACTCCTTCCATCTTCAAGGTGAGTAATCCTACTAATTTGGTGTTTCATTCTATCATTTCCACCCTAAAACTAACTCAATCCACTGTGAAATCCTTAGATCTTCAAGAAATTTCTTCAAGAACTCAAATGAGGGTTTTGCAAGATTTCTTCCAAAAAGGTAATTGTCACGCTCCAACCTCGGGAGGCGCGACCGGCGCTCAATCGAGTGAACCCAACTGAGCAAGCCTTAACCACTTTCTACCCAACTCAATGTGATTAAGGAATCGGGTCTTCGTTTAATTAGACAATAAGAGGGGTTGTACATTCACCATTGATAGTTCATTTTATATCACAATCTTAAATCGTAGTTAGGTTCCTAGATTTCCATACAGTTACAATTTAGAAAACAAGAGTTCAGAGTTACAACATAGTTCATAGACCCATCCGACACCCATACATAACCCACACAAACGTCTACGGAGCCTCTATGGATACAAAAGACAAGTTATGACAATGCCGGCAACAAGGCCCCGGCTATACCTCAAAAGTGGAAGTCTATAACAAAGATGTACAACATAACCCCTTGGAGGAGAAAGGGGGCTCACCGAGACTTCGAAAGGAGAACACTCTGCTACGCGCGATCGGCACTGTCCACTATGGAGCCACCTACATTCATTTAAAAATGTAGCGCCCCCGGCAAAAGGGACGTTAGTACCATGGAATAGTACTAGTATGTATAACTAAACACCATCTAGTAAGAAAGAACTTTCATACAAAAATAAGGCAATCACAAGTATAACTCAAAGGGAACTTTAAATGGCCACAACATTTTCAAATAAAAGAATCATACAATTTTCACATCGTGTTTCCATAGCTTTTATTTTGGGCATTTCATACTGTTCATCATTGTTCACATTACCACTGCTAGCTTGGGCGGAGTCGATCTCGACCCGATCGGCTAGGTCGCCTCATTTGAGATGTTCACTTCAATCACAAACACATTACCACCATGTGCGTAGCATGGCATCCGATCTCGGCCCGATCGGCTAGGCCGCCTTACCAAGGAGTTTCCATTTTCCATCAATCATCTCATTTCAATCTTTGTTTCCCATAAATCATTTCATAGGCACTTGGGGCCACAACTATCACGTCATATATTTGGCACTAGGCCACATCTCACATCATTCCCAATTTCAATGGTAGATTTGTAATTTAGGAAAATAGGTGCACACAAGAGTAATTTAAATTGCAAGCATAGATAAGACTTCACATAGATGGCACAATATATGCAGCTTCAATCTCAATTTAAGGTCTAAGCATTTCAATACATAATTCATATCTTTTGCCCCTTTCAAGTTATCAAGATAGCACGTTGATCATGTTGAGACACATCTTTCACGCATATATGGTTACAACACCAACTCATGTAAAATATCAATCAATGCAACAATTCAACTTTAATCTTACCATATTCACACAAACACCGATGAAGCTCAATTCCAAAAGATGGGGTTTTAGCCATACATACCTTGTTTGAGCTTTCCTTAAGTTACTACAACGTTCCGGAAATTCTAGCAATCCCAATCTACTTTGAGACATAACAAAATTGAACACATATTAGGAAGGTATTCATAGTATCAGCTCATTTAAGCGTTTTATCAAATACTAGTTGTGCATCTTGATTTCAAATCTCTTTTACAAGATTTCCTTCATTCCCCAACCCAATCTTTACTTATTTATGTTCAACAATCTCNTACACTTAGCCCCTTTTCCCAATGCCTTCTCTATTTATAATTTTCACATATCTTCTAATAACACATGCATGCAATGTAGTCACCCTTATCCCCATGAATTACCTCACTAATGACCCCTTATAGCCATGTTTAAAATTAAGAGCTAAGGTGATGAAGTCTTACCTCCTGGGATGATGATTTAGGTGCCTCGCTTGATTTTCATCAATGTTTTAACAAGGATTTGTGGATCAATGTTGATGAAAGGCACTTCCCCTCTCTAAGACCCTCTCTCTCACTCTAAAAGCATCAGGAAAATAGGCTCAAAATGAGCTATAGCATAGGATATAACGACAGCGGGTCGGGTTTAAAATTTAGAAATCTGGAGCCCCGACTCAGATCTGCGATCGCATATGCGATCGCAAAATTGACATGCGGCCCGCAGAATGGACCGCAAAAATGCTCCCAAAAACCTGAACAAACTGTCTGGGTATGCGACAAGAATGCGATCCGCATACCTGTTCTGTGGTCGCATAATGCACCGCAGATCCTTGCAAAAATTCCAAGGGGATTATGCGACGAGTATGCGGCCCGCGTATCGACTATGCGATCGCATAATTGGCCGCATAGTTGACCTCAAAATTAACATCACACTGCTTGACTCTGCGGTGACTATGCGGTCCGCATAGCTGTTATGCGACCACATACAGGACCGCAGAATCGCACTTTTCTGGAAAACGTTATTTCTTGACTTTTTAACACATATTCCTAAGTTGGCACTACGAGCTTTCGGGTTTTGAGTAGAATTTTTCACGGGGCCTTACAGTAATCCTACACCCTAAGACTTACATGTATGGACTTATTATGGAAAAATGAGTATGAATCAAGTATTAGAACTTATGGTATGGTGATTGGAAGACATAAATTCCCAATTTAAATGCATAACTATTGTAGAGATTGAAAATTGTTATTTGATGGAATTTTGTTAGGTGTGAATGGTTGATCACACGTGTGATGTTGGGAGTATAAATTGTTAAAGAATGATGGTGGGATGAATTCTTGGTAAATGGTGGTAGTTGGATGAATCTAATTCTATGGTTAAGAGATGTAGAAATGTATGCCTACTAGGTGTTTGATAAATTGTCTAAATGCAAACTATGGAATTGGTTACTAATATTGGTCCCATTGGATGTTGATATTGTAGATTGAAGTTGCTTAGTGTAGGGGATCGTTTTAATATCATTAAGGGGCGAAATTCAGTTTTGGATCGTTGGCTTTGAATTAAGGAGACAAGAAGGCGTTCAAACGCGCGGAATGAAATTCCTGGAGCATTTTTTAGCTTGCTCGTATTGGATTCAGCTTGTTCGAGGTAAGTAACATTTCTAAACTTGGAGATGAGGGTATAAAACCCAAAAATACATGTTATATGATTTGCTTGGAGGTGACGCACATGCTAGGTGACGGGCGTGTGGGCGTGCACCGTAGAAATTGTGACGTAATTGATTCCGTGGAATTGTGTAGTCAAATAATCTTAGCATTATCCATGTACTTTCATGTGTTAAAGAAATTGAGCTGAGAAAAATGTTAAAAATCATGTTGAGGCTATATGCCGATATTATTGAGACCCTAGAGGTCACGTTGCTGTTGAAATTATTTGTTTAAATTGTAATTTCATACTCAGTCACATTCATTCATTTCATATGATATCTCAGTATCTGTTGATATTTATTTATACATCATATTATCATTTTTGGGCTGATTTTTCATGACATTTTGAGCCCGAGAGACTGGAGCGATTGATGACTGAGTAAGGCTGAGGGCCTGATTGTGAGGATATTGATACTATAGCACGTGAGTTGTCTGTGCATCACGTGAGTTGCCTGTGCGGATCCAGATATTGATACTATAGCACGTGAATTGTCCGTATAGCACGTGAAATGTCAGTGTAGATTATAGCGCCTGGGCTTAAGGAGCCCATCCGGAGTCTGTACACCCCCAATGAGCGCAGGTACCTACTGAGTGCGAGTGCAAGTGCCGAGTGCTTTGGGAGGATTGAGTAACTGGGAGGAATGACAGAATTGATACTCTGAGAGTATGAATATGGTTTTATCACTATGTTGCATTGCATTGGCATGCACATTGTATGCGGCGAAAATCGGAGAATCCGACTTTGAGGCTACTGTGCCACTTCACGCCCAGCCTCGAGGGGCTCGAAGTGGAATGTTACACCCCCCAATATTACGCCCCGCAATATTTTACGTTGAATTTGTCTTCGTAAGGTAATTGACATCAGTCCAAGGAAAAGATTATTTGGGGATTATAAGTGATGAGTAAATTCGTGAAGGTAAGAGGGTAAGTAATATCGAAGAAAATGAATTTTTTCGAAGTTTGGCATGTTGGGGTAAAATACGGCCCGAGCTAAAATATTCGGCATTTATGGACTAGTGCCATACAAGGTACTATATGGCCATGGTAGTAAGGTGTATAAGGTAATGTGGAAAGTGAGTAATATTTTAAGTAATTCGGGATAATTTTTAAATTATACGGGTAATTAGTTAATTATCGGGTAACAAAACATTACCTTGTTAACTAATAAGCGGACAAAAAATTTAATCAATTGTCCCAAGAGGGAACGTGGCAGCCCCTCACTTTTGTATAAAGTGAGTCATTAATTCATGCTTACATGTGTCTAAGAGATAAGCATTAAAGTCTTTCCAAGTCTTTATGGCAAGCCTTATCTAAAATAAGGAAATAAGGATCTCATTTTGAAAGACAAAAGCAAACCTTGTTACATTCTGATGGAAATGAAAGGCAGAAGCTTTTCAACGTCCAAAAACCACAATCCTCAATTCATTTTATTTGGTTTGAAAATCAAGCACTTGGAAACAAATCCAACAAAAACGTTGGAATATGTCAAAAATCAGATTCCATCTATTTTGTCTATGGTTTTAAAACCAAAAACGCTAGAACACCAAATTAATTCATCCAATTATTTAGCCAACATTTCAATTGGAATTTCAAGAGATTCAAGAAGAAATCTCGTTCAACATATGTCATTGAAGCAGAAGCTTTATCTCATTCGAGAACTCCAGGAACAGGTATGTTAAGGCTCTTCCTTCATTCTTTTGGCATGATCTATAGTGAAACGAACGTAAACGATACGCTATTTCATAATGAATCTACTCCTAGCAACTAAGGTTGTCCATGTTGTTCTTTCCTTACAAAGTTATTCCAAGAAAGTATGTATGATCCTGGAGTCCTAGTGAAGTTCATATTGATGGTATGATGTCCATAATGTTAATCGACAGTGCAATGACCTTATGTCACTCCAAAAGGTTTAGAACGTGACTCCATGAGTCCAGCATGCATTATATATGTATCTATTTTACTCCATCGAGTCGCGCTATAGTCGGCCGGGTATGGCACCTATTGTGCAACCACTGATCAGTTGGGTTTACCGAGCTCCACGTGGCCGAGTACGTTTTTACCGAGTCCTCTTTGAGGCCGGGTATGATATGATGATGATGATGCCCACAGAGGCGTATGTTTTTAAAAGTTTATGTATATATATGTATTATGCATTTCATGTCAGTAGCCCCAGAGGCACTCAGATGTTACAGGTTGTATCTCCTCTATCTCTCTTTACATTACTGTTCTTGTTTATGCTTTCCTGCCTTACATACTCGGTACTTTATTTGTACTGACGTCCCTTTTGCCTGGGGACACTGCGTTTCATGCCCGCAGGGCCCGATAGACAGGTTGAGAGCTCTCCAAGTAGGCTATCAGCTCAGCGAAAGATGTTGGTGCGCTCCATTTGCTTCGGAGTTGCTCGTTTGGTTAGTATGATTTAGACGTGTATTGTTTGGTATGGCGGGACTCTGTCCCGACCTTTATGACATATATGTACTCTTAGAGGCTTGTAGACATATGTCGTGTACGTGAAAGATTGTACGGCCTTGTCGGCCTATGTCTTGATTTATAAATAATTATGTTGGCCTATTAGGCCCGTATGTCACGTGTATATGATAATGTAATAAGAAAGATACGTTACGTTGGTACTCGGTTGAGAAAGGCACCGGGTGCCTGTCGCGGCCCATCGATTTGGGTCGTGACAAAAGTGGTATCAGAGCAGTTCTGTCCTAGGGAGTCTACAAGTCGTGTCTAGTAGAGTCTTGTTTATAGGTGTGTCGTGCACCACACTTATAAGCAGGAGGCTAAAGGGCATTTAAGATTGTCACTCTTTCTTCTTACTCTAGATCGTGTGGTAGAGCTCAGTCATAGGAATTCAAATTCCTAAATCCTATTCGTAATAAGACAATACC
>NC_031995.1:77215847-77258082 GCF_001879085.1 Nicotiana attenuata | reverse complement strand
AAGGGGTTGTATGTGCCAGTTATACTAAATTTCACCCTCGTAAGTAAGGGATTCTGCTATCCTTGGTACGGAAGGATTACCGCAAAGCGAGTAAGGGTCATTGATGATGTGGAAGGATGCAAAATATGAAAAGGTGAAACATCTATAGGCAGGTCGTCGTAGCTCCAACTCTTAGTACACCCCTAAAGGGGGGAATATGGAGTGATGTGGCATTAAGTCACAATTAAGTAGTTCTAGTGACTATGGAATAGTAAAGGAAGAATGCGGTAAATGAAAGAGGAATGATATGGCATTTATCCAAATCTTATAAATGCTACGATTCAAGAATATTATGCAAGCACGACATTAAGGAGAGGGAGTAAAGGTTCTGCCCGAGCTGTTATTAATTAATAAGGAGCCAGTGTAAGACGTAAGTTAAGACAAAGGAAATAACCCAAGAAAGATTACGAGGAATATTGATATGAGAATAGGCCAATGAGTAGTTAGTAATTGGTCAGGAAGATCCCAGTTATGGCTAAAGAGGAGGTTACAGATGAGTCATCAGATCGTGTAAGATAAATATTGTAGAACCCAACATGGAGAATTCAGCCTCGAAGAACATCATTATAATACTTGAGAAATATTCAAATACGAGTTGCGATAGTTAAAGGTACCGTATGAGTATTACGGAAATAAAAGATAGTTCCACTGGGAAGACAGTCGAAACTTCAGTTCAGAAACAGTCGTACGAGCAGATAAGTATGGAGGTAAGTAACTAAGGACAGTTACAAGTGAGCACGAACATCAAAAATTCTATCGGCAATATGGTATAATAAGCTGGCATCTTTACAAGAGTTAGAGGGTCTTCCCTAAGTACTACGACAAAAGACTAGCTGAGAAAATAAGGAAGAAGACTTCAACCTCAGTACAACGACCTAAAGAGGAAATGGTCGCGTGACAACAGTCTCAAAATAACATTGTATGCACTCCCTAAGAAAGTGGCACCTACAAGGGCTAATGAACAGGGAGTAAAAAGAAAATCAGAAGTGATATTCAGAATCATATGAGTTGTATGGAATTTCAATATATATGGGCATTAAGATAAGCTAAGTATGGACGCAACAAGGGGGCAGAAAGATCCGGAAAAGTAATAGCTTACGTTGAAAGAAAACTAAGATGGAACGGAAGAATTATTCGATCAATGATCCAGAGTTAGTACGTTATGGATACACTCAAGATTTTGGAGCATTATATTTATTGACAACCATACAGCCATAGAAGACTCCGGTATAAGTTAAAAAGAAAGAATGGAGCCCAGGTCATAGACAAATGATTGAATTGTTAGAAGATTATATCATGGATATTCCATAACGCCCATGAAAGGCTAAGGTAATAACTGATACCATGAGCCACAGATCGGAAGATAGCTTAAGCCTACATAAAGGCTGATCGGAAGGAAGAGGAAACTAAAGAATTACATCACCCAAGTAAATCAAAAGTCTGATTATTGGGCCTAGAAAAATTATAGAAGTTGTGGTTGAGAACATGACAAAATCACTCTTAATATCAGATGTTCAAGAGAAATAACACAACAACCATAATCTGTAATGGCTCTAAAAGGAATCCAGTTAGAAGAAGTACCAGCTTCATAAGAAGTCAGTACGAAGCTCTAGATTGTGTATCTACCAGAGATACGAGTATTATAATAAAGATTCAAGTTATGGACGTGAATTACACCTAGGTGGAAGGGAGGTCACAAAAGAGATAGAAGATACGATGCGAGATTTTAAGGTAAGAAGGTAAAGGTGAACAACGTACGAGATGCTGAAAGGCAGAATATGTGAATAGTCCATACTCCGGATAGAAGGCTAGAAGTGCTGGGATTCAATATCCAGGAATGATAGCGGCATAGTCAGTGGCATATCTTATAGCCTATGGTTTCTAGGTATCGAGGAGGCTAGTTAAGATAGTAAAGAAGAGTTAGAGACGATGTGATGTCTCATTTGATGTCCCAGAATGACATAAGGAAATCTATGATGCAAGCAAGTTGAAAGGTTGCAAGTAATATAAATAGAGTTATGTAGGTCCCAAGGCATTGTATAGTGAAGCGACAAGGTTCTAGAAGGCAAGAGTAAGGATAAGAAAGGGCGAGTAAAAAGGTAACGCTAATGGATAAGTCCTCAGGATTAAGCGCATGAAAACAAGAAGAGCAGATGGTTTCTCTAAATTATACGAAGCTCACTATAGCCTGAATAAACTCAAAGGAGTCTAAGACTAATAGTATTTAGAATGCCACCCTGGTAATAGAATGAGGGTGTAATTGTGATAGATAAAAGATGACGTTTGGGCCTTCGATTGAGTAATGATTCAACGAAGAAAAGAAACGGATCTTATGAATTGGACAAGATTAAAAATACCCACGCAAGGTGAATCACATTAGGATGTTGTGAGGTATGGTTATGGAAGCAGGGTATCGCCCCAGGTGGATCAATCTAATCATTTCAGACGTTCCCCGATAAAACGTGAATGATAGCAGCAATATTACATAAAAGGTTAAGTTATCAGTGGTATATTGTAGATCAATACTGAGGTGAATCAACAATGGATGGACAAAAGCTACAAAGTATGAGATAAGATTAGGCCGTCATTCTAACAATGAACAATAATAAGGAAGCATTAAAGGACTTAAATTTATACATATGGAATTAGCAACGAGAGTAAGCTGGGACTTGGTAGCAGACCTTAGCAACGATAAATAAAAGTAAGAGCTATGGCAGTAAATTCATACGGATGGTTAAACGGACCTATGCAATGAGATTTAGCAATATTCGTAAATCCAACAAAGTATCGAGCAAAAGACTTCAATATACCTATAGAGGCCTACAGAGGCATCCTATTAAGCCTTGTATATACAAAGTAAGGCCTACAGATTGACTAAAAGGTACGAGGAAAAAGGAAAGATGAATCGCATAAGTGCACCTACAAAGCCAGGGTCATACAGTCCGCATGACAAGAGGTAACAAAAGTTGCAAGAATAGGAAGATTTTGACCACAGGTCATGATATCAGCAAAAAGACTAAAGGGGGGGAATACCCTAGACTTTGGATTTATTCACAGGGCAACTACTTGAATGGCAAGAAGAGTATTAATGTATTCACAAGAGCTATAAGTTACTAAAATGATAAGAGCATCAGTCAACATTCGAGGACGAATGTTCCAAAGGGGGGAATGATGTTACACCCCGCAATATTACGCCCCACAATATTTTACGTTGAATTTGTCTTCGTAAGGTAATTGACATCAGTCCAAGGAAAAGATTATTTGGGGATTATAAGTGATGAGTAAATTCGTGAAGGTAAGAGGGTAAGTAATATCGAAGAAAATGAATTTTTTCGAAGTTTGGCATGTTGGGGTAAAATACAGCCCGAGCTAAAATATCCGGCATTTATGGACTAGTACCATACAAGGTACTATATGGCCATGGTAGTAAGGTGTATAAGGTATGTGGAAAGTGAGTAATATTTTAAGTAATTCGGGGCAATTTCTAAATTATACGGGTAAGTGGTTAATTACTGGGTAACAAAATATTACCTTGTTAACTAATAAGCGGACAAAAAATTTAATCAATTGTCCCAAGAGGGAACGTGGCATCCCCTCACTTTTGTATAAAGTGAGTCATTAATTCATGCTTACATGTGTCTAAGAGATAAGCATTAAAGTCTTTCCAAGTCTTTATGGCAAGCCTTATCTAAAATAAGGAAATAAGGATCTCATTTTGAAAGACAAAAGCAAACCTTGTTACATTGTGATGGAAATGAAAGGCAGAAGCTTTTCAACGTCCAAAAACCACAATCCTCAATTCATTTTATTTGGTTTGAAAATCAAGCACTTGGAAACAAATCCAACAAAAACGTTGGAATATGTCAAAAATCAGATTCCATCTATTTTGTCTATGGTTTTAAAACCAAAAACGCTAGAACACCAAATCAATTCATCCAATTATTTAGCCAACATTTCAATTGGAATTTCAAGAGATTCAAGAAGAAATCTCGTTCAACATATGTCATTGAAGCAGAAGCTTCATCTCATTCGAGAACTCCAGGAACAGGTATGTTAAGGCTCTCCCTTCATTCTTTTGGCATGATCTATAGTGAAACGAACGTAAACGATACGCTATTTCATAATGAATCTACTCCTAGCAACTAAGGTTGTCCATGTTGTTCTTTCCTTACAAAGTTATTCCAAGAAAGTATGTATGATCCTTGAGTCCTAGTGAAGTTCATATTGATGGTATGATGTCCATAATGTTAATCGATGGTGCAATGACCTTATGTCACTCCAAAAGGTTTAGAACGTGACTCCATGAGTCCAGCATGCATTATATATGTATCTATTTTACTCTACCGAGTCGTGCTATAGTCGGCCGGGTATGGCACCTATTGTGCAACCACTGATCAGTTGGGTTTACCGAGCTCCACGTGGCCGGGTACGTTTTTACCGAGTCCTCTTTGAGGCCGAGTATGATATGATGATGATGATGCCCACAGAGGCGTATGTTTTTTAAAGTTTATGTATATATATGTATTATGCATTTCATGTCAGTAGCCCCCAGAGGCACTCAGATGTTACAGGTTATATCTCCTCTATCTCTCTTTACATTACTGTTCTTGTTTATGCTTTCCTGCCTTACATACTCGGTACTTTATTTGTACTGACGTCCCTTTTTTTTCCTGGGGAGGCTGCGTTTCATGCCCGCAGGTCCCGATAGACAGGTCGAGAGCTCTCCAAGTAGGCTATCAGCTCAGCGAAAGATGTTGGTGCGCTCCATTTGCTTCGGAGTTGCTCGTTTGGTTAGTATGATTTAGACGTGTATTGTTTGGTATGGCGGGACTCTGTCCCAACCTTTATGACATATATGTACTCTTAGAGGCTTGTAGACATATGTCGTGTACGTGAAAGATTGTACGGCCTTGTCGGCCTATGTCTTGATTTATAAATAATTATGTTGGCCTATTAGGCCCGTATGTCACGTGTATATGATAATGTAATAAGAAAGATACGTTACGTTGGTACTCGGTTGAGTAAGGTACCGGGTGCCCATCGCGGCCCATCGATTTGGGTCGTGACAGAGTGGCTCCTCTTTTGCCACCATCTTCTTCTCCCTTCGAAGGTACTTCGAGGGATACAGGTATCCTGCCGCCGTCTTCCTTTCCCGTCGAAGGTACTTCGAGGGATTTTCGAGGCCAGGGGCCATCAAGCGGGGTCTCAAGCGATCATATTCCCATTGGGAATGGTTTTACTGGGGCCGATGAAACTAGGCCAGATGTGCGCTCAACTTTTAAGGAGGCTCGGCGACTCTGTTCTATGGTGAGTTTTGGTTGAGTGTATTGATTCTTCAGTTTTGCACTTTCATTTTCTTACTGAGCTTCTTTTTCATAGGCCTTTGACAAGCTCAAGTCCGAGCTGCTCCGTCGTGAAGCCAGGTTGCAAAAAGCCTTGGACGGGGAGAAATCCTTCATGCTTCTTTGTGACAAAAGGGTAAAAGAGTTGGTATACCTGCGGTACGAGGCGAGTCGAAGCCGGGACTACGAGAGCTACCTCGAGAGATAGGTAACCTTTGTTTTGAGGGGATGCATGTTTCTTTTTCTACCCTCGGGGGTTAATATTTTGATACATCAGTTGTAGAGAAAGACAGAGGACCTGGAACGCCTTTGGGGCGAAGTTGGTAAGGCTAAGTATGAACGTAATGAGCTAAGGGCTCAGATAGATGCCCAAGTTGCGGCCAAGAAGAATGCTTTGGCCAAGGCTTCTGCCCCCGAGGTGCAACTCCGAAATGCTCATGAAAGCAGCTTGGTCCAGATGAGCAGGATTACAAGGCTCGAGTCTGACCTTTTGGATATCAAAGCCGAGATCGTGGACGCTTGGGCTGAAGCTGAAGAGATTCGAGCTAAGGCTGATAAGAAAGTGGCCGTTTATTTAAAAAAGACGATGCCGACGCTCGAGCTGAGTTGAGAGGGGCTTCCGATCGGGAGAGTAGAAGTAATGAATATGCCCGATGCAGATCCCGGAGGGAAACCCTCAAGGAGATCCATACTAAGGGCTTTGATCTTTCGGAAGAGATAGCGCAGGCCAAGACGGATGTATATGACGCCAAGTTCCTCGTATCCGATGCCGAAGATAATGAGGAAGAGGCCGATGAAGCCGCAGTCCCTGAGGGGAAAGTAGACTAGGCTTTTTCTTTTTGATTCTGCGTACAGTGTTCTTGGGGAACTTCGTAAATGAAGCCTCATCTTATTTCACATATACTTATAAAAGGAAGCCTTTCGGTTTCATCTTTCATGAATTTCCCTTTGCTTGTATGCGTTTTTCTTTGTTTTGAATTTTGACGTTCGTCGATGATTAGCCAGATGAATTGGACTTCGAGGTAAAACCCTTAGGTTTACAAATCGTCCCTGAGGCTTGTTGGGCTAGCCCGTAGGCTTTTATGCGTTTGGGTCGGCACGACCTTTAATATAGGCTGGCGCTTAGGCTCTTACGCGTTAAGTCGGTACGACCTCTAATATAGGCTGGCGCTTAGGCTCTTACGCGTTGGGTCGGTACGACCTCTAATATGGGCTGGCACTTAGGCTCTTACGCGTTGGGTTTGTACAACCTTTAATAGGCTTTATTTTTCCCTCATTAAAGACTTTTTTGAATTTTTTGTGTTCGCCCGACACTTCGACGGTTCGATGAGAACCTCAATTGTGAGCCGTTATGTAGCGATAAATGACCACCTCGGGAGGTTTCGCTTTATGGTTGAATTGTTTCGAAGCCTATTGTTTGGAGCTGACATGATCGAAGCTCTTTTGCTTGTGCCGAGGGTAGCCTGATTAACCGGTTCTTTTCGAAGTAATTTTAAGGCCTGTGATTTTATTGCGATGGCCGAGCGTCCCCGAGTCGCGTTAGTTTGGCCGGAGCCTCATGACCGTAGTCACTGTGTTTGTCCGTAGCCTTTTAGTCCCCGAGTGAAGTAGCTTTGGCATTTATGTCGAGGGTATGCCTTTTTAGGGGTCTTACAAGTTCGAATATATAGCCTTAACTTTAAGATCGAATTATGCCTTTTGTAAGGTCTTATAAGTTTTAACATGCCTTACTTAAGGTCTTACACATTCTTTGGTTTCTTGGCACAAATATTATTCATGCCTTGCTTGAGGTCTTACAATTTTGGCATTTCCTCATGGAGGTCTTATGAGCTCGAGGTTACCCGCATGGGGACTTACGACCTCGAATTTTTGACAGCTCGTCGGGGTGACAGTCAGCGACAGTCCCCGAGACATCAAAAGTTTTTGGCTCTGGAGCCGTTCTTTGAAAACTTGATGTTGCCTCGTTGAGGGCTTACGAGTACAGATCTTCTGAGTGTTTGGGAAATTGCTGGCCCTGGAGCCGTTTCTTGAAAAAATAGCGGATTTCTGTGAAGTGCAAAGTGTTTCGATGGAAAAGTATTCCTTGATTACTTGTCACAAGTATAAAAGTTTTCGTCGTCAAAGGTTCAATTATTCTATGCGGACATGGTTCATCTGACTGTTTGGCCCGATATATCATTTTCCTATCGAGACCCTTTATGGCTCATCTTGACTTCTCCGAGGAGGTGTCTCTCGGAGGGATGCCCCCTAGTATTCGAGGTTGATTTAAGAGAAGCCTTGAATACTGGTTAAGTTCTCCTTAGGTAGCATATAGATGTTTCCTCGTTAAAAACCTTGCCGGTAAAACCCTTCTTGGGATATTATCGATCGAAGGAAAAGAGTGCAACGCATGCTTTAAAACCTAAGTTCTTCAAGCTGGAACGTGCTTCGATTGTTCTAACTGGACTCCTGTACATAGGTTAGTGTAAGATGTAAAATAAAAAGGGAGACGGTTACACCTTAGTGGTGATGGCGCTTCAAGCCTCGTTATGTTTCAACTGCTTGCTCCGGGGACGCGGTACAGTCCTTTGCTTATTTATTCGGGCGCAGCCGAGAATGTAGCTTGTGATTGCTACTTCATTGTTTGCTTATCCTCCGATGTTGAAGGCGTCGTTGTCGGTGCCACATCGTGCACCGCGAACATCTCTCTTGCTGCATGCTGCTCCCCGTATATAGTTTTTGTTCCGTCCTTCGTTGGAAACTTCATCATTTGATGAAGGGTTGATGGTACTGCTCTCATGCAGTGTATCCATGGCCTTCCGAGCAAGGCATTGTACCTCATGTCTCCTTCGATGACATGAAACTCGACATTTTGGGTTGTGCCAGCCATGTTGACCGGGAGGGTGATTTCCCCTTTCGTTGTCTCGCTCGCCATGTTGAATCCATTGAGGACTCGAGAGGCGGGCACGATCTGGTCGAGCAGTCCGAGCTGCTCTACCACCCTCGACCTTATAATGTTGGCCGAGCTACCTGGATCCACAAGCACACGCTTAATTTGAAATGTATTTACAAGAAAAAAATTACCAATGCGTTGTTATGAGGCTGAGACAGGGCCTCGATGTCCTCGTCGCTGAATGTGAGAGCGCCTTCGGGTATGTAACCTCGAGTTCGCTTCTCCCTGGTGATGTATATTTTTGTTCTTTTGACAATGGGTTCCTGCGGGATGTCGATCCCTCCAACGATCATGTGGATGAGTTGTTGTGGCTCATCTGTTTCGTTTTTCCTCTTCGCCTCTCTTTCCCGAAATTGATTTTTGGCTCGATCGCTAAAGAACTCTCGGAGGTGCTCTTTGTTGATTAGTCGGGCTACTTCTTCTCGGAGCTGTCTGCAATCTTCGGTCCTATGACCGTGTGTGCCGTGAAATTCCCACACCAAGTTAGGATTCCTTCGCGACGGATCTGATAGTGCGGGTTTTGGCCACCTGGTGTCTCTAATTTTACCGATGGCAGATATGATGTCCAAAACATCAATGTTGTAGTTGTATTCGGACAAGCGGGGTGCCTCCGTCGGTCCTGTGTGTCTGTTGAGTCCGGCGCTGCTTATGAGTCCCCGAGGATTCTGACCTCAATCTGCCTTTGGTCATTTCGGGGTATGTTACGCCTTGGGGCATTTTTCGATCTTCGTTGTACGGTTGGTACCTTTCCTCGCTTGGTCTTGGTTCCTTTGCCAAGAGCCTGCTAGGATATACTGAGCCCGAGGGGGCTCCTAGTTGGTCGTCCTCGGCCCTAATCTTTGACTGATACCAGTTGTGGACATCCGACCAAGTCACGACGGGATATTCAACCAAGTTCTGCTTCAGCTGCTTCGAAGCTACCGAGCTTCGTTCGTTCAAACCTTGAGTGATGGCCTGTACTGCCCAGTCATCGGAGACTTGTGGTAATTCCATTCGCTCCATTTGAAAGCGAGATACAAACTATTGCAGCATCTCGTTTTCCCTTTATTTGATTTTGAAGACGTCAGATTTCCTTGTAGCAACCTTTATAAAAGAATCTGCCATCATGGCAAACGAGTCTATCGAATTCGGGGCTAGGTTGTGATGCCACATCATGTCCCCTTTTGAAATTATTTCTCCGAAATTTTGTAGCAGGACAGATTCAATCTCATCGTCCTTCAGGTCATTGCCCTTCACCGCACAAGTGTAAGCAGTGACGTGCTCGTTGGGGTCCGAGGTTCCATTGTACTTCGGAAGATCGGGCATTCTGAATTTCTTCGGGGTGGGCTTTGGAGAAGCATTTTGTGGGAATGGCTTTTGTACAAATTTCTTTGAATCTACACCCTTCAGGATCGGGGGTGCTCCCGGAATTTGATCGACCCTTGAATTATAGGTCTCCACCTTTTTATCATTGGCTTCTATCTTCTTTTCGCCCGACTCAATCCTCTTTGTGAGATCCTCGAGCATCTTTATGATAGCGGGGTCGGCTGCTGACCCGTTGTTGCTTGATCTTTCTGGTACCTGTTCGGCTCGAGGAGTTGTTTCCGGTGCTGCTGTGCTTGGAGTTTTTTGGTGGCTTTGCAGTTGAACAATCGCCAGCTGCTGTGCCTGCAATATCTCAAAAATGACGTGAAGATAACCTCTTGTTCCTCCCGAGCTGGGGTTTTTTGAGCTTCTTGTTGGTTTTCTTGGCGTATACTCCTGGTAGTGTGGGAGCTTATATCGACGTGTTGGGCGTTGCGTGAGACCACATCCATGGGAATTGGTTCCGGTGCATCCTCAGGGTTTCGTGGTGGTACACGGATACCTGGAACAACTACACCATTCTCTCCATGGTCCTCGGGACCGTTGTCTTCATGTGCATTCACTGAGTTAGACATTTTGACCCTAAATCAAAGACTCTTGGACAAGAAAAAGTGTGAAGGATAACTTGCGTTATTTGGTAAACCGGCACGAAAACAATAACTATTATTTTTAGCCCCACGGAGGCCGCCAAACTGTTTACCTTGAAAATGGTAATTACAATTAGATTTGATTTTGTGGTTCGAAGAATACGTGATTTATTTTTATGCTAGTTGTTAGGCAGTAGATGTTAAGTGTGAGACTAGAAAATAAGATAAGAGCTTGAAGATAGCGTGACAAGCAAACTGAGTGGCCGAGAGTCTGGGTCTCGAGCTAGCCTATACGGGGCCTCGAGGTCGAGCTAAAGCATTGGACTGTGTATAGCCGATAAAGGACTAACAGTTCTAAAAGCTTTGATGATGGCTCTTTATGATCAATGATTAGTAATAAATGAAGAAAAATCAATAAAACACGATAAATGTAAGCAATGAAATCAAGGGAAAATGTGTTTAAGTTGGAGAGCAGAGAATGTTCTTGTTCTAGTATTAAATATCATGTGTTACAAAATGATAAGGATCCCTTTATAAATGAAGGGGAATGCCAACAAGGTACAGATGCATTTATTACAAAGATATATGGCTGGTGCATCCATTTAATGCCACGGTACGGGCTTTTACTAGCCTAATAGACTTGGTCAGCTTTAACCACGTGGCTTGGGAACTTCCCGTTTGTCCATCATAGCCACCGATTTGCACTGCCCCGAGGTCGAATATTTAGAACCCTTGGGGTCGAGCCTCGAGCCTTCTGGGGACGGGCTTATGAAGTGTCATAATAACCACAAAATCGGACTCTCTGATTTTCACCGTATACAACAAGTAGTAATATCTTTCTTAAATTCCGTGCTAATCAAAATCGCCACATAAATTGGGATTGTGAGAGTTTGATTTTTCAGTCGACAAAGGTACTGTTAAGTTTCTTATTCTGTATTATTGATTTATGTTAGGTGTGAAGCAAGCATTTCAAATCTTGAAATTTTTTCAATGAATGTTAGACAACCAAATTTTGCAAAAGCAAAATATATCTTACGCCGGTGGTTTGGTGACTAGCCATGTTATCATGGGGACAACACTCCCAAATAAAGAAAGTTATTTGTGCTATGTACCTTTTCTTTTTGGACTTAGTTTCAATCAACAACCACAACATATTCACTAGAATCTCATTTGTGGGGTCAGGGAGGGTAGATCTAGTATACGCAGATCTTATCCCTGCCCCGACGGGATAGAGAGATTGTTTCTGAACCCTCGGCTTATAGACAATAAATCCATAACAACAACAGAAACCAAAAAAATAGTATCAACATAAATTACAATTGAAAAAAGTAGTCCAATTTTTTATCCGTCTATATCTTAAGTAAAGTTTCAAATCTCAATAGTAATTTGAATTTAAATTGTCGAATTTTCATCATATGGTCAAGAAGTGTCACAAGATTGAAAACCTGCTTTTGTCTGTCATTTCAAAATAAGAAACCGAATCTCCTCCCCCACAAAACCTTCTCTCTCTTGTCATCTCGAAATGATATTGTTGTTTTCTATCCTTTTTAAAAATAAAATATGAAAGAAGAAGTAAGACAGTAGAAGGATAAAAAGGTTATTTGTCTTGTCTATTAAACAAAAGAGCCTATTTTTGCAAAACATTCAATAATGTGAACAAAAGTTAAATATCAGACTCGGCGGGGTACATCCTACACGGGGGCATTTGCATCTATACCCGCTTTTGGGGTCATCTTTTAACTTATACTCGCTTTGCAAAAAAAAATTGCAAGCGTATCCACTTTTCGCGCAACTTCAGACATACGGGCCTGAAGTAGCAAAAATTTATATTTGAAGTTTAACTTCGGATTGTTTTGCTTGAAGTGTAGCAAAACTTCAGGTATTTTTGCATGAAGTTTGGCCTGACTTGCAAAGGCAATCACACAAACTTCAGTTCATAGTGCAAATGGCAAACTTCAGTTCAATAAAACTACAACATGTTTTGGCTGATGTTTTTGTTTGTGATTGCTGAACTTCAGCATTCTAGTAGCTGAAGCTTTGTTCTGTATTTGCTAAACTTCAGCATATTTTAGCTGAAGCTTTGTTTTGTATTTGCTGAACTTCAGCATGTTTTAGCTGAAGCTTTGTTCTATTTGTGATGAACTTCAGCATTCTAGAGCTGAAGTTTGTTTTGTATTTGTTGGACTTCAGCATTCTTAGAGCTGAAGTTCTAAACAACAATTAATTTTGATAAATCATGATTAGCAGCGATTGATGTTGTTCATTTCAAAGATTAAAGAATAAAAAATATTACGACATGAAAACAAGTTACTACAGATAAATTAGACCAAAAACCAATGTGCCTGTAAAGCTAAAATATCTAAGAGGTTAAATTATTGTGAATAAGACCAAACTGAACATGATGGAACAAACAGATATATATGAATCATCAGGCTAGAACGCATAACAATATCTCAAGTTTCAGCATTCAGAAAACGAAGGAGGAGGAGAAAGAGGCCTGAAGTTGTTTAAACAGTGGGTACAAGTTAAAACTTTTTAAAATTGTCCAGGCTTGAAGGAGCGGAAAAGAAGTTTGAGGTGGAAGAGATCATGGAGACCTTCCCAGATGAACAACTTTTAGCTACGAGCCTTGAGGCAACGCCATGGTATGCAAATATTGGAAATTACCTGGCAAGCGGTATTGTTCCCTATGACTTGTCCTCTGTGCAAAAGAAAAAGTTCTTTCGTGATAGTCGCATGTATTTCTGGGATGAACCATATTTGTTTAGGATTTGTCTTGATGACATGATCCGGAGATGCATTCCCGAGATAGACCAATCTTTTATTTTGCAGGCATGTCATGCTTCCCCGTATGGAGGTCATTTTGGAGGAGTAAGGACAGCTGCTAAAGTGTTGAGTCGTATTTTTATTGGCCAATATTTTGTAAAGATGCACACTTCTGGGTGAAAAGTTGTGATGAGTGCCAACGGACGGGGAATATCTCCCGTTGACATGACATGCCCATGAAGCCAATTCAAGAGGTAGAAGTATTCGATGTATGGGGAATCGTTTTATGGGACCATTTGTCAGCTCATATAATAACAAGTATATATTTGTAGTGGTGGACTATGTCTCGAAATAGGTAGAAGCCGTGGCACTTGCAACAAATGATGCGAAGGCAGTTATTAGTTTCCTGAGAAAAAATTATCTTTACCCGATTTGGTTCTCCAAGAGTGATCATTAATGATAGAGGCACCCACTTCTGCAACCGAGCCTTTGCAAAGTTGTTGGAGAAATATGGCGTTCGCCATAAGGTTGCCACTCCGTATCACCCACAAACAAGTGGGCAATTGGAGGTGTCGAATAAAGAAATCAAGAGTATTTTGACCAAAACTGTAAATGTTATTCGGACTGATTGAGCGAGAAAATTGGATGATGTGCTATGGGCTTACCGCACTTCATTCAAAACTCCAATTGGTATGTACCGTATAAATTGGTGTTTGGAAAGGCATGTCACTTACCAGTGGAGTTAGAGCATACAACCTTCTGGGCGTTACGACAATTAAATCTGGACTTGGAGGCCGCTGGAACTAGTAGAGTCACAGAGCTGCATGAACTTGACGAGTTCCGTTACCATGCTTTTGAGAGAAAGGTTATATAAGGAAAGAATGAAGCTGGTGTATGACAAAAATATTCTTGAGCAAAATGTTAAACCCGGAGATGTGGTATTATTATTCAATTCGAGATTGAGGTTGTTTCCAGGAAAGTTGAAGTCAAGATGGTCAAGACCATTCCGTGTGCTAGAGATGCATCCCACCGGAGCCGTAGAAATTGCATCAGAAGATGGTTCTCGCAAGTTTAGAGTCAATGGGCAAAGGTTGAAACATTACTTGGGCATGAATGAGGAAAAAATGGTATCGGTGACTCATTTGCAAGAGCAACAAATGTTGAGTGAACCGTAAATTCGATTGCCTATGTCGTGCCGCGACGTTAAATCAGGCGCTTCGTGGGAGGCAACCTATTGTACTGTTGTATTCGTCATGCCGTGATGTTAACTAAGGCGCTCGTTGGGAGGCAACCCAATTCATAGTTAGAATTTTCATTTTGTTTTGTATATTTTTATGCACTAACACGTTTTAGCTACATCTTGGTGCATGAAGAGGTAATGGAGCCTTCAACTTAGCTTTAGTCAGCGCTTTGCCAAATCTTCAGCATGCTATAGAGCTCGCCTAGCGAGGGTTATAGCGAGGTGTGTCGCGCGGCAGCCCTTGCGTCGCTAGGTGATTTTCGCGTGGGGAAGCTCGCCTAGCGAGGTGGGTTTTGCGGCAATCCTCGCATCGCACGCTTCTCAGCTCGCGTGTGAGCTCGCGTCGCCAGGTAGCTCGCCCGCAGCCTCGCGTCGCCAGGTAGGTTTTTTCTTTTATTTTCTTTTTGTTTTGTTTCTTGTAACTCTTCCCCTTAAAACCTAACTTAAAAAAATTCACTGAAGACAAACGCCTCAAAAAACACCCACGCTTCAAAACATACTGCCATCCCAGATTTCCCCTATCTCCCAAACAACTCTATTCTTCACTTGCCCAAAACCTAGGTACTACCCACCCTAATCTCATAAACCCCATTAAAGACAATCATTCCTACGTCCTTCACTCACTTGCAACATCAATTGAGTAGCATTCTCTCTTACTAAGCACCTAAGGTATGTTTCTAATTCTTTTCTTTGGCAAGAATTAAGTTATGCAAATCCAATCACTTGTAGGTAGATCTTCATAGCAACAACATGTTTGCTCGTCCTAATCCCATAACCCCATGGATTTGGTATTGTTGTTGTGTGACAGGGTAGTAACATTCAATCCCCAAGACGATTTGGGGAGGGTGAGGCAATCCCTCATACCTACAACCCTTTTGACAACACTAGCGCACGCTAAGTGTTTGAAAAAATGCTTCAAAGGCACTCTTTGTCCCCATTAGAGCCTGAGTCTCCAGGATTGTAATACTAGTGCAATGTAGCCGGGCACCACTTTAAGTTTTAAGTGTGGGGTGGCTCAATGGTATCCCGATGCTTCGAAATTGTAGAAAACATCCTTGAGTCAGTGCTTGACTTTAACACTAAATGAACGAGGTGAAGTCTAAGTAGCCTCGAAAAGTGTTGAACATCACGTGATGAAGTCTTACGTATGGGGTCGCAAGACCATGTTTTGAAATGTTGCAATGCGTCTAAAACTGACTAATGTTCACTTGTGTAGGTACGAACATGCCTCCAAAGAAGGATACCGATAAAGGCAAGGGCAAAGCCACGGCTCCGTCCAAAGCTAAGGCTCTCTCCGCACCTCCACCGAAAAAGAGAAAAGGAGGGGAAGCTACTTCAAGTCAGGTTGAAGGATTGCAAACAGTTGCAGCTATAGCAGCCACTCACCCACAAACTGAGGGACAACGGGAATTTGGACTTAAGAGCATACCCCCAAATGTCAAGGACTGGTACAAGCTTTGTCGGCCAACACATATGCATCCTGAGGCAGCTGTTCATGAACGTCGCCTACAAGCTAAGTATCAACCAATCTGGAAAGGTATTCATGATCTTGGGTTGAGCTATATGTTTAGAAACATCGGGGATATCAATGTCAACCTTGTTCGGGAATTTTATGCCGGTTTTGATCCAAATGATCCTGAGCAGTTGGTGCCTATTCGGGGAAGGTTGATCGATTTTTCAGCATCCGCCATATGTAATTTTTTAGGTGCGTCGGATGTTCCCCAGGAACCATTGGACAACTTCATCACCCATCCCACATATCGAGAACTGAGACACACTCTTTGTGGTGTCAATTCTGTGGCGGCTTGGGTTCGTGACAAGAAAACCAATCGCCATTGGAAATTCCCTAAGAAGAAAATGAAGGCAGAAGCTCAACTGTGGTTGAAATTGATTAATGCACGGCTCCTACCATGCAACCATGGCACTCTTATTAGCCGTGATGACTTGCGTGTTATATTTCCTAATGACTGGCCAGAGGGTGAATGTGGGCCACTTGATCCACTACCAGATGACCCAAGTGAGAACTAGCAAGAGAATTGATCGAATGCCCTTTGCGAACATGTTGACTCAGTACTTGAGACAAGAAGAGGTGGAGGAGAAGCAAGCTTTTGATAGAGTCATTCCTCTGCCCCTACGACTAATGGACATCACAAGCATCCGGGTTAAGGAAGAGAATGCTATGATAGGTGCCGAGCGCAATGCTCGAGATGACAACTTTTTCGCTCATTTATATGGGATGATGGACCTGCAACTTAAAGAGTATAAAATGCTATTCTCCTCAACCTATCTTTCAAAAATACTTTTTCGACATCATGAAAAGAATATACTCTTTTTGTTTAAATAAAAAAAAGTACTCTATTTACAACATGAAAATAAAGTACTCTTAATAATATTTCTCTTTAGGGTGGACGTTGGCCAGGGTTGGGGTATGTGGGGTCTGGTGGGGGTAGGGGTTGGGGGTGGGTGGGGTAGGGGTGGTTTGGGGGTAGGTGGGGGGTGGTGGGGATGTGGAATAGGGTTGAGAATATTGTTTACAAGACTTGATACATTATCGTGGAACTTGGATGTATCGAATACTTTTTAATCAGAGCCTCTTCAAGGGCTAGCTTGTCTCCTCAATTGATTAACGTCAAGAACACAAAATAAAGATAATTAAGACATAGTAAATGGATTTAATTGAACTCACATAACCCTTTAAGGAATGGCTACTCGTCAACCAAACCAAAAAGGAATGAGCAAGTGTTGAGTAACCAACCCAAAAATTTCAAGGAATGAATAGGAAAAAAAATATGCAAAATAGCCAGAACAAGATAGGGTCTCATTCATTCATCAGTACTGTAAAATAGTGACGACAATGGCATATTAAGAATATAGTAGTCGTCTGGGACACGTTGACGTTCGTGAAATAACTAAATTAACAAACTAAAAACTGGTTATGACCTAAAAGATCTTTCAAATGTAGGACTAAATTTTAAAGAGTGATACTTTATCCTGGCACTTCTTAACTTATATGTACTACTTTGGAATCTCAAGGTACCACCATTATATTTATTTTTGGAAAATTTCTGGGAAACCTGTAGCCGCTACCCTTCGGAGCGTACTGGGTAACCGGTTCACTATGCAATAGCTCGTAAACCACACAGGAGACGTAAATCGCACTAGGCATGCCCGGTGCGACGAGCTCTGATTGAGGCTGCTGGTGAGGGGAATCGTTCCCAGGTCTCCCATATGGGAAACCACTCACCAAACTAACTTAGACTCAAATCAATGCCGAATACAAGAAAGAAAAAATAGCTTACGGTTAATACGGGAAAAAGTGCCGACCCTTGTAGGCTCTATTATATTTATTTACACCAGCACAAGATCCAAGATTTGAAGTTTATAAATTTTTTTCTCACTCCTACGCACACTCCTCAATCCGGAAGAGATAGAATTCAGAAAGTGACTGGTTTCAAACACCAACACTTCCACTAAATATTTGGGGTGCCCTATCTATTGTGGTAGAAAGAAGATCAGTTTCTTCATAGACATGGCTACTAAAATTCTCTACAAAAATCCAAGGATGGAAGGGTAATCTTTTATCAGTGGGAGGAAGGGCCACCTGATCAAACACGTTCTTCAGTGACAGAGGCTGCTATCTCCCCTCCAAAAAAACCATCCTCAAAGTTGTAGTCCTGGTGGCCACTCAATGCGAGAGCTGCTGGCCATGGCGGAGTTGATTATTATGAGACATTTACGTTTATACATACTTAGTATTAGCTTTTTCTAAGATGAAAGAAAAGAACTAAGAGCTAGCTAGTGACTGATCCAACAGTGAGTAGCGAGTTTCACATCAATGAGAGTCAGTTAAATTATTATGAATTCAACAATGAGTTTGCGGGTTTCACAGGAAGTACTAAATATCAGAACTTTTAGAGCTACTGACGGATGTAACAATGAATTTGCAATTTCAGTGTTGTTGTCACTTGAAAAGAGAAAAGATTGTTACGTGTTGAGTGTCTGAGTTTGCATGAGAAACATGTTAGTATTATTTGCTTGACACAGAGGCGGAGCCATAATTTTAAGTTTAATTTATAAGTTCTGAATTTTAGAACGACGACTTCAAATCTTAGTGATTGTGTTCTAAATTTAATATGTGTACATATTTAATGAATTTTTTAAGGGATTTTTACATTCTTATACCATATAGGAAACCTTATTACCCTCAATGTTAAAGGTTTGATATAATTACATTTAGTATACCAACTATACCATAGTGTATTTTAAGGGTACAATTAATGCAGCGTATATCCCTCCTTAATTCAAGGTACCGTATATCCCACCCCTCTCACGTTTCTCTCTCCCATAAAAAGTGGGTATAGGTTAAATGGGGCGACCAAATAGGGCATCCCGTCTAATTTTTACACAAACAACTAAGGGATCTTTACGCAAATAGCTAGCATATTCACTATTTACTTTCTCTAACCGATACTTATTAATTATATACAGAGTTATACACATATTGCACATGAACAATATATAAATTATATATCCACCGGTTATTTTTAATTTAAACGGTTTGGCCAAAATGGCTATTCAAGTTAATTCATCAATTTAGGGGGCTAATCACAACTCTCTAAAATAGCCAAAATCAAAAACCATTAAGATACAAAAATAAAGCCCACTTCCATACCAAAGGACCCAAACATGATTTTCGAATTTAATTCTATAAAAATGGGGTTTTTGTATTTATACCCGATTTTAGGGTCTCAAAAGAAGTTATACTCACTTTGTCAAAACAATTGCAAGCCTACCCACTTTACGATCAACTTCAGACTTATCGGGTCTGAAGTTAAACTAAAAAATAGGTTGAAGTGAAATGCACTTAATGCCAATTTAGTCTGAAGTGCAATTACACTTAAGATGTACTTAAGACCAAATAGGTCTGAAGTGCAATAAACATTTTCATGCACTTGAGGTCAGAAAGACCTTAAGTAAAAAAATTGCACTTCAGATGCACTTTTAAGTCCAAAAAGTTCGACGTGAAAAAATTGCAATTCAGATGCACTTAAGGCCAAATAGGTTTGAAGTACAACCAATGTGTGATGGCCCGAAAGGTCATCTTCTGTTTTAGAATCCGATTCCGCGTTCCGAGGTTTTGTATTCATTTTATCTCTCCTTGATTTGCGTGCACAGTCCGGACGTGTATTCGGAAAGCCCTTATGTGAAAAATTTAAGAAATGATGATTTTTGGCTTAAAAAGATGATTTTTGTTGACTTTGATCAATGTTTTGGGTAAACGGACCCGGACCTGTGTTCCGACGGTCCTACAGGATCCGTAGTAAAATATGGAACCTGGGCGTATGCCCGAAATCGAATTCCGAGGTTCCTAGCCCCAGAAATAAATTTTTGAAGAAAATTGATAAGATTGAAAATGTAATAATTTAAAAGATTTGACCTTGTTGGTATCGGGCCCGTATTTTGATTTCCGAGCCCGGTACAGATCCGTTATGATATTTAAACCTTATCTATGAAATTTGGTGAAACACAGAAGTGATTTGACGTGATTTGGACCTTTGGTTGAGAAAATAGAAAGTTTGAAACTATCTTGAAAATTTCATATGTTTTGGTGTTGAATTCATAGTTCCAGGTGTTATTTTGGCGATTTCATCGCATGAGCAAGTTCGTATGATGTTTTAAGACTTGTGTACATGTTTGGTTTGGAGCCCCGAGGGCTCGGGTGAGTTTTGGATAGGCTACGGAGTGATTTGGACTTAAGGAATTTTGCTGGTGTGCTTCAGGTCTGAAGACTTCGCATTTGCGAAGTCTGGCTCGTAAATGCGAGCACCGCATTTGCGAAGATATTTTGCATTTGCGATCAGAAGGTTGGGAAGGGAACCTTCACAATTGCGAAGCTTAGCGTCGCATTTGCGATGAGAACAGGGGCCGCATTTGCGAACATTTGTTCGCATTTGCGATGCTAGCAGGCCAGGCCAATCTTCACATTTGCGAAGTAAAGTCCACATTTGCGTGTTCGCATTTGCGAACCTGTGACCGCAAATGCGATACCTGCAACTGTTCAAAAACGATTTTTGGAAGGGATTTTTCATTCATTCTCCCATTTTTCAAAACCTAAACTTCAAGAGGTGATTTTCCAAAGACTTGTTCTTCCCCAAATCATAGGTAAATGATTTTTAACTTGTTTCTTTCAATTTATTTCATCTCTTTACAAGATTTCATCCTAGAATCTAGGATTTTTCATGATGAAATTGGGTGTTTTTGGGTAGAACTTAGGAATTTCAAAATTTGAGAATTTAGACCCCAAATTGAAGTCGAATTCCAAAATCAACTATATATCCGGGCTCTAGGGTGAATGGTTAATCGGGTTTTGGTCCGAATTTTCGGTTTTGATCAAGCGAGCCCAAGGTCAATTTTTGACTTTTTGGGGAAAATGTTGGGAAATCTATAGTTAGGCGTTGGAATTGGTTTCTTTAGCGTTTATTGATGTTATTAAGTTAATCATGGCTTGGTGGTGGAATCGAGAGGTAAAGTTGTATTTGAGCTGTGAATTACCCGTTGGCTTGAGGTAAGTGTTTGGTCTAACATTGACTTGAGGGATTAGGGATCCCTGACTTGCTTGCTATGTGAAATACCATGTGTGTGGCGTATAGATGTGGTCACGAGCACTTATGTGTCGCCAAATTACCTTTTTAGCCTGTTTCCTTTTCCTGTTTCCCTATATATTGCTTTCCTATCTTAATTACTACTTGCTTATTGATGCTTCCATGTCTAATTGCTTCTTGTTAAATGTTGTTTCTCTATTGATGTTATTAATTGTCCCGTAGTTTTATCATATCACACTGTTGGTTTGCGTTGGTCATTGGTGATTTGTGGTACACTTTGGTTGGCCTCGCTGTATAGTAATGACTGATGAAGTTTCATATTTGTAGTGATCTTCCGTTGTGTTGGTTTGAGGTATAAGTGTTGTGGAGGATTTAAATTAATTTGTGAAATACTTGTTCTTAATTTATGATTGGTGCTGAAATAGTGAGATCGGGTTGCACGCCGAAAAAACAGGAGGAATAAGGGTGAAATGTGATTGTCTAGTGGGATCGAGTTGCACGCCGCAACAATGAGTAATAAGGGTCGACAGGTGGGATCAGGTTGCACGCCGCAACAGGAGGAATAAGGGTTATACATTGAGGAGTATCAAGGGTGGACTGGTGGGAGCGGGTTGAACGCCGCAACAAGGAGTAATAAGGGTGAATATTTATACTGTTATTGATTATATGGTGGGATCGGGATGCGCACTGCATCATTTGTTGTTTATGTATTCTTCTTCTGCTGAGGTTCATTATTGTGGTGTTGAAACCCCCTTAAGGATTGGTTATAGCTGAGTATTGGTAGAACGACTGGGTTCCATATTTAATTAATGCAAGTTACTGTTATATTTCATTCTATATTTCCTTTCTGTCTTAGTATAAACTGTTGCAGGTTATATGTATTGTTATGCCCCACCGTAGCCTCGTCACTACATCGTTGAGGTTAGGCTCGGCACTTACCAGTACATGGGGTTGGTTGTACTGATACTTCACTCTGCACTTTATGTGCAGATTTCGGAGCTGGTAGTGGTTGATCGAGAGGTCGGATGCTGATATTGCATTATGTCACGCCCCAAAATCCAAGGAGCGCGACCGGCGCTCAACCGAGTAAACCCGACTGAGCAAGCCTGGCAGGTTTCATACATACTACCCAACCCAACTCATAATTAAATAAGGGATAGACTCCATTAATCAAATTCTATCAACATATAATTAACGATTTCCATCTCATTGTCATTAGCAACTTCATTTCGCCACTTTAAGGGTATTACAAGTTACATACATCATTACCAAACATCAATATTTCTACTTTTAATTGCCAATACCCGACACTACCCACAACCTGTCTGTGGAGCCTCTAAATATAACTGAAGAATAATACAGAAATGCCGGCAACAAGGCTCCGGCTATACCTTACACGAATACAAAAAATAAGACTCCGGGAAGAACAGTGGCATGAGCCACGTAGGGCCCCGAGAGGAAAGGGGCTCACCAATACAGCTGATGGAAAGTGGAGGAGGTGCTACTGTCGGTGGACTGGAGTACCTGCTATAGAACCACCTACAATCATAACACGAATGTAGCGCCCCCGGCAAAAGGGACGTCAGTACATTTGAATTGTACTGGTATGTATAACTAAACACCATTTTACTAGAAAGAACTATCAAACAGATACATGCAAATAATATGGGCAAATCAAAGAAGCAATTCATATAATCTTTCATACAATTTCCACAACATTGATTAGGGCATTTCTGTCACGTGTTCACCACTGTTCTCATTATCACCGCCATCTCGAGCGGAGTCCGATCACGACCAGACCGTCTAGGTCACCTCATTGGAGGCATTACTCTCAATCAATATTTCATTTCCCTTATCCGGAATCCAATATCAGCACATTACCACCATGTGTGCGGCATGGTGTCCGATCACGACCCGATCGGCTAGGTCACCTCATTAGAGGCATTACTCCATTCTCATTAGTCAACACTTCAAATCTTTATCCCACACATATCATAACAATTCTGGGGCACTCATGGCCACCATCATCACATCGTTTCCCTTTTTTAATATTCATTTTACAAGTTGTAAACATAGACACATATATCAAGGATAATTCAAATTGCAATCACAGGTAAATGAGCACATAGCTAGCATGAATAATTCTTTGTTTCAATGTTGGCTTATAGCCCAAGTATTTCAACACATAACTGTACTTTTCATCATTATCTAATTGTCAAGATTGGCACATTATTCACATTGAGGCACATCCTTCACGAATATGTATAGATAATTGCAAATCAATTAATGCATAATAACAAGCAATATGCTAACCAATTCAACTCTTACCATGCTTTCATAAATGACAGCGGAGCTCAATTTCTAATAAAAAGGGGGTTTTAGCCATACATACCTTTCTTGAGCTTTCCCTTAATTACTACGATATTCCGGAAATTCTAGCAACTTCAATCTATTTTGGGACATAGCAAAATTGAACACAAATTAGGAAGATATTCATAATTCTAGCTCATTTGAGCATTTTATCAAATACTAGTTGAGTATCTTGATTTCAAATCCCCTTTTCAAGATTTTCTTCATTCCCTAACCAATCTTTACTTATTTATGTTAAACGATCTTCCCATAAACATAAGTTGTACATGCATGTATACATAATAGCATTACACCCAATAATCATACCTCAATACCCCATCTTATACTCCAAACTCGAAATTAAAAACCTAGGGTATAGAATCTTACCTCTTAGATGAAGAACTTGTGATTGAGTTCTTTGATTCTTGAAGATTGATGCAAGGTTTGGATGATTTAAATGTTGGGTTCCTCCTTCTCTCTATAAAATGCTCTCACCTCTCTCTAAAATTAGTAGAGAATGACCCCAAAATGAACTCTAAAGCCTATATATTAAAATGGGGTCGGGTTATAAAAATTAGAAAATTAACCCTCGGATGTCAAGTCTGCTATAGCAGAATCCACCGCAGAATAGGTATGCGGGCCGCAGTTTCGTGGCAGAACTCGTTGCCCAAAACTGGGCTGTTCTGTCTCAATCTGCGACCATTCTGCGACCGCAGAATGGTTATGCGGTCCGCAGAGTTGAATCTGCAATCGCAGATTTCACGCAGAATCGCATTTTTCCAGCTTTTGGTAATTTGATCATAACTTTGTGTAGGAAGGTCCAAATGACGAACGGTTTGAAGCGTTGGAAACTAGACTCGAAGACCTTTCATTTTATAGGTTATCCATCACCTAGAACCTTATAGATATTTAGATATGCTCGTTCAAAGTAGGGACTAGTGCTAGATCGTTGGAAATTTTAGCCTATTATGGACTTTTTTTCCAATTTTTCTTAGACTTAGGCCTTTCCTTAGATCCCAAATTACTTACCGTAAGACTTATACACATATTTACCAAATCCAATGGATGTAAACCATGTTAATAGCACATAAAAATATTATAATAAGCCTATGTGACACCACGAAATCTTAAATTACTTAGCGAAAATTTTCGGGGCCTTACACATTAGGAGACCCAAGGTAGTCCTGTAGGCGTCCCCATGCCTTGGCGTCCCCTCCTATCTTTACTTCATTTCTGTTTTACTTTTTCGAGACAAATGTAATTTCTTTCAAACCATTACTTGTAGTATTCGTAGAATGTTCGTGAGTTGTGACACCAGTTTTTGGGTGGTATCTATTTCTGTTTATTTAATAGTATAAGTGTAATTAGTTAAATTATGTACTTTCACTTTTATTTCCACTGACTTAGTTTTGTTAAATTTTAATTATAAAAGGATAAAGGAAAAATGTGATTATATCTCTAACGTTGGCTTGCCTAGCGAATGCAATGTTAGGCGTAATCACGGTCCCGACGGTGGGAAATTCGGGTCGTGACAAGTTGGTATCAGAGCACTAGGTTGCCTAGGTCGCACAATTCACGAACAAACTTGGTAGAGTCTGAGGGATCGGTACGGAGACGTCTTTGCTTATCCCCAGAGGCTACAGAGTTAGGAACAATTTCACTTCTATTCATCTCTGTCGTGTGGTTTGATCTCTCAATGCTAATTGAACTCTCTACACTGTTCTTTCGCAGATGGCGAGAACACGTACTGCTTCATCAGTTGATCAGCAGCCCGAGCCCCAGTGGCAGCTCCTACGAGGGATAGAGGACGAGGACGAGGCCGTGCTAGAGGCTGAGGTAGGGGTAGGGCTCAGCCCAGAGCTCGAGCAGTAGCACCAGCGATGGAGCCTCATATAGATTTTGATGATGAGGTTCCGTCCTAGACCGTTCTAGCGGGCCCAGCTTAGGTTCCGGAGGGGTTCATAGCTACCCCGGTACTTTAGGATGCTTTGGTCCGTCTAGTGGGCCTTATGGAGAGTGTTACTCAGGCCGTCATACTACCTGTAGCACCAGCCGTCTCTCGGGCTGGGGGAGGAGCACAAACTCCCGCTACTCACACTCTGGAGCAGATGGCTCCCTAGTTTCAGACTCCAGCAACTTAGCTAGTTGGGGTAGTTCCGCCGGGTGTTGTAGCACAGACCGGTGATGGATCAGCTTTGTCTTCTGATGCTTTGTGGAGGTTGGACTTGTTCACCAAGCTTTTTACTACTACCTATGGTGGTACATCTTCAAAGGATCTCCAGGACTATTTGGATAGTTTTCACGAGGTTCTATAGAACATGGGGATAGTGGAGACCAATGGGGTCGACTTTGCTGCCTTTCGTCTATCAGATTTTGCCAAGAAATGGTGGAGAGATTATTGTTAGCCAGACCAGCTGGGTCACCATCTCTCACTTGGGACCAGTTCTCTCAGTTATTCTTGGAGAACTATCTTCCTATCACTCAGAGAGAGGTCTATCGGAGGCAGTTTGAGCGCATTCAGCAGGGTTCTATGACCGTCACTCATTACGACACCAGATTTGTTGATTTGGCCCGTCATGCTCTTCTTATACTTCCCACCGAGACAGAGAGAGAGGGTGAGGAGGTTTATTGAGGGACTTACTCAGCCTATCAGATTGTAGATGGCTAAGGAGACAGGGAGTGAGATTTCTTTCGAGGATGCAGCCAATGTGGCCGGACGAGTTGAGATGGTTTTAGCTTAGGGGAGTGGTCAGGGGTCTAACAAAAGGCCTCGTCACTCCTGGTGGATTCAGTGGGACCTCATCTGGAGGTCGAGATACTTTTGGTAGAGGCCATCATCCCAGGCCGTTTCATTCAGCACTTCAGGCATCCCATGGAGCTTCAAGGAGTCGTGGTCCTTATGTTCCTCCTTCGGGGCAGCCAGTTGATAGTGCACTGCCAGCTCCCATCAGAGCACCTCCTCTTCAGAGTTATTATCGCGGTCAGCCGGCTCATCAGGGTCAGTCTCAGTTTCCTCAGCCGCAGTATTCAGATGGATGTTTTGGGTGTAATGAGTATGGGCATGTCTGGAGGACCTGTCCGAAATTAGTGGGTGTTCAGTCGCAGTTGCAGAGTTCCCGTGCTATGGTTCCGGCACCGCCTGCCCAGCCAGCTAGAGGTAGGGGTCAGGGAGCCAGAGTTAGGAGTCAACCCGCTAGAGGTGGAGGTCAGGCCGTTAGAGGTGTAGGCCAGGCCGCTAGAGGTGGAGGCCAGCCAACAGGAGGTTGTCCCAAGGATATGGTTCAGGGTGGTGAGGCCTAGCCCTGATGTTATGCTATTCCATCCAAGCCTAAGGCTGAGTCCTCCGATGCACTTATCACAGGTACTATTTTAGTTTGTAGTAGAGATGCTTCAGTTCTATTTGATCCAGGGTCTACATACTCCTATGTGTCATCTTATTTTGCTCCATATTGGTTGTGCCTCGTGATTCTTTGAGTGCTCATGTGTATATGTCCACGCCAGTAGGGGATTCTATTGTTGTACACCGTGTCTATCGTTCGTGTGTGGTTGTTATTGGGGGTCTTGAGACTACTGTAGATCTCCTACTTCTCGATATGGTTGACTTCGATGTTATTTTGGGGATGGATTAGTTGTCACCTTATCATGCTATATTGGACTGTCACGCCAACACCGTGACCTTAGCCTTTCCGGGTTTCCTCGATTGGAGTGGAGAGGGACCCTGGTCATTCTATGAACAGGGTTATTTCTTATATAAAGGCTCGGTGTATGGTCGAGAAGGGGTGTTTGGCTTATTTGGCTTATGTTCATGATTCCAGTGCTGAGGTTCCTTCTATGGATTCCGTGCCAGTTGTTCGGGAGTTTCCAGAGGTATTTCCTGTAGACCTGTCGGGAATGCCACCCGATAGGGATATACTTTTGCATTGATTTGGCTCCGGGCACTCAGCCCATTTCTATCCCGCCGTACCGCATGGCCCCGCCAGAGTTGAAAGAATGAAGGAACAATTGCAAGATTTGCTTGATAAGGGCTTTATTAGAACTAGTGTCTCTCCCCGAGGTGCGCCGGTGTTGTTTGTTAAGAAGAAGGATGGATTGATGAGGATGTGCATAGATTATCAGCAGTTGAACAAAGTCGCCATCAAGAACAAGTATCCGTTACCGAGGATTGATGACTTATTTGATCAGCTTCGGGGTGCCAAGGTGTTTTAGAAGATTGATTAGAGATCTGGCTACCATCAGTTGAGGATTAGGTCATCCGATGTCCCTAAGACATCTTTTCGCACTCAGTATGGGCATTATGAGTTTCTAGTGATGTCATTTGGGTTGACAAATGCCCCAGCAGCATTTATGGATTTGATGAACCGGGTGTTCAGGCCCTATCTGGATTACTTTGTGATTGTTTTCCTTGATGATATCTTGATCTACTGCCGCAGCCGAGAGGAGCATGAGTAGCATCTTCGGATCGTTCTTCAGACTTTGAGAGACAGGCAGTTATATGCTAAGTTTTCGAAATGTGAGTTTTGGTTAAGTTCAATTGCTTTCTGGGGTCATGTTGTATCAGCAGAGGGTATTCAGGTGGATCCTAAGAAGATTGAGGCAGTCAAGGACTGGCCTAGACCCACATCAGCTATAGAGATCCGGAGTTTCTTGGGTTTGGCAGATTATTACCATCGGTTTGTGGAGGGGTTGTCATCCATAGCAGCCCTGATGACCAGGTTGATCCAGAAGGGTGCCCCGTTCAGGTGTTTGGACGAGTGTGAGGCAAGCTTTTAGAAGCTCAAGACAGCTTTGACTACGACGCCGGTATTGGTGTTGCCCACAGGTTCAGGGCCATATACGGTATATTGTGATGTATCTCGTATTGGACTTGGTGCGGTGTTAATGCAAAATGGCAAGGTTATTGCATATGCTTCACGGCAGTTGAAGATTCACGAGAAGAATTATCCAGTTCATGACTTGGATCTAGCAGCCATTGTCCACGCGCTGAAGATCTGGAGGCATTATCTATATGGCGTGTTGTGTGAGGTGTTCACGGATAATAAGAGTTTGCAGTATTTGTTCAAGCAGAATGAGCTCAATTCGAGGCAGAGAAGGTGGTTGGAGCTATTGAAAGACTATGATATCACCATCTTGTATCATCCGAGAAGGCCATTGTGGTGGCCGATGCTTTGAGTAGGAAGTCGGCTAGTATAGGTAGCCTTGCATATATTCAAGTCGGTGAGAGACCGCTTGCTTTGGATGTTCAGGCTTTGGACAATCAGTTCGTGAGGTTGAATGTTTCTGATCCCAATCGTGTTCTAGCTTGTATAGTCGCTAGGTCTTCATTATTTGAGCGTATCAGAGATCGGCAGTATGATAATCATCATTTGCTTGTCCTTAGGGACACAGTGCGGCACGGAGATGCCAAGCAGGTTACAGTTGGAGATGATGGAGTCTTGAGGATGCAGGGTCGAGTTTGTGTGCCTAATGTGGATGGACTTTGTGAGTTGATTCTAGAGGAGGCCCATAGTTCCCGGTATTCTATTCATCCGGGCGCCACCAAGATGTATCAGGACTTGCGGCAGCATTATTGGTGGAGGAGGATGAATAAGGACACTACAACAAAATTTGTTTTTAGCGGCAATTATTTAGTAGCAATAAAATAATCGCCGGCAATTAATTCCTTATGTCAAACTGTTAGTGGCTAATATAAATTAGACGGGAAAAGCTACATATTTACTGGCAATTAAATGAAATGGCTAGTAAAAGAACAAACTTTAACTTTTTAATCTCCAAAAGCAAACCCTATATTTTTCATTTCCCTCTCTATTTTGCCTCTGGCTTTTCTTCTATAGTGTTTCTCTTATTTTTTTTCCATTTAGATCATCTAAGAATTTTTATGCCTTCAATGAATATTGAAGATAATAGCAGCAAGCCAGCAACCAAAAAAGAAGAAAAAGGATGAACACAGATATTACACCATTGTCAAAGCTCGAATAACTAGTTATTGATCGAAATCCTCTGCCTTTCTACTATCGTCGGCATCTCCATCACCGTCAGTTACCTATTCGATACTTTTGCATATTTTCCTACTTGTATTTGTCATTTTCCATCCACATCCTTATATAGATAGAATATTCTACGTATTCCATTTTGAGAGGAATTAACTGTTCTCATTTTTTTTCTAACTTTGCGTTTTGTTGCGGCCAAACGCACACGCAAGTATACGCGGTCATCAAGTAATAGAGTGACTCAAAGTCGGATGTCGAACCCACGAGGACTTGTGATTAACTATTAACTAAATTAGACTATCCTAATTATCTAAACAAGAATTAAACCTAGAAGTATTTGATTCTAAACTAATTAAATAAAGAAATATAAAAAATGAACTTTGAACAGAGGAAGAACAGATTTTTATGTTATCAATGTAATGAAAACAATCTAGGGTTATGGGCTATCTAACATTCCTATTGTATTCTTCAATTGAATTTACTAACTAATTTATCAAGTTTATTGGTTGACAGGGTTAATATTGCTCATAAGAATCTGTCGAGTTCTTACTCGCCTATTCAAGCTAACCTAACACCTATATGTCTATGGAGTTAGAATCAACAAGAACGCACTTATAATTCATGTATTTCAACCAAGCAAGGCACTTAGGTATATGTCTATCCTAACTGCGAATCCATTCCCCGGTGCCCAGGTTCAAGAACTTCCTCTACTCAATCCTATATGCAATCTAGAATTCCCACTTTTGAGTTCAACTCTAGATTCGTAGATAGTATTCAATTGGTGATCAAGCAATTAAATAATTAAGTGCAGGATTAAATAAATAAACCAACATGATAACTAAGAAATCAAAATCAATATCCGAATAACAATAGTCATGAAAGAACCACAACCCTAGAACGTGGAGTTTAGCTCCACATAGACATGGTAGCAAAACAACAAATCATACAAAGAAACATAAAAATTACTTAGTTGGTGGAAGAAAAGATGAAACCCGGCCTCCACGGCGGCTCTGTGTCAAAAGTATGTCCAACTCCTTCAAAATACCGTTTTTCATATATATATACCAAGTAGGGTCGGGCCCTAACAATTATACCTTCTCCAATGTGAAAAAGGACACTTTTCTCGGGTTTGACTAGCGTGGTCGCGCTAGTGGCCCAGTGTTTTGCCTGACGAGCGCGGCCTGAGCGCGACCGCGCTATTGACGCGAATTTTTCACCCTGTTCCATTTAGAATTTGGAAAAACGTAAAACATGAAAGTTGGTGCCCTTTGAGTTATCTTTCGAACCATATATTTGGGAGCCCAAATGAAGTTTTGAGCAAAAAGTTATGTGTATTTTACTAGACAGTGCGCAATATGCCTACTCGAGTCTTCGTTTGTTCTTAACTATCAAAGTTGACCCCTGACACGATACCGGCTTAATTCCTTGGGCTTTTACTCAGACTTCAAAGCTCCAAATCACTTGAATTCATTCCATAACATCTATATAGCTCAGAATACTCCTACAAGGCATAAAACACACCGTTAGTGCAAAACACTAGCGATTAAAGCGCAAACTCAACTAAAGTGCAGTAAATTAGAGTGTATTAATCGACTAAAATACGTAATTATAGCCTATCATCACGTTTGTTGGATTTTGATTTTGTAATAATTGAAACTGGGTTTATTCTACTTTATTTGCCTTTTACTATATTGCTTGTGATGAGATTTGATTCTGAATTATTTGAGTATTGTATATTACTTTAGGTGTTGCTTCTAGAGGACAAATTTAAGAAACCTATTCAGTGTTGGATAAAATGTTACACAGAAATATGTTTACTTGAATAACAATGACTAACGTGTATGATGTTTTACTAGTAGTTCTATGAATCTTTGAAAATCCCGACATCGTTTTTTTAGACATTCGTATGTTGTAAATTTTTAATTTATGTGACCCTCGGTTAGATCAATATCAATTGAAAAGTTTTAAAGAAAAGAGCTCCAAGAGAGGATAAATAGAGCGTAAACAGATGCAACAATAGACTAAATGAGGAGAAATACATTTGCATGTTTATTGTTAATTTTTAGGGAGAGGGAGAGGCAAAAAAATTAGAACTTTCTGTGGATTAGCACACATTGATAACTCTTTATTTATTCTCTGTTCTTGCATGCCATATATAAATAATTGTTTGGATATCTTTTCTTATAAATAAGTAATTGTATGATAGGCCATTTTTATTATCAATATTTTGTTTGTGCTAGGTTATTTGCAGTTGTGGATGGTATATTCTGCTTGTTTAAGGCCACATTGAAAATGCATAATATTTAAAGTAACAATATGGTTAAAAAATATAACGAATACAGTAATCGTTGTTGTAGAGGCATATATGACTTTGAGGGATAAAGGTCCTTATATGCAGATCAAGTTAGTAGAGATTTCCATGGAGAGTTTGCTTTCATTCTCTATGACAGCTCTTCAACAACTATCTTTTTAACTACTGTGAGTGTTTTTTTATATATGTTGATCTTGATATCAAATTGTACATAATTGACTTGAAGTAGACTTAGTGCACATCTTTCTTTGTCGTTCTTCTAGGTATGCTTCTCTTTTAAAAATAATTTGAAATTGGCCGAGCTTGCAATTTGACTTTTATTATGTTGTTGAACCTTTTATAGGAGAAAACATGGAGCTATACAAGAAAATTATTAAAATGGATTAAGATGGTAAGACTGATGGTATCTAGGTTTCTATACAGAAGCGGCTTAACCCCCAAGCCACTAAAGCGGCTGCTTTGGGCCTCAAAAAATTAGAGGCCCCAAATGCTACTCTTTTTATATGTAATTTAAATATTAATTGTATTTATTATATAGTGATAAGAAATTTTTTCAACCATTCTTTGCTACCTTGTCACCAATCGTTAATAACATAGTTTTATATTTTATGTTATCTTTTATCGGAGTTGGTTGAGAAAATTCAAATGAAAGTGAAACGCAATTAAATCTGTAGTTACTTTCTAGTTCTTCTTACTCCAACTTGAATGAATTTTATTTACAATTCTAACTTTGTAAGATATTTTCTTTCAAGATCTCTGTAGACACGCTTCAAGCTAATTAGATCATAAAATATTTATCATCTTTGTAAATACAAATTTTTACTTGATTGTTACTTTGGGAGGCAATGCTATATAGCAAGTTATGTTGACGGTCATGTAAAAAGAAAAAAAATAAAAATTAAACATAATAAAATCTTATCAAAGGTTAGTAATATTTCAACAAAGATTAAAGGGGTTGATTACACCGTCAAGATGAAATTGCATCTCAAAAAAGTAAAAAAAAAAAAAGAAAACTTTAACAAAAATATCTAAAATTATTAAATAAGTTTAAGGCCACTTATTACGTCTTGACTTTAGGCCTCCAATTCTATTGAGCCGCCTCTGTTTCTATATTGTTTCACTAATCAATTTAATAGAGATAAGTTGACTTTTCTAAATCAGAAGTTTCTCTTTTATAGAACCATTCTAGACACATTCAGGTGAACCTTGAGGTGCTAGTAAAATCACTGGATGAATGTGGCAAAACTTATGAGTTGTGACCCGAGTTAACTACACTGCTTGAACTTTTATTTGGTAACTGCACACGTCTTTTTATTCTTTCTGTGATGATATAAACTTTCATCGAGTTTTTCATATGTTGCTATCTTTTTATTATAAAATCATTAAATCTAATAAAAAATATTGTGTCGAAAATATAATCAATTTTTTGCTATTTCTTTGTGTTGAATCACTAAGTTATAGCTTCTGAGAAGAATAGTACTAATAAAAATTATTTCCGAGAAGAAATTGTTGTTCTAGCTGTTGAAGAAGAAACCCTCGCCTATTTCTAAACACCATGGATGTTCCTCTACATATCATGAAGGTGAAGAAGACAAAGTAAAGAAGAAGAAGATGGTCTAACAGTGGATTTGGTTCCGACAAGAAGGGTTTCGATATAATCTAAGTGAGATAGATTATATTTGTGGCTGAATAGGACTGGACACTTGGAACAAGCACAGCCCTTGGATCATACATGATAGATTAAATAATAGCCTTTAGNTCCAAGACTGCAAAGAGCTTTGGGACAGCTTAGAGCAGAGTTGGCAAGTCAAATGGAGCTAAACTCTACCATCTGCAAAAGGAACTAACAGGATTAGTACAAGGGAATAGTGATATTGCAAGATATTTCACTAAGCTCAAACGTTTATGGGATGAGTTGGATGCTTTGAATGTTATCATATGCTGCTCATGTGTGTGTGTTTGTGAAGGAAAGGCAAAGCTAGCTAAGTCACTGGAGGATCAGAGGTTGATCCAATTTCTGATGTGGTTAAATGACATCTATACACAGGCAAGAGGAAACATTCTCATGATGAATCCTCTGCCTGCCATAGATGTTGCTTATTCACTTCTCTTACAGGATGAGAATCAAAGAGAAGTGTATGCTAATACAAGTTTCAACTCAGAATCACTTTCATTCATGGCAGCTGGAGATGCCAAACAACCTAATGCCCAATTGTTAGCAGACTTTGCAGCTTTCATGGTGGCAGGACAGGGTAGAAACTTTCAGAAAAACAGAAATCAAACACAAAGGGGAACAGTACTGGGACAGAAGTACAATAATCAAGGACAGAAATTCAATAAACCACAGCAGAAGTTCAAAGGAAAGAAGAGGTACAATCCAAATGTATCATGTACCTATTGTGGAAAAACAGGGCACACACAAGAAGACTGTTATAGAATTATTGGATTTCCAGATGATTTTGAATTCACTAATCAGAAGAGCTATCAGAATCAGATCAAGGGAAATGCAGTCCTGACACATGAGGATCATGAGACTCAGGGGGGACAAAATGCTGAGAACAACAACTTTGGGAACCAACTCACCAAGGAGCAAGTAGCAGAAATGGTGAACATGTACAAGCAGGCAAAACTCACACAAGCAGGAAACTCAGGAATTAATGCTAATGCTGTAGCTGGTACTATTCTAAAATACTCAGGTTCAGTGTTTACAACTTTTAATTCAGACACTTGGATTATTGATTTAGGTGCCTCAGAACATATGTGCTTTGATCCTAATTCTTTCTTGTTTCTTACTCAACTTCCTGTACCTTTAAATATTAATTTACCTAACTCTTTCAAGGTAATTGTTACTCATATAGGAAGTGTGTCCATTCTCCCAGGTCATGTTCTGAATAATGTCCTACATGTTCCAGATTTCAAGTACAATTTACTGTCAGTTCATAGGTTTTGCATACAGTTCAAATATGATGTCTTACTCACATCTGTTGGGTGTGTGTTGCAGGGCCTTTCAATGAAGAGTCCACAAGCTTTTGGTGAAGTTAGAGAGGGTCTTTACATTTTGGATCCTAGTAGTCTTAAGTCTAAGGGTCTGTTCAGTAGTAATGTATCTTCAATTCAAAAAGGAAGAAATTCCATTTCAGAGTCTGTGTCTTTCTCTAGTCCTGTACTTGTTAATGCTATTTCTGATGTTAAGCTTTGGCATGTAAGGTTGGGACATCTTCCATTTTCAGCAATGAAACACTTAGATTTCCTTCATTGTGACTCTGACTCTAATTTTATCTGTGATGTTTGTCCTAAGGCTAGGCAGACAAGGAATTCTTTCCTTGTCAGTTCTATTAAATCTAATCACATTTTTGATCTCATACATATAGATACATGGGGACCTTACAAGTCAAATACATATAATGGTTTTAGATATTTTCTTACTATAGTGGATGATTATAGTAGAGGAACTTGGACATTTTTGCCATCCTCCAAGAGCAATGCATTTCCTATGCTCAAGTCTTTCCTGTCTATGGTTGAAAGACAGTTCAATGTGAAGGTGAGGATGATAAGGTCTGACAATGCACTGGAGCTGGGGAAAGGGACACAGGAAGCATCCTTTTTGGCTTCAGAAGGAATTTTACATCGGTTATCTTGTGTAGCAACACCTCAACAAAATGGAATTGTTGAAAGGAAACATAGACACCTCTTAGAAATAGCTAGAGGTCTAATGTTTCAATCCAGACTGCCTATGTGCTATTGGGGAGAGTCCATTCTGACAGCTACACATATCCTGAATAGGTTGCCCTCTAGAGTTCTTCAAGGAAAAACACCATATGAAGTCCTATTTCAACACAAACCCAAGTATGACTATTTCAGAAACTTTGGCTGTTTATGTTATGCTTCTACACTGGCTCAAGGGAAAGGGAAGTTTGATGAGAGGGCAACAACTTGTGTTTTACTTGGTTATCCTCTCAACAAGAAAAGTTTTTGTGTCAAGAGATGTAAGATTTCATGAATCCCATTTTCCTTTCACAGAAATTAACCTAGCACACCATTCTATTTTTCCAAATTCCACCTTTAACACAGAACCTACCTTTTTAACCCCCTCACCAGACCAGACACAGCCTGATTGCTCAGAACATGAACTAGCAGCTGATTTCTCACCTTTACCATCAACCCCTTCCTCTTATTCACCTACTCATCCCTCACACTCACCTAGCTCACCTCAAGTCCCCACTGAACTAGAGTTTTCACATACTAGCATGCCTATGTCTATGCCTCAAGATCCTATTCCTTTGAGGAGATCAGGAAGAGTTACTACCCAACCACTTTACTTAAAGGACTTTGTCTGTAGTAGCATCATGTCCACATATGTAGCTACATCTTGCTTCACTCACCCCTATCAGCCAAGAGAATGTAACTTTTCATCCCTCTCACCTAATAACCAACATGTCCTACAGTCCATCTCTACCCTAACAGAACCTTGCACCTTTACCCAAGCATGCCAACATCCAGGATGGATAGAAGCCATGAATACAGAGATCAAAGCTTTAGAAGACAACTACACTTGGGATGTGGTTGAGTTACCTAAAGGGAAGAGGGCTTTACCTTGTAAATGGGTATACAAGGTGAAACATTTGTCAGATGGGAAGGTTGAAAGATTGAAGGCAAGATTGGTGGTGAGAGGGGATGTTCAGAGAGAAGGCATAGATTATGGTGAGACTTTCTCACCAGTGGTTAAGATGACAACCATAAGGTGTCTTCTCACAGTTGCAGCCAAGAAGGATTGGACTGTCTCTCAACTGGATGTGAACAATGCATTCTTGCATGGAGACCTACAAGAAGAGGTCTACATGAAATTCCCAGCAGGTTTGGATCCCCCTAGTCCCAAACATGTGTGCCTCTTGAAGAAATCACTATATGGCCTAAAGCAAGCATCTAGGCAATGGTATGCTAGACTGGCTGGAGCTCTAAGCTTTAAGGGATATTCCTCTTCATTGAATGACTATTCTTTATTCTTTAAGCGTACAGGGAACCTAATTTCTATTCTAGCAGTCTATGTAGATGACATACTAATTACAGGTGATGATTTGGATGAGATTCAAGGGATCAAATCATTCCTGAATACTGAATTCAGGGTCAAAAATTTGGGAAACATTCACTATTTCCTGGGTATGGAAATTTTGAAGGAAAAAGCAGGTTACATAGTGAGTCAGAGAAAATTCACCTTGGATATGCTGCAGGAATATGATGTATCACATTTGCATCAGGTCAGTTCTCCTTTGGATCCCTCTTTCAAGCTTCAAGCCGATGATGGTCAATACCTGCAAAATCCAATTGTCTATCGTCATTTGGTTGGAAAGCTTAACTATTTGACAAATACACGACCAGATCTTTGTTTTGTTGTTCTTACCCTTAGTCAGTATATGCAGAAACCATGTGTTTCTCACTATTCTGCTGCTCTACGAGTACTCAAGTACCTCAGTTCTGATCCAGGACAAGGAATTTTACTCTCTTCTGAGCTATCTTTCTCTTTACTTGCCTTTTGTGATGCTGACTGGGCCTCCTGCAAGGATTCAAGAAGATCTGTTAGTGGATTTTATATCACCTTAGGAGGTGCTCCTATATCATGGAAATCAAAGAAGCAAGCTTCCATTTCCTTATCTTCTGCCAAAGCAGAATACAGATTTATGAGAAGGGTTACTGCTGAGCTTACCTGGTTGGTTCGCCTTCTTGATCATCTCTCTGCACCAGTAACTCTACCAATCCCTCTCCATTCTGACAGCAAAGCAGCAATCCACATCGCCCGGAATCCAGTTTTTCACGAACGCACAAAACATGTGGAAATTGACTGCCATTTTGTGCGACAGCAATTTCTTTCGGGCTTAATAACACTTTCTTTTGTTCCCTCCAAGGCTCAACTCGCAGATATCTTCACAAAGCCTCTTTCTGGGGTTTCTCATCGAGATGTTCTAAGCAAGTTAGAGGTAACCTCGTTCCCCTCCAACTTGAGGGGGGATGTTGAGAAGAAGAAACCCTCACCTATTTCTAAACACCACGGATGTTCCTCTACATATCATGAAGGTGAAGAAGACAAAGTAAAGAAGAAGAAGATGGTCTAACAGTGGATTTGGTTCCGACAAGAAGGGTATCTAAGTGAGATAGATTATATTTGTGGCTGAATAGGACTGGACACGTGGAACAAGCACAGCCCTTGGATCATACATGATAGATTAAACAATAGCCTTTAGATTTGTTTAATTCTTGAACCTTCCCTCACGTGAATAGCATGTGAGGGAATATAAGTTGTTACTAATTTGCCAATTGGCTTAGGACAAGTGTACAGATTTTTTCTCTTTCTGTTATTTTTGATTCTTTGGCAACTGTATATAAACATGTACAAAGGAATGATGAAATACACTGCAGATTTTCAGAACTTTCTCCTCAAAATCTTACACTAGCAAAGATTCTTTTTCTTAAGCCATTTGAGTTTCTTTGATGATGATCGGTTTCCAACAATTTTGATGATAACCTTGTATATTTTGAAAATCAAATAAAAATTTTCTTGTCTGAACATGTGTTCTTACTTACTTAATAGGAACTATTATCGATACATGTGACCCTCAATGAACAAATAGCTAGGAGTAAGAACTTGAAGAGAATCAAGGTTCATTTTGACTTCATAGTCTATATTTCAACTGTAGATAAGTTAATTTTCATGAGCAGATGCACTAAATTTCTGCAACTTCAGTTGTGCAGATTGATTTGGATCTACAATCTATAAATGACATGGCTGCAGAATCAGTGTCCTACCAATGGAACTTGCTGGTTAATCAAGAGTCGTCCATGTTGGTTTAAACTTGTCTGGACACACCATATGACTGGTATTATTTGCATTATTTGCACATACATTTTTCTCGCCTATTAATCCATCTAGTTGTTTTTGCTAATAAATGTTAGGTGAGGGAGTTGGCTGAAAAAGAATATGTCAGACTGACAATGATAGACTCTTCAATATATTGTTTCACATTATATTTTATCTTTTGACACAGTTTTTTTATAATTTCAGGTTATACTCTGATGTTCAATAATTTAGCGGGTGGAAAATTTTAATATGATAAAAAGCTGCGGAAATTATTTTAAGACTATCATTCGTCAGTATTAGTTATATAATAGTATTAGCTATTCAATTCGAACAATATAAGTTTATTTTTTAAGTTAATGTGACATTAATTTTTTTAATATTAGTACTTTCTTTTGTTTGTTAATATTTAGTAAGATATATTATACTTTTGAATTAATATTAATAAATTTTGTTGTTTGGAACATATTGTGGAGGAATGTAGTAACTATTATTAATGGTGCCTAAATTATTTCAGCTACACCTTGTGACTTTGAGCACTAAAAACAATTGTTGTTAAAGATATTGACTTTTAGTGACAATTTAATTGAATATATCAGTCATTGAAACGGATGATAAAAGGGCAAACCAAGACATTTTCAGAAGGGATACTATTGCAATTCTAATTGCCACAAAATAATTGTTAAAGATACAACTTCTATCGGCAATTATTTTAAATTTCGCGACTATATAAAAGGAAGCTAAATGAGCATAATTAGCCATTTTTAGATTGGGTTTAGCAGCCATCATAATTGCCGCAAACAATTGCAGTTAAAGTTGCTTGTTTTTAGCGGCAATAAATCATATATTTTACCAGCTTTTGTCATAAAGGCCGCTAAAGCCTTTGCCGACCCTAACATCAGCGGCTAAATGCCAATGGCCGGTAAAAGATATAGTTGCTATTGTTATTGCCACTAAAGTCGTTTTGTATTACCACTAAACACCCTTTTTGTTGTAGTGGGATGTTGTTCATATGTAGCGCGGTGTTTGAATTGTCAGCAGGTAAAGTACGAGCATCAGAGACCTGGTGGTTTGCTTCAGAAGATTGAGATTCCCGAGTGGAAGTGTGAGCGTATCACTATGGATTTTGTTGTTGGACTCCCACAGACTCATAGGAAGTTCGATGCAGTATGGGTTATTGTGGATAGGCTGACTAAGTCACCGCATTTCATTCCTGTGGTAATTTCCTATTCTTCAGAGCGGTTGACTGAGATCTATATCCCGGAGATTGTTCGTCTTCATGGTGTGCCCGTGTCTATCATTTCTGATTGAGGCACGCAATTTACCTCATATTTTTGGAGGGCAGTACAGCGTGAGTTGGGTATGCGGGTCGAGTTGAGCACAGCATTTCATCCTCAAACGGACGGACAGTCCAAGCGTACTATTCAGATTTTGGAGGATATGCTCCCCGCCTGTGTTATTGACTTTGGAGGTTCTTGGGATTAGTTTTTGCTGTTAGCTGACTTTGCCTACAACAACAGCTATCAGTCGAGCATTCAGATGGCTCCTTATGAGGCATTATATGGTAGACGGTGTCGATCGCCAGTTGGGTGGTTTGAACCGGGGGAGGCTCGATTATTGGGTACAGATCTAGTGCAGGATGCCTTGGATAAGGTTAAGATCATTTAGGATAGACTTCGTATAGCTCAGTCCAGGCAAAAGAGTTAAGTCGATCGTAAGGGTCGTGATGTGGCATTCATGGTTGGAGAGAGAGTGTTGCTTCGAGTGTCTCCCATGAAGGGCGTGATGAGATTTGGGAAGAAAATCAAGCTAAGCCCTAGGTTCATCGGGCCTTTTGAGATCCTCGATAGAGTGGGAGATGTGGCTTACAGACTTGAGTTGCCGTCAGGTTTATCAGCTGTGCATCCAGTGTTTCATGCGTCCATGCTTCGGAAGTATCACGCCGATCCATCCCACGTGTTAGACTTTAGCACTATCCAGTTGGACAAGGATTTGACATACGAGGAAAAGCCGGTAGCTATTCTAGACCGACAGGTTCAATAGTTGAGATCGAAGAGTTACCTTTCGATTCGTGTCCAGTGGAGAGGTCAGCCTGTTGAGGCAGCTACCTGGGAGTCCGAGTCCGATATGCGGAGCAGATATCCCCATCTTTTGACCGACTCAGGTACTTTTCTAAGTCCGTTCAAGGACGAACGATTGTTTTAGAGGTGGAGAATGTGCTGACCCGAAAGGTCATCTTCTATTTTAGAATCCGATTCCGCATTCCGAGGCCTTAAAAACCTCATTTTATCTCTCCTCGATTTGCGTGCGTAGTCCGGACGTGTATCCTGAAAGCCCTTATGTGAAAAATTTACGAAATGATGGTTTTTGCTTAAAAAGATGATTTTTGTTGACTTTGGTCAATGTTTTGGGTAAACGGACCCGGACCTGTGTTCCGACGGTCCCAGAGGATCCGTAGTAAAATATGGGACCTTGGCGTATGCCCGGAAATCGAATTTCGAGGTACTTAGCCCGAGAAATGAATTTTTGAAGAAAATTGATAAGACTGAAAATATAATAATTTAAAAGATTTTATCTTGTTGATATCGGGCCCGTATTTTGGTTCCGGAGCCCGGTACAGGTCCGTTATGATATTTAAACCTTATCTGTGTAATTTTGTGAAAGCGGAAGTGATTTGACATGATTCGGACCTTTGGTTGAGAAAATAGAAAGTTTAAAACTATCTTGAAAATTTGATGTGGTTTGGTGTTGAATGCATAGTTCCAGGTGTAATTTTGGCGATTTTATCGCAAGAGAAAGTTCGTATGATGTTTTAAGACTTGTGTGTATGTTTAGTTTGTAGCCCCGAGGGCTCGAGTGAGTTTTGGATAGGCTACGGAGTGATTTGGACTTAAGAAATTTTGCTGGTGTGCTTCAAGACTGCAGACTTCGCATTCGCAAATGCGAGCACCGCATTTGCGAAGATATTTTGCATTTGCGATAAGAAGGCTGGGAAAGGGACTTTTGCATTTGCGAAGCTCAGCGTTGCATTTGCGATGAGAAGAGGGGACGCATCTGCAAACACTTGTTCTCATTTGCGATGCTAGCAGGCCAGGCCAATCTTCGCATTTGCAAAGTAAAGTCTGCATTTGCGAGTTCACATTTGCGAACCTGTGACCGCAAATGCGATACCTGCAACTGTTCAAAAATGATTTTTGGACGGGATTTTTCCTTCATTCTCCCATTTTTCAAAACCTAAACTTCAAGAGGCAATTTTCCAAAGGCTAGTTCTTCCCCCAAATCATAGGTAAATGATTCGTAACTTGTTTCTTTCAATTTATTTCATCTTTTTACAAGATTTCATCCTAGAATCTAGGGTTTTTCATGGTGGAATTGGGTGTTTTTGGGTAGAACTAAGGAATTTCGAAATTTGGGGATTTAGACCTCAAATTGAGGTCGGATTCCAAAATCAATTATATATCCGGGCTCGGGGTGTACGGGTAATCGGGTTTTGGTCCAAATTTTGGGTTTTGACCAAGCGGGCCCGGGGTCGATTTTTGACTTTTCGAAAAATGTTGGGAAATCTATAATTATGCATTGGAATTGGTTTATTTAGCATTTATTGATGTTATTAAGAGGGTGTTTGGCTAAGCTTATAAGCTGGTCAAACTAGCTTATAAGCACTTTTCGGCTTATCTACGCGTTTGGTAAAGTTAAAAGTGCTTATAAGTCAAGTGCTTATAAGTCAAAAATAAGCCAAAAGCCATAAGCTGGTCACCCCCAGCTTATGAATTATTAGCTTATAAGCACTTTAAGTTTGACCAAGATTTTTACTATTTTATCCTTAAAATATTATTTTCTTGGAACAAAACTTACATCGATACTCACTGCCTCAAGTATTGTTTCAACC
>NC_031995.1:77209162-77215827 GCF_001879085.1 Nicotiana attenuata | reverse complement strand
ACCCCCCCCCCCCCCCCAATCCCCTCGCCTCTTCAAATCTGCAATTTTCATTGATTATTTAAGATAAGCAAATTCTCTATTCCTTTGCATATTTGTATCTATGTGATTGTGTATTAATCTTTGAATTGTATGTAATAAATAAGGACATATTATATTTTTTGTATATTGCTATTTAAGTGTTGTGGTGATGAAGACAATTTTTGTTTCTCTTCAAATATTTTGTCCTATTTAGGTTTATTTTTTACTGAGAAACTTTTGTCAATTTATTAATTATTATAACTTATGATTATATGCTTATCATAAAATAAATTATATTTATCATAGAAGTTATTATCTAAGCACAATTGTATTTAAAATAAAATGACAAATAGAATATTTTGTATTTGAATCGATCTAGAATCTAAAATTTTGAAGAAATTACGCCCTTATAGGTGTAAACAGTTCTAAGGTTATTTAATTATTTTAACAGAAAAAGAGCTTATCAGCACTTTTTTATCAAATACGGCAGCAGCTTATTATCAATTTCAGCACTTGTATCCAAACACATAACTGCTTATTTATTAAATCAGTTTCAGCACTTAAAAGTGCTTTTCAGCACCTAATGCTTATCAGCTACTTCAAATCAGCTAATCCAAATGGACTCTAAGTTAATTATGGCTAGATACGAGTGGATTGGTGGTGGAATCGAGAGGTAAAGCGGTATTTGAGCTGTGAATTACCCGTTGGTTTGAGGTAAGTGTAACCTTGACTTGAGGGATTAGAGATCCCCGACTTGCTTACTATTGTGACGAGCACCTATGCGTCGCCAAATTACCTGTTTAGCCTGTTTCCTTTTCCCGTTTCCCTATATATTGCTTTCCTGTCTTAATTGTTACTTGTTTACTGATGCTTCCATGTCTAATTGCTTCTTGTTAAATGTTGTTTCTCTATTGATGTTATTAATTGTCCCGTAGTTTTATCATATCACACTGTTGGTTTGCGTTGGTCATTGGTGATTTGTGGTACACTTTGGTTGGCCTCGCTGTATAGTAATGACTGATGAAGTTTCATATTTGTAGTGATCTTCCGTTGTGTTGGTTTGAGGTATAAGTGTTGTGGAGGATTTAAATTAATTTGTGAAATACTTGTTCTTAATTTATGATTGGTGCTGAAATAGTGAGATCGGGTTGCACGCCGAAAAAACAGGAGGAATAAGGGTGAAATGTGATTGTCTAGTGGGATCGAGTTGCACGCCGCAACAATGAGTAATAAGGGTCGACAGGTGGGATCAGGTTGCACGCCGCAACAGGAGGAATAAGGGTTATACATTGAGGAGTATCAAGGGTGGACTGGTGGGAGCGGGTTGAACGCCGCAACAAGGAGTAATAAGGGTGAATATTTATACTGTTATTGATTATATGGTGGGATCGGGATGCGCACCGCATCATTTGTTGTTTATGTATTCTTCTTCTGCTGAGGTTCATTATTGTGGTGTTGAAACCCCTTTAAGGATTGGTTATAGTTGAGTATTGGTAGAACGACTAGGTTCCGTATTTAATTAATGCAAGTTACTATTATATTTCATTATGTATTTCCTTTCTGTCTAAGCATAAACTGTTGCAGGTTAGATATATTGTTATGCCCCACCGTAGCCTCGTCACTACTTCGTCGAGGTTAGGCTCGGCACTTACTAGTACATGGGGTCGGTTGTACTGATACCGCACTCTGCACTTTCTGTGCAAATTTCGGAGCTGGTAGTGGATGATCGAGAGGTCGGTTGCTGATATTGCATTAGGAGACCCAAGGTAGTCCTGTAGGTGTCTGCAGGCCCTGTCGTCCCTCCTATCTTTACTTCATTTCTGTTTTACTTTCTTCGAGACAAATGTAATTTCTTTCAAACCATTACTTGTAGTATTCGCAGAATGTTCGTGAGTTGTGACACCAGTTTCTGGGTGGTACCTATTTCTGTTTTCGTTAATAGTATAAGGGTAATTAGTCAAATCATGTACTTTCGCTTTTATTTCCGCAGACATAGTTTTGTTAAATTTTAATTATAAAAGGATAAAGGTGATAGGTTTTAAATGTTCCTACCTTATGTTTTGATGTTCTAACAAACTTACTGTTAAGAACGAGATAGGGAACCTGACCTACTTGGACTGTACTGCAAAGCTTAACCGATTCCAGCTAAAGGTGAACTGCTACAACTTCAGGAGCTAAGAACCCAACCAGGGACCTGATACACTTGTGGGTTCCTCACAGATCAATTGGACACAGCTGGAAACGAAGTGACTGCCTGCATTGTTGCTGCCGCACTATACTGTCTCCAGCGCCCACTCATTCTCTCACCACATAAAGTACTTACATCATTTTCAAGTGATGTGATTTAGGTTTACCTACAATGAGCTTATACAAAACAACACTTGAAGGTTTCTGTTTCTCATTCAAGCATCTCGCAAAAACAGAAAAATCAATCCTCACGAGCTTCAAGAACAAAGTTGAACGCAACTTCGGACCAGTTCTATCACGACCCCGGTTCGCCCTCCGTGAACCATCGTGACAGCACCTAGTCTCTTCGACTAGGTAAGCCTAAAATGCGCAAAATAAACCAAGTTGCGGAAGGAACAAGTTAAACAGAGATAGAGTAGTAAAACAACGTTTAAAAGTGCCGCTCGGCATACACAACGTTAACTCTCAAAAACTAATACATATTCCCAAAACCCGAAAACCCATGAATCACAAGCTAAGAATACTACATAGTGTTCTAACTCCAGAATGTCTAAACAAAGTAAATACAGAAGGGCTGTAACTACAAGAGAGAATAGAAAGAGACTCTTCGGTCTGCGGACGCGGCAGATATACCTCGAAGTCTCCGAAAGATCGCCTCGCCTAAGGATGGTATGTCTGAGTAGAGGTACCTGGATCTGCACATGAAAAACATGCGCAAGAAGGGCATGAGTACACCACAGTGGTGCTCAGTAAGTGCCAAGCCAAACCTCGGTCGGGTAGTGACGAGGAAGGTCAGGGCCCTACTGAGATTAAATATAATATAAGTTCTACAGTGTAAAACCAAACAATATAAATGAGTGCAGCAGTAGGAGCAACACAGGATGTAAAGAAAGAGAAAACAAGTGATCACGGTAAACAAATACAGCTCAACGCAAAGATATCAACCAGGGGATCTCCAGGGATACCGTCCTGTAGTCCCCAAATATAATATCCGGTGGATCTCCCGGGTGCAGTCCTGTAGTCCAACTCATAAACGTACAGGGGGATCTCCCGGAATACAAGTCCGTAGTCCCAAATAAAAAAAAATACTCAGTACTGGGGAATCTACCGGGTGCAATCCTGTAGTTCCAATGTAAAAGTGCAGGGGGATCTCCCGGAATACCAATCCGTAGTCCCAAAGTAAACATACAGGGGAGCTCCCGGGATACCGTCCCGTAGTCCGAAAATAAATACACAGCAGCAACAAGATACCCAAATCGATCAATTTCACACCAAGGTAAAGCATGTATTTCTAACCTAGCATGTTGTACATAATTCAATTAGGACAGTAGAGCAAATAAGCAGTTAAATCAATTAGACATGCTTTCCTAAGCTAATAACAGGCTTTACTTGCAAGTAATATAAATAGGAAAGGAAAACAACAATTTCTAAGTTCTTAATGGAAACCGGATTTTTTCAACAATTAGCACAAGTACGCACTCTTCACCTTACGTACAAGGCATTTCAATTAACAAATATACCAATCCTAAGGGGAAGGTCCCCCACACAAGGTTAGGCAAACCACTTACCTCGAACCAGCTCAAAATCAACCTGAAACCACGCTCTTGTCACGAGTACTCGACTCCAAATGGCCCAAATCTATTCAATTCAATTGCATAATGTAAATAATACTTCAAGTAACTGATTCTACAAATAAACTCTAAGCTAATATGCAAAATTAGGTAAAATGACCAAAACGCCCCTCGGGCCCACGTCTCGGATTTCGAAATTTCTCGAAGATAAATTCTACCCATAGCTTTACTAACTCAAATATACAATTTGCTCTAATTTTCATGCTCAAATTCAAGGTAAAAGTCCAAAATTCCAAATTCTAGGTCTTCCTAAAAAATCCCAAATTTATACTAATTTTCCATGTCTAAATCCATGTAAGATCACATATTTAACTCAAAAATAGGAAGAAATCACTTACCTAGTGTTGCTTGGTGAAAATCCCTCCCCGAGCTCTCCAAAATCGTCCAAGCCAAATGAAAGAAATGAAAGAAATGGGCCAAAACTCGTGTTTAAAACAATCTGCCCAGGCTTCATTGAGTTGTACCTTGCGCTGTGCAGGTTGTACATCCAATTACAATTTTTCCCTGCTGTACACCTTCTGTTAAAACGCCCATAACTCCTTGTGAGAATATCCAAATGACAAAAGGATTGAAGATTTAGAAACTAGACTCGAAGATTTTCGTTCGATAGGTTGCACACCATATAACTCTTTATATATTCCGAGATATGAGCTTCTAAAGTCGGCTCCATGCATCAGAAAATTCTGTCGAAATTGCTCCACCAGCTATCTTCAATCGATCATAACTTTCTGATAAAATGTCCAAATCATAAATGGTTTAACTTTCTGGAAACTAGAATGCAAGGGCAACAACTTTTATGTTTCTCAAATGTTCAGATACCTTATAGATTTCGAGATATAAGCTTCCAAATTCAGCTCCGCGATTGCACTAGTTGCTGTCAAAACAGCTTTCTGCAGAAAATTTCAGCAACTCTTTGGTCCGAAATTCATTCCGTTAACCTCCCGAAATCCACCCGAGGCCCTCGGTATCTTAACCAATTATACCAACATGTCCCAAAACATGATACGAACTCGCTCGAGGACTCAAATCACATCAAACAACGTCGAAATCATGAATCGTAATCCAATCCAAACTTTATGAACTTTGAAATTTCAAACTTCTACATTCGATGCCGAAACCCGTCAAATCACGTCCGATTGACCTCAAATTTTGCACACAAGTCATATTCGACAATACGGAGCTGCGCCAACTTTCGGAATTGGAATTTGACCCCGATATCAAAAAGTCAAACTCTCGGTCAAACATCTCTAAAACCTTCAAATTTCTATCTTTAGCCAAATGACTTCAAAATGACCTACGGACCTCCGAATTCACTTCCGATCGCGCTCCCAACACCAGAATCACCATACGGAGCTACTCCCAGGCTCGGAATCCTAAACGGATATTGATAACAGTGAAATACACTTCAACCCAAACTTATGAAATTTCTTCCAAAATGCTAACTTCCACAATTGGTGCCAAAATGCTCCCGGGTCATCCAAAACCCGATATGGGCATACGCCCAAGTCCAAAATCATCATACGAACCTACTGGAACCTTCAGATCCGATTCCGAGGTCGTTTACTCTTAAATCCAATCTTAGTCAATTCTTTCAACTTAAAAGCTTCCGAAATGAGAATTCCCTTTCCAAATTAACTCCGAATTCCCCGAAATTCAATTTCAACCATGCGCTCAAGTCATAGTACCTGAAGTGAAGCTACTCATGGCCCCAAACTACTGAGCGACGCGCTAGAGCTCAAAACGATCGGTCGGGTCGTTACATTCTCTCCCACTTAAACATACGTTCATCCTCGAACGTGCTAAGAACTGTGTTGGGGTTGTCCGAAATCACTGTTTAAGACCTCGAGCACCTACCCATGCTAACACAACTTAGCTGGGTACCCTAGCTCGATCAATCTGAAGATATCCTTTTTCACTTAAGCAAATAAGCCTTAGAGCCCAATTCTTACATCCGGAATTCTCTGCCAGGCCTGTTCCAATATACGCTCACCGTATCAATAACTACCCGCAGCACCAAAACATGACTGCATACCTTAGCTGAATTCACACCTTGCACCACTTTACTCACAGGACCACAATAACATTCTCTGATCAAATTAGTCGAAATTCCACGAATCTGATGCTCCCATTGCACCTCATGACCTCCATAGGTCTTGCTCTAACTCTTACAATACCGCCAAGACGGAAGAGGTGTGTGGAAATTCATACCCAACTGCCGAATCAACAAATCATTGGGTCTATACTCCTGACAAGAACCATCACCTCATTTTGAACCAAATAATGGTATTAGCTCCTTAATATACTTCATATAATCATATTGCACTGATCCTAAATCCAATGATTTCGTCTCACCCAGTACGAACCGCTCAGGCAATAAGCCACCCCGGACATGATCAAAAGTCTCATATGACGCCACAATGTGCCAATAGGCTATGAACTCGAATGTGACAAAAGGAAAACGAACTCTAGAAGGAACTACTCAACTCACGCACTAATATGGACTTTCCTTAGAAAATAGGAAGCAAGGCATACAAAAATAGCATATAGAAAACTGTACTCAACATCACACTGTTGCGGCGTGCAACCCGATCCAAATAACATACCCATGGTGGCGTGCCACCCGATCCACACATAGAATCCACATAAGGAGATATACATCGAGCTAAATTGCTCATACAACAAAATAGCGAATATCGGTCACAAGCACGCTAAGTGCATAATACCATCCCTGGGGAGACATATAGTGCCATAGGCTACAAAACTCAAGCACAACTGAGGTGCGATATATGATCTGAATCTCGAGAGCCATCCTGCTCATATAACATCATC
>NC_031995.1:77197954-77207386 GCF_001879085.1 Nicotiana attenuata | reverse complement strand
GCAGATAAAAAATTTCCACTACGCTTGAAATTACCAAGTCTCGTTACTCCATCACCCCAAATCTAGACATTCATAGGCCAATTGCTTTTCCTCCGCCGGAAGTGAAATATCATATCTCTGAATCATGCACTAAGTAGATTTCCTTTCAACTCATTCACCGCCCCAACACATAGGCAAGTCTCCTACCATCAAGTCCATACTGTGCGATAACCAATCGCGAGCATCATAGCAACCTGTTCATAGCCTCCCAGCTCTTAGAAGCACAACTATCGAGCCGAAACGATAGAAAAATCCTACCGCAAGGCGACGACAATAGCTCACCCAACTATACCGAGAGAAACATACCGCACCACATTTGTAGTACCATTACAATTCTTCAATTCTCGATTTATAACAAGTGGTTCGTGTCGCGTAAGATTGAGTAGGAAGGAAACAAGGGCATTAGCCTCAAGGAATCAAGTCGCACGATGAGGAAATCAAGAAGGGAAGTGCTCCTAATAGTTACATAGCCTCTCGTGGATAAGTACAGACGTCTCCGTACCGATCAGCGAGACTCTAATAAACCGACTTGTGATTCATGACTCCTACGAACCTAGAGCTCTGATACCAACTTGTCACGATCCCGGTTCGCCCTCCGTGAACCATCGTGACGGCACCTAGTCTCTTCGACTAGGTAAGCCTAAAAGGCAAAAAATAAACCAAATTGCGGAAGGAACAAGTTAAATAGAGATAGAGTAGTAAAACAACGTTTAAAAGCGCCACTCGGCGTGCACAATGTTAACTCTAAAAAACTAATACATATTCACAAAACCCGAAAACCCATGAATCACAAGCTAAGAATACTACATAGTGTTCTAACTCCAGAATGTCTAAACAAAGTAAATACAGAAGGGTTGTATCTATAAGAGAGAATAGAGAGAGACTCTTTGGTCTGCGGACGTGACAGATATACCTCGAAGTCTCCGAAAGATCACCTCGCCTCAAGGATGGTATGTCTGAGTAGAGGTACCTGGATCTGCACATGAAAAACATGCGCAAGAAGGGCATGAGTACACCACAGTGGTGCTCAGTAAGTGCCAAGCCAAACCTCGGTCGGGTAGTGACGAGGAAGGTCAGGGCCCTACTGAGATTAAATATAATATAAGTTCGACAGTGTAAAACCAAACAATATAAATGAGTGCAGCAGTAGGAGCAACACAGGATGTAAAGAAACAGAAAACAAGTGATCACGGTAAACAAATACAGCTCAACGCAAAGATAACAACCGGGGAATCTCCAGGGATACCGTCCTGTAGTCCCCAAATATAATATCCGGTGGATCTCCCGGGTGCAGTCCCGTAGTCCAACTCATAAACGTGCAAGGGGATCTCCCAGAATACAAGTTCGTAGTCCCAAAAAAAAAATACTCAATATTGGGGAATCTACCGGGTGCAATCTTGTAGTTCCAATATAAAAGAGCAGGGGGATCTCCCGGAATACCTGTCGACGCCCCCTTTTTCTCGCGAAATCGAGTTTACGACATTCAGGAAGACAACTCTATTCCCGTTTGGGAATTGGGGTTTTGGAATTGAAGAGTCGCCACCTAATGATTGAGTGCATTAGGACACTAAGAAGGGTTTTGAATTAGAAAACCAGAGTTCGGGTAAGGGCTAGAAATTATCTCGAGGGGAAGGTGTTAGGCACCCCTCAAGATCCATTAGTGTGGTTCCCGGCCATGCTATGTTGTGACTTTAATGTAAACAAGTATGCAAATAAGTTTACACATAAGGGTTGCTAACAAGCATGTTGGAACTTATAAACAAAGAAGGAAAAGGGATAATGCAATAAAAAAAATAAAGGGTAGTTTTGGGTGATTGAAAAGACAGAATTTGTTGATATTAAACAAAGTAACATAGGGCAAGGGGTCCTAGGTTTATAAATCACATGGATCATCCACACAACACCGGTAACCAATCGTACGCGTAGTGTTATCGTGTGATCATCATCTCCATGTCTACCCTTCCCACCCCGATAAGGTATTAAGTGCGAAATGGTGTCGTTACTTACAACGTGCTATTACCCGTCCCACCTATCAGTCCTGGAGGCTTTAAGACCACTAATCCTACAGGGACGGAGCTTGGCTTTTCAGAGGTTCAAAAGGTTAAAATACTAAGGCGTAAGGAAAAACACATAAGACAGTTATGGGAGAACAAAAGCAATTAAGGCTCAGACAAACCTCCTTTAATCACAGAAATCATGTAGTTTAGCACATCTTACACATACTGATTAGGTCCAAATTATGCTTAACTTTAGGCAGGTTGGTTCATTACATATTTTTAGACAAGAAGTTCACATTAGGCTCGCCTGGCTGCAACTTGTCGAAGATTGGTGCAATTAATTAACTACTTACTTGTTTCCCTAAGTGATGGTATCTACTGGTTTCATGAATAAAGAAGTGAACTGATTACTGAAAGTTTTCAGTTTTAACAGAATGATACGAGTTCTGCATTTGGTTACTACTGACAGACTAATCTTAAAGCGAGTGATTCAGATTGGGTTAATAGTTCCTATAGGCATGCTTTCTAGCGTTGTTAATTTGAAACACTTTTTACAGGTGTAGCAAGAGTACAGAAAATCCTACGAGCATGGTATCTAGGATGCAGTTGATTATTATTTTGACCTACAACTGTTTGCCTAATGATGGATGCAAAAATGCAGAATCTTAAAGACATGGTTCCTACATGCGGAATTCTTATGAGCAGGATATCTATATGATATGCAGAGTTCTTATGAGAATGATTTCTATATATATGAAAGTGCAGAATTCCTATGAGCAAGATTTCTATATATATAAAAGTGCAGAATTCCTATGAGCATGGTTTCTACATATGAAAGTGCAGAATTCCTGTGAGCATGATTTCTATAGATGAAAGTGCAGAGATAAGCATGATTTCTATATGTGAAAGTGCAGAAATTCAAAGAAAAAAAAACCTATATGCAGGATATCTACCCTTATGCATACACAGATAGCCCTCCACTTTTTACTAAAACCCCATAAGTTATTACAAAATTTATTACAGACCAAATGAATCAAACAGAAAATAAAATTACATTAGAGCTTTTAAGCTACATCCAAGGAGCCTAATTCAGACCCAAGGTCTAACAATATGATATGAGCTAACTGCCGGGATCAAGTTCCAAGGCCTTTCCCTTACCTGGAATGTGTCAAAGTTCCAAGGAGTTTCAAGAACTCCAAGCAATGCTTACACCCAGATATCATTACAGAACTGAATTAAAGTGCAGTGTGGAAGGGTCAGCCCTCCAATGTCCAAGTTCAGAGGGAACTCAAGGTCCCAAGGCAAGGCTCATTGGAGGGGGGCAGAATTTAGAATCTAGGAACAAGTGTAAGTGCAATAGAGGGGATTAAGGGATGTTAAGGCAGGCTGGTGGTCATGCCTAGCAACATAGAATGCTGGCACACCCCTGACCAGCCCACTAGCCAAACATTGGAGAGTGGGGACCTATTGAAGGTCAAACCATGGCCTGGGCAGTAATTAGGATACTGTAAGGCCAAGGTTTCAACTCGACACATAAAGGGGATTAGGGGTAGGGGTTCATATGAGAACAGAAGCAAAGAAAGGAAAAATACTTAGCATAAGTTTTGAAGTATGAACAGCAAACCACACAAAAGACTGAGACTACATAATAAACACATAGGGATGAGGCAAAAGTTTAAATAAAGGCATACCAATTTCAGAAAGAGACAAGCAAAGAGAGCAGAAGTCTTGCAAAGAAGCCACAGCACAAACATCAAGAGAGAATACTTTGTGTGTGAGTGTGAGTGCAGAAAAGACTCCAGTGTTCGTGTTTTTGTTGTTGTGTTGGGTGTTAATAAAAGAGCAGGTATTTATAGTGTGAGAAACATGCAGAAATAAGGCAAGGACTGTAATTCAGACATAATTGGAGGAATATGTGTCTTACTAAAATCAAATCAATATCAAAGACTTCCATTAATAAAGCAATTAAGCCAAACGGTAGCATGCAAGTGTTAAATAAGGAAAGAAATCACGCAGGGCTGGACATGACAAATAAGGAAATATTTTCAGCACAGTACGAGTAAACCACATGTATTAGGGGTTAAGTTCATCAGACCTTAATTAAGGAAAGACCTGTAAGAATCCCATACTAATGTAATTAAGGTAATGGGATCAAATCAACTTAAGTAGAAAGGCAGGGTCGAAAGGAAAATATTTCAACAAGTCCAAGAAACAAAGGAAATCAAAACAATAAAGGAAAGAATCAATTCAAGAGTGCAATCAAAGTTACACAAAGAGATTTGAAATCAGTCCATAATCAAGGTTATTTTGAGAGGGAAATTTGACCTATAAAGAGTGCATAAACATTAAGCATGCGAGGCTGGATTTAAGACAAAGAAGAGTGTCATGCAATCAAAGAAAATCAGTGAGTAGAGGACCATAGGAACATGGTAGTCATCTCAGAGAAGAGGGAATAGCATGTGAAAGGTCAAGTAAAGAGGTCAGAATCGTATGAAGAAACAAAGTTGACACAAAGATTTCAAAACTCAGTCGAACAGTAGAGGAAACAACTTCAGGAACTCAAATAGGTCCAAAGAGACTAGGGTTTTGAAATCAACACGTGGAGAGATAAGAAACAAACAAATCACATAACAAATAATCTCAAAACTCGAGTGAACCCCAAATTCTAGGGTTTTTTTACCATTGATCGAGTCTAGAGATGAAGACAAGTAAGTCAAGCAAAAAGAAAATATTAACGGAATAAGTGCAGAAATCATAAAGGAACACGTATTTCCCAGTAGAAGAAAAACATAATAAAGAACAAACATGCAAAAAATACAATAGAAGAACTCGTAAGAACAAGGTAGAAGAAACACAGTAGAAGAAGCACATAAGGATCATAGAAGAAACATAGTAGAAGAAACATAGTAGAAGAAACATATAAGAATCACAGTAGAGCATGTTGAAAAGATCAAAGAAACCCTAAATCGGGGAAGATGAAAAGGTGAAAAAGCAAGTTTTGAAAGAAACTTTTGAGAAAACGTTTGAGACCCCAAGATAAACACAGATCTAGGACATATTTAGAGAAATTAGAAGAACCTCGAAAGGTTGGGGTTTCAGAAGAAACCTAGAAGTGAGAAAGGCCTGAAAAACTCGTGGATCTAAGCCGAAGAAGTTAGACTCAAGCTCGAACGTCCACAATATGCCGGAGTAGAGCCGGAGACGACCATGGAACCCTGAATCGAAGGAGATCTAGGTAGAGATCTTCAAGGTCAGGCCTTGAATCTTCAGAAAACCGGTGTATAAGAGCACCAGGGGGTGGGCGTGAGATCCCCATGGCTTTGGTGGCCATAGATTCCGGTGGATCTCTGGTCTGAGACGACAAGAGGTGGCTAGGGTTTGAGAACCCTTGAGAGAATTTGAGAGAGTGAAGGGTTTCAGAGGCGGCGGCTGAGGAGAAATGAGGTAGGGTAAGGGGTCGTCTGAATTAAAAAAGGAAAGGGATGAGGGGAGCCGTTGATCTAAAAGATCAACGGCTAGGATTAAATAGGTTAAATGGGGACCGAGTTTGGGTATGATAGGAAAGGGTATAGGTCGGGTTACAATAGAATTGGGTCGTTTGATTAGGGTGTGATTGGGGGTCCAATTTGGGCTAAAATTGAAATACAAAAAGGGCTGTCATTTAAATAGCCAGTTTTCCCCTTTTTAATTTATAAAAATAGTAAAAAAATGACTTGAAAATAAATTAAAGGTACTGGACCGATTAATAACATATAAATATTAATGTAAAAATACTAAAAGTGATTTTATAATTATAGAATGCCGTTAATCGTAAAATAGGCTATAATTATAATTATATACAATTAGCTTAAAAAATAACAAATAAATGTATAAAAATATACAAAAATTACCCCAATTATATCTTAGGGTAAATATGAGAATGAAATAAATTATTCACTAAAAAATGCTAGTTTGGGAATAATTATTGAATTTTGTAGTATTAAAATAGACAATAAATTAGTTTTTAAATCTTAAAAAAATAAAGGAAAAATACCAAAACTTTGTGGCATGCCTATATATGCCTGTACATGCTATTTTGAAATTATTTTGCATATATAAAATATAGGGAAAAATTGGGTATCAACAGCTGCCCCTCTTTACTCGGGAGTGATGAAAGAGTTGTCGGGTAAAGATATGATGACCAATTTTGGCCGAGAGAAACGACTTGCAAAGGTTTTGACCGCGCTTTGGTTTCTGAGCTGCCTACATATCCCTGGTTTTACAGGAATCAGGTCATATGTAGTTCAGTATGCATCGACGGAGTATGCCGATGGAAGTTTTTGAAGAGACGGACGCAATATTTAGGTTGGGAAGGGTGATCAGGTACTGATGGGCTGTGAGAACCGGAGCGAGATTGCTCCTGCTGTAATGGTCATGTCCAGCTGACGTACCTGCAATTAAGTAATACAAGCATATCGTGCGGAATTTAAACGTGATGCAAGTTCCCATTGGACCATGAATATTGTCTTTGGACGGTTAAGATGACGTCCTCATACCATGATCTCCTGGGCCATGAAGCGCATAATAAAGGATTCACAAGCTATGAAATGATGTTCTCGGACTATGATAATGGTGCCTCCGAACCATGATGCCTTTGAATAATGATGTGCAGAACATAAAGCGGGTCCTCGGGCCATGGCATGGGGTTCTCGGGCTATGAAGATGGTGCCTCCGAACAATGACGCCCTTGGACAGTTTGGCGGTATTTCAACCCATGAAATGCAAGATTTGGCGGTATTTTAGCCCATGAAATGCAAGATTTGGCAGTATTTCAGCCGACGTGAAGAAGAAATGTAAATGGCAATATTTCAGCCGACAGAAATTTGAATAAAGCTGGCGATGTTTCAGCAGATGTGAAGAAGAAATGTAAATGGCGATATTTCAGCTGACAGAAATTTAAATAAAGTTGGCGGTGTTTCAGCCGATTTAAAAAAAATGTAAATGGCGATAATTTAAATAAGGTTGGCGGTGTTTCAGCCGGTGTAAAAAAAATGTAAATGGCGATATTTCGGCCGACAGGAATTTAAATAAGGTTGGCGGTGTCTCAGCCGATGTAGGTGGAGGTAGAGCTTAACCTCGGAAGGCAGAAAGGTAGCCTTATGTAATGCAAAAATGCAGATGGAGATAGTACTTAGTCTCGGAAGGCAGAAAGGTAGCCTTATGCAATGCAGAAATGCAGATGGAGACAGTGCTTAGTCTCGGAAGGCAGAAAGGTAACCTTATGCAATGCAAAAATGCAGATGGAGACAGTGCTTAGTCTCGGAAGGCAGAAAGGTGGCCTTATGCAATGCAAGAAAAAATACAGATGGAGACAGGGCTTAGTCTCGGAAGGCAGAAAGGTAGCCTTATGCAATGCAAGAAAAAATGTAGATGGAGACAGGGCTTGGTCTCGGAAGGCAGAAAGGTAGCCTTATGCAATGCAGAGGTAAAAGGTGAATAGTAACGAAAGCTCTTAGCTGATAGATGATAGCTGATAGCTGATTGCGTCGTTGTGGCTGCTGGGGCTGTCATGTGCGGATAGCGCTTGTAAGTAAGTGATGATTCTGAGAGTCGTATTCCTGCAAAAGTATGAGTATATAATCGTATCTGATGATTTTATGTCTTGGGGTGCCTGCATTCAAAGAAAAATCGTGAGTTTTGTAAAGGGGGAAGGTTAGTTCGTCCTCCTGTGGACTTCGCTTGTCCTATTCGGCTGTTGCTTTTATTGGGGGTAGCATCGCTAAACAAAGCAATTCTGATAGTAGCTATGCATGATTTAGTAAAGAATATGATGTAACTACACAATTTTAAAATGATTTTCTTTTAGATGAACCGACGATTGCGACGCGGTTCAAGACATTGCAACCTCCCTTTTCGGAATTTTGAGGGTCCTCCTCAAAATTCTGCCCCAGTTTACTGGTCTGGTGCTTCCGACGGCTGGCTGAAAATCAACTTCGGAATTTTGAGGGTCCTCCTCAAAATTCTGCCCCAGTTTCCAATATCGGGGAAAAATGAAGATTTTATTGAATTGTGACCGAACCCATAAGGCTGCCTACGTATCCCCTCTTAAACGGGAATCAGGTCAGACGTAATTCAAATTACATCATAAAGAAAATCATAAGTGCAACACATAGTATCGCTTGATTGCATCTGAATTGATCGGCTTTGGCCAAACTTCCCCGTCCATTTTTGCAAGTATGAGGGCTCCTCCTGTTAGAACCCGGTGAACCATGTATCGACCCTGCCAGTTGGGAGAGAATTTTCCTTTGGCTTCATCCTGGTGCGGAAAGATTTTCTTCAATACCAGCTGTCCTGGTGTAAATTGTCTTGGCTTGACTCTTTTGTTGAAAGCTCTGGACATTCTGTTCTGATACAATTGACCATGGCAAACTGCATTCATTCTCTTCCCATCTATTAGAGCTTGTTGCTCGTAGCGGCTTTTTACCCATTCTGCGTCATCAAGTTCTGCTTCTTGTATAATCCTCAAGGAGGGAATCTCTACTTCGGTGGGAATGACTGCCTCTGTACCATAAACCAACATGTAAGGAGTTTCCCCGGTTGATGTGCGAACTGTGGTGCGGTATCCCAATAAGGCGAATGATAACTTCTCATACCACTGCTTATGCTTTTCTATCATCTTCCTTAGTATCTTCTTGATGTTCTTGTTGGCCGCTTCTACGGCTCCATTCATCTGAGGTCTGTAGGCTGTAGAATTCTTGTGTTTGATTTTGAATGTTTCACACATGGCTTTCATCAATTCACTATTGAGATTGGAACCATTATCAGTGATGATCGACTCTAGGATGCCGAATCGACAAACAATGCGGTCGCGGACAAAATCTGCCACAACCTTCTTGGTTACTGCTTTATATGACGCTGCTTCAACCCATTTGGTGAAATAATCAATGGCCACTAGAATGAAAGGTGGCCCCGGCATTCTTTAACCCGAACGACATCATCTTGTAACAATACATCCCCCATGGCGTGATAAAAACCATTTTCTCAGCATCTTCCTCATCCATCCATATTTGATGATACCCAGCAAAACAATCGAGAAATGACTGCAGCTCGTGCTTGGCGCAGTTGTCAATCAGAATATGTATGTTTGGCAAGGGGAAGTCATCTTTCGGACTAGCCTGGTTGAGGTCCCGGTAGTCGACACAGACTCTGACCTTCCCGTCCTTCTTCGGCACCGGCACAATGTTGGCTAACCATGTTGGGTACTCTACTACCCTGAGGACCTTGGCTTTGACTTGCTTGGTGACTTCCTCCTTGATTTTCAAACTCATGTCAGGCTTGAACTTCCTGAGCTTCTGTTTTACCTACGGACATGCTGGATCCGTTGGCAGTTTGTGGGCTCAATGATGTGCTGAGACCA
>NC_031995.1:77191807-77196053 GCF_001879085.1 Nicotiana attenuata | reverse complement strand
GCCTTCGTATGGAATGGTGATATGGTTGACATTGCTACAGGAATGGGTACCCTTGTTTTGGGAGGTAACACAGCAACTTCAAATGCACAGGTGCTTTCGGGGATCCAAACTCAACCTCAATTGGTCCTGGCACCTTGGCGGAAGATGGTGCTTCAAGATCGAGCGGTACGGACATGTTTACTTCAGCATCCCCAGAGGGCTGGATCTGGGCTACAATCGGATTAAGAGTGACTGTTGGTTTCTTTGGATCGTCACCCTCTACAATCAATCCAATCGACCCTTTGGGGTCCCAATCCTCTTCTATTTCTATCATATGAACGCCTCCCCCTTTGTGGTCAGGCAGAGGGTTGTTGCGGACGTTCGAAGCAGGCTCCTTTGCTACAATGGTTTTGTTGTCAATCAAGGCCTGAATCTTGTCCTTCAGGGAGTGGCACTCATCAATGGTATGACCCTTCATGTCGGAATGGTATGCACAGGTTTTGTTCGGGTTGACCCATTGGGAAGGATTTTCTGGAGTTATGGCCGGGATAGGGGTAACGTAACCAGCAGCTTTGAGCCTTTCATACAGCTGGTTGATTGGTTCGGCGATGGCGGTGTATTGCTTGGGAGGTCTACGGTCGAAGTTAGGGCGTGGTCTAGGGAAGTTTTGGCGGGTGGAAGGTGACTGATAGGGAGAGGGCTGAGCATTATAGGCTTGGTAGACGGGTGCGGGTTGGGAATATCTTGGTGAGGTATGTTGATATGTGGGAGCTGGAGATGATTGGTAAGTAGGTGGCGGAGCTTGGTAGGAAGGCGAGGGTGCTTGGTAATTAGGGGTAGGTTGATATGTGAGAGGAGATACTGGGTAGGTTTGGTATTTTATTGGGGATTTTGTTCTCTGTGCAACCATCACGGAACTCACATCCTTTTTCTTGGACGTGCCACCAAACTGTAGAGCCTTGTTGGTAGCCTGCAATGCCTCAAAATTAATGACCATACCACTTCTAATGCCTTCCTCGATCCTTTCCCCTAGCTTGATGATGTCGGAGAATTTTTGGCCTTCAATTAGCATCAACCTCTCATAATATTATGGGTCCTGAGCTCGGACGAAAAACCTGTTCATCTGTTCTTCTTCTAAGGCTGGCCTGACCTTAGCAGCTTCAAATCTCCAACGAGTATCATACTCGCGGAATGTCTCTGTAGGTTTCTTCTTCAAATTCTGGATGTAGAATACATCTGGGGAATTCTCCATATTGAATCTGAACCTGTCCATGAAATCGGACGCCATACCTACCCAGCTTGTCCACTTCTTGGGGTCTTGGCTAATGTACCAAGATAGAGCATCCCCTTTCAAACTCCTCATAAAGAGCTTCATGCGAATCTTTTCATCTCTTTCGACTCCGACCAGCTTATCCCAATATGTCCTCAAATGGATTCTGGGATCCCCTGTGCCATCAAACATCTCAAACTTGGGAGGTTTGTACCCCTCCGGAAGTTTGACATCTGGCTGAATGCAAGGGTCCTCATAATTCAGCCCCTCGATACCTTTGTTTCCTTCAACACCCTAGACTCGGCTAGTCAGCTTCTTGAGTTCTGCGGCCAGGTTCCTGATGATAGAGTCTTTGTCATCAGACTCGGGTGTGCTTGAAATAGGTTGAGTATATTGTGGTATGGTTTCCACATAGATGGGGGTGTGTTGGGGATGATCATTTGTGGAGTTTAGTGGTTCGGGAATGAGTAGTGGGGTGTTGTTCGAAATGTGGCATGTGTTGCAGTGGTGATGGGGAGCGGATTGGTTTTGTGGTTTTGGGATGTTTTGTGGAGGTGTAGGATTTGGAGTATTGACATTCGGGGTAGTGAGGGAAAATGATAAGTTTGCCAAGTTCCGAACTTGGTCCAGTTCTTCCTGAAATTTCAATAACTTTTGTTCAAGCTGGGAGGCACTTTCCTTGGAAACCTGAATACCCTAAGAAGTCTCTATCCTTTCAATCGAGCTCTCCTTCCTGATGTTGCTCAAGTCTTCTCTTTTTTTCTTGTTCTTGTTTCTGATAGGACTCGGAGGAGGAGGAGGTGGAGGGCCCTTAGATCTTGTGGAGTAGGATGATGATGCTAGAGTGCACGAACTAACCTTTTGGGGAGGGGAATAAAACAAAAGTAAAAACAAAAAGGTAACAAGTCAGTAAGGATTATGAGAAGAAAACGTTGCAATATTTAAACACATAGTGCAAGAATATAAATCGTGTCCTAATTTGGGTGCCTCGTTGTGCCCGAGGTAGGCCTAGCGACAAGTTGATTTGGAGAACATATAATGCCAAATGCCTCATTTTATAGATAACAAATAAGACGAATCCCAAAACGACACCAAAATAGCAGAAATAAAATGTCACTAATGGTCGTGGACCTTATTACATTAAAGCAAAAGAAAGACTCCTAACAACTTGGTCCCAGAAGGACCTTCCCCAGACTCGGCATCTTTAGCTCCATCGAACAGCTTCACCAGCTCACACAGTCCCAGCAGCAAGTAAGCTCTAGCCAAGTGTCCTCCTTCGCTTCCCTCAGCATTCTGGCAGTTTTCAATCCTTTGGATGAACTTCCTTTCCAATTCTACCAAACCTCGCTCCAAATACCCTAGTCGTTTTTCGGCGCTGACAGCCATATCCTTCCATTCCTCAATCAACTTTTGATGAGCTTCTTGAATTTGTGGTGTTCATTCTCGTGCTCTCGAATCCTCTTACGCAATTGGTTGTACTTAAACCACTCCTCAGCCTTTTCATCGACGACCCTGTGACCTCGAGCAAACCCTGGTTGTCCCAAGACTTCATGATCATCTTCCAGCCAACCTGAGTAGTATGGCGAACAACCGGTGTGGTATCTATCCTGCTCAATAGAGTCTCTTCCCAGTATGATTTTGCAGTGTCACATGTGCTAAGCTTGGCACTTATAAGGGCTATCGTCATCCTGAAAATCGGCCCTTAAATGACCCATTTTGTCGACCCTTGGTATAACCTGCTTCCTTCCTGCCCGTCTCATGACTCGGAAAGGGACATAAGGATAAGTTCCTCTCAGGCCGATGAGAATAAGAAACGGTGCATCCCGAGATCGAACAATGAACTCTTCAGTAGGGAACCATTCGAACATCCACTGCACTTGGTCTTCTCTCAGATTTTCAAACAACCTTACCCATCCTTTAGCGTCTTCTGGTTGAGCGAACATGTTAGGCATATAGTTCATTCGCCTTGGCTGATGGAAGGCGATATGATCATCCTAGTCCCTGCGTAGGTTCTCTTGCCGATATTCACCCCTTTAGAGGTGCTCCATGAGCCAGAGTTGGAGTAGTAAGTTACAACCCTCAAAGTGATTGGCCCCTTGCTGACATTTTCCTAGGGCTCGGTATATCTCTGCGACAATCATTGGTACTATGCTGAAAGGCTGCCCGCCAATCCCTTCCATTAGAGTCTTGGTAACCATGGCCAGTCTGGTATGGATCCTAGCTTTCTTCATGGGAAATACTATCATCCCCAAAAAGCAGAATATGAAGATGAAGACTCTTCTGTGGATATGCGTCAATGAGGTGAGGGCAAATTCATCTGGGTAGGTGCGGTAGGACTTGCTATGGCCGTACCTTTCGTATAGATATTCGAAAGGAATGTAAGAGTCCTTCAAACAAGTCAAGTCTGGGTTTTTCTTCAGCCCCATCATCTTGAGGAAACCCCTACCCTTGCGATTTTCTGGAACAAGCAAACTCGGAGTCTCCCAAGGAATACCAGCTAACCCTCCTATTTCTTCGAGCAAAGGGGTCATTTCAAGGTCCCCGAAGCGAAACACTGATCTATCACTGTCCCAGAATAAGGTTGCAGCCTCTATGATTTTGTTGTCGGGCTGGATTTCCAAAAGGGAAGGCAAATTTCACAAGTATTTGCGGACGAGAGTCTGGTCATTGGAGTGAAGGTCTTCCCACCAGCTTAGCAACCTTGGGTGAATGTTGGTTACCATGCCGAATCTGGGAACTTCGTGCTTCATTTTCTGCAAAACAAAGTGTTAGACCCTTACCCCACCGGACTCGACTATTTAAACCAATAATTAGCATAAACGACATTTAGTTCTCCAAATAAATGCACAGAATATGGTGGTGTCCGTTTGGGTTCCAAGGAAACCCAATGGACTTTGGACAAGGCTATCTTAAAGAGTCATTATGTGGACAGCATAACTGACTCGACTAGGTTTGACAGTGATGCATGCACAGTGAAAACAGAGTAAGGTTTCTATG
>NC_031995.1:77187846-77191707 GCF_001879085.1 Nicotiana attenuata | reverse complement strand
AACGTCGCGGCACGACGCATTTTACCATAATATCACTTCAAATGAAGGAGTGCCACCACGTGGCTGTCATCAATCTTCCCCAAGTAATGCTTCACACGATGCCCATTGACTTGGAAAACTTCACCATTTTTGTTCTTGAGATCAATAGCACCAAATGGGGTCACCCCAACAACTTCAAATGGACCACTCCACCTAGACTTGAGCTTTCCCGGGAATAACCTCAACCGGGAGTTGAAAAGAAGAACCATGTCACCCACCTTGAATTCTTTACCCTGAGCATACTTGTAATGGAGGTACTTTATCTTGTCCTTGTACAAAGACGAGCTGGAGTAAGCATGAAATCTAAACTCATCAAGCTCATTCAATTGCTCCACTCGGAGATTTGCTGCAACATCCCATTCCAAGTTCAACTTCCTCAATGCCCACATAGCCTTGTGCTCAAGTTCCACCGGAAGATGGCAAGCTTTACCAAACACCAACCGATACGGAGACATACCAATTGGAGTCTTGTAAGCCGTCCGATAAGCCCAAAGAGCATCATCCAATTTCTTCGACCAATCGGTCCTATTAGCATTCGCCGTTTTGGACAAAATACTCTTTATCTCCCGATTTGAGACTTCCACTTGTCCACTAGTTGTGGATGATAGGGGGTGGTCACTTTGTGATTAACTCCATACTTAGCAAGCAATGAGTCGAAAGCCTTGTTGCAAAAATGGGACCCCCCCATCACTAATAATGGCCCGAGGAGTACCAAATCTCGTAAAGATACTCTTTTTCAAAAATGCTACAACACTTCGGGCTTCATTGTTGGGTAGAGCCACGGCTTCCACCCATTTTGAAACATAGTCCACCGCTACGAGAATGTAAGTATTACCGTAGGAGCTCACGAACGGACCCATGAAATCGATGCCCCAAACATCAAAAATATCCACCTTAAGAATTGTATTGAGGGGCATCTCATCCTTCTTGGAAATACTGTCGGCTCTTTGACATGCATCACATCTCTTCACCAATTCACTAGCATCCTTGAACAACCTGGGCCAATAGAAGCCGCAACTCAAAACTTTTGGGGTAATAGAATTTGGTGTAATCGAAGTCCAATTGGGATTCCGAGCCTAGGAATAGGTCTGTAGGCTGATTTATGACTTGTATGTAAAATTTGGCATCATTTCGAGTTGTCTAAGTATGTTACGACGCGTTTGGGGGTTGGTTGAAATGAGTTTGAAGCTTAGAAGTTGATTAATGAGGTTTGGTGGTGCAATTCTTGATTCCAGTGTTATTTTATGTGTTTCGAGGCTTCGAGTAAGTCCGCAATATGTTTATGGACTTATTGGTGCATTTGGATGGGGGCCGGGATGGCTCGGGTGTGTTTCGGACCACCTAGAGCACGTTTGAACTTGGCTGAAAACGGTTGGTGTGCCGGTGTGTTTCGCGATCGCAAAAATAGTCCCGCGATCGCGAAGAAGGGCTTTCGAGGGGCAGCTGATTGTCCTTCGCGAACGCGAAGAAGGGTCCGCGATTGTGAAGGTTTGGCTGGCAGTTCTTAGAGAATGCAGAGGCCCAACCGTGATCACGAAGAGGAAATGGAGGAGCTGGGCAGGGAGGCCTTTGGCCTACGTGAACGCAACCTGGGGATCGCGAACGTGGATGGCTGGGCAGTGATGCATTGCACCAGGTCGCGAACGTGAAGAGAATTTTTTGCAGTGGCACAATTTGGCCTTCGCAATCGCGAGGCATTTTCCGTGATCACGAAGAAGGAATCACTGGGCAGACTTGAATTTATTACGGGGCTTAGTCTCTTTTCTCTCATTTTCCTCTTGGTCTTGGATGAATTTGAGAGCATTTTGTGGGGGATTTTCATCAACATCAAGAGTTTCGGAGTTCTCGGTGTTGTTTGAGGATTTCTAGTGAGGTTAAAGAGTCGGATTGAGGACTTGGAAGCGAGGTAAGCCTCTTGCCTAACCTTGTAAGAGGGAATTTATCCCTTAGGTGTATTAATTGTTGTGTGCTACTTGTTATGGGAAGCTACGTACGCACGAGGTGACGAGAGTCCATACGTAGCTATATTCATGTTATGTCTGGGTAGACTTAGATTCACATCATGCCTTAGTTGTGCTATTTGTATCTATCCTGTGTATTGATTTCCTTGATTATGACTGAGATTAAGGATTAGAATAAAGATACTGATTTAGCCTCTTACTTTGGAAAAATTGAGAAATATTTGATGAACTACGTGTCTTCTCGACTCGCATGTACTTCCGCAAGGGTAAATTTCTCTACTCTTATAGGATCAGGTCGTTCTCATCTGTAGTGTATTAAATTATTCTTATGGGATCGGGTCGTCCGCCTCGGCAGTATGGTAACACTATTCTTATGGGATCGGACCGTTCGCCTCGGCAGTACTGAGTATCACTATTCCTATGGGATCGGGTTGTTCGCCTCGGTGGATTCGTACTTAACACTTGAGAATGGATTTGGTTTAGTAACAATTGAGTTAGCGCCTTCAAGGCCGACTATGATATGTTTAGTGATTTGATATAGATTCATGTGGGGAATTACTATAAATATTTTTATCTGTTTTGTTGCTACTTGTTGTACATCATCCATATCAACGTTATGTATTTCTATTACTGTTTGACCACTAGTAAATGTCAAGTCGACCCCTCGTCACTACTTCTTCGAGGTTAGACCAGATACTTACTGGGTACGCATTATTTTATGTACTCACGCTACACTTCTGCACTGAATGTGCAGGTACTGAGACAGGTACTACCAGTGGTCACACGGGCGGGTAGCCGCACTTCTACAGAGACTTAGTGGTGAGCTGCTTGCCTTGCTTCGATCTACAGCACCAGAGTCTCCCTCTACCTTGTTTATTGTTTCTGTCTATTATACTTCACACAATAGTGGTATTAGTTTTATATATTCTCTAGATTGCTCGTGCACTTGTGGCATCGAGTTTTGGGGGGTTCTAGCGCTTATGCACTGTTGTACTTATTATTACTATCACCGTGTTTATGTACTATTCACACTTGATATTTTTGAGAAAGAAGCGTGTACTGTTGCATGAGATTTTACTTTTATTCGGTATATTTAAGGAAACTTCTGTTTTTAAAAGTTAAAAAGGAATAGTTAAAATGGAAGGTTCTCGTGTGGTCTTGCCTCACGGCGGCGTTAGGCGCAATCGCAACCTATTATGGGTTTTGGGTTGTGACAGAAAGATCTCCTAAACTCCTAATTATTGGATTTTTTGGAGATTGCATATGTTTTGTAAATAGTTTGTTGCTATGTTTTGAATTATTAATTTGTATAAATACTGTTTAACCAAAAAACTGAATATTTGGTTAAAGCTAGAAATTAAGAGAGAAATCGGGTTACTGATAATCAAGAAATGAGAGACTTTGAGAACAACAATAAAGCAATGAATAAGTATATATTTCAGTATAATCTCAATAATATTTTTTGTCCTGCAGATGTTGAGACCTGCCCCTTTTATAGTTAATTCTAGGAGAAAGTGTAATGCCTTTGTCTTAATGAGGCAATTATGAGCAATAAATGACATTAAAAGAAACGTTACTCAATCATTCCTATTAAATACAAATTCTCTCAACGTATTTGGCATTTAATGCTGAATTTGGACTCCTTTACGCTATCAGATTCATTTCTTCAATTCCTTCCGATCTTCGAGCTTTAAATGACTCGAACAGGTACGAGTCTCATTTCATTTGAATAATAGCTCGTGCCTTTAAGTATCTTCTCTCCCACATCTGTTGTTGCTCGTGCCTTCTAACTGATTACCACGCTTTGATTATTTGACCAGTCCATGTGTCATGACACGTCATCTTACATAAATTCAGTTTT
>NC_031995.1:77180034-77182981 GCF_001879085.1 Nicotiana attenuata | reverse complement strand
TCTCTAAAGTACAGGGAAAGAGTGTTCCGGGAAGGGGAGTTTTGTATTGGTCTCCTGCCCGACCGTAGAAATCACCCGTGACATGATGTTGCCCACATTCAGAGGAAAACCAGCCATAATAGATGCCACTAACACAGCACGGGGAATAGGAACTGTGTGATCATGAGTGGAGGGATCAAGCCTACTACACACGAAGGTCAACCAACCCTTTGCTTCAAAACTGAACGTGTTTCTCAGAATCTTCTCCCCTACTTTCAACCAAACTGGGACAATGCCCGGGGCTGCCAAGTGCTGGGCCAACCAAGGGTGAACCTCTTCTTTCATTGCCAGCTTTTCTAGGTATTGGGTTTCGTCCTCTTCGTTGAACCTCAAAAACTCATTTAGAGACTTCCCATCAAACATCACTACTTTGTCCCTCACTTGTGTCGCCTTTGAGTCCTTCACTACATGATGAACATTGCAGTAAAATTCTTTCACCATATGTTCATTTGCGACTATGCAACGTTCCTTGAAGAAACCCCAACCCTCTCTAGTACGGAATTGTGCTTGCACATGTGGGTTTAGAGGAAGAAGATCAGAGTTAATAAATTGCCTCTCCGGAATCAATTTTCTTTTGGGCCACCACTCTCGAAATCTGTGGAAGGCTATTTCACTTACAAATCTATCAGCCCATGCTTCCGATTTTCTTGTTCTATCAACACCACCAACTTGGGGCTCACCCCCCTCACCATATCCTGCACTCTCCCCAGATAATGAAGCTGTGGCGGAGGTGGAGTATTGTGCCTTACTTCGTGCTACGGACTCATCAGACGAATCCGAAATTACATTGACCGGTCTCTTGGAGGTAGGTGAAGGTGGAGGAGTATCATGTAGTTGGAATGGGTCAGAGGTGTGAGTGGGGGCTGATTCTGAGGTGATGCTCCGGGAGGGTGCATACTCACTCCCCGAAGAGTGGGAGGCAGCCCATATCAGCTTATGGGTCTTTTTAATGCTTGCCCGGGCCTGGGGAGTGAGTTTAGCAACCCGCATTCCTTTTCCCCCTCGGGAGGAGCCACCCCTCCCGGGTTGTTGTTCTTTTCCTCCTCGTTGCTTAACCATGATCTGCAAAGAAAAGTCTAACATTGTTAGTTGAAGCATATGCAGTGAATTGGATGCTACAGTTGAAAGCATGGTTTAGAAACAGGGTTGCAGAATAGAAGGGGTGCGGACACGCTGGGGTAGCGCGGACCGCGTAAAACTGGAGCGCGAACCGCGCTTAAGATGTTCCAGTGAAACACCTCTCTGAATCTTACCAACGCGGTCCACAATGATTTGGACTGCGGCCGCGCTAGGCTGGAGCGGACCGCGCAGAAAGGACGCGCGGCCGCGTAGGGCAGACAATGAACTGAGTATGGGGATTTTCATTTAAGTCCAATTTTTTTGTTCAAATTATGGGTCCTAATTGTCCCTACTCAGTTACTAATCAAGAATTCATGCTCATTGTTTCACATAAACACACAAAATCTACCCTAACAGGTAAAACTAAGAGAGAAAGAAGAAAATAAGAAGTTATACTAACAGGAAGCAAATAATATATATATAAAAAAAATTAAACTATGAATGACATTAGTGAGAAATGTTACCAGGGGTTGTGAAAGGTTTAACTACTTGAAGCAAGTTCTTTTGATGCACATTGAAAATTGAGAGCTCAGGTAGAAAATTGGCGAAAAGGTTAAAATGAAGCCTAGGTCTCTATTTATTGAAAAACATTGTGGGACCCATTACTTACCCACCAGCGCGGCCGCGCAGAAATGGCCGCGGACCGCGCTGGATTTCCAGCATCCTTAATTGCCTGAACAACCCACGCGGACCGCGTTGTTTTTTCACGCGGCCGCGTGAGAAACTTCAGAGAGCATGTAATTAAGGCTTCTTCCGCGCGGACCGCACAAAAATATCACGCGGACCGCGCAGCAAACTTCAGAGACTCAGCTCCCATTTTACCAGCCTACGCGGACCACACTGTTTTGGTGCGCGGCCGCGTAGGCAAACTTCAGAGACCTTAAAATTTTTGCTACTTTTGTCCTGCACTGGTCCAACATCAACCCTGCAACATCTCACAAACCATGAGTTGAAAAATCCTAATCTACAACAAAAATCAAAAAGAAAGAAAAAGACATGGGTTGCCTCCCAAGAAGCGCCTGATTTAACGTCGCGGCACGACGCATTTTACCATAATATCACTTCAAATGAAGGAGTGCCACCACGTGGCTGTCATCAATCTTCCCCAAGTAATGCTTCACACGATGCCCATTGACCCGGAATACCTCACCATTTTTGTTTTTGAGATCAAGAGCACCAAAGGGAGTCACAAATACCACTTCAAAAGGGCCACTCCACTTAGACTTGAGCTTTCCCGGGAATAACCTCAACCGGGAGTTGAAGAGAAGAACCATGTCACCCACCTTGAATTCCTTTCCCCGAGCATATTTGTCGTGAAGGTACTTCATCTTGTCCTTGTACAAAGACGAGCTGGAGTAGGCATGAAATCTAAACTCATCAAGCTCATTCAATTGCTCCACTCGGAGATTGGCTGCAACATCCCATTCCAAGTTCAACTTCCTCAATGCCCACATAGCCTTGTGCTCAAGTTCCACCGGAAGATGGCAAGCTTTACCAAACACCAACCGATACGGAGACATACCAATTGGAGTCTTGTAAGCCGTCCGATAAGCCCAAAGAGCATCATCCAATTTCTTCGACCAATCGGTCCTATTAGCATTCACCGTTTTGGACAAAATACTCTTTATCTCCCGATTTGAGACTTCCACTTGTCCACTAGCTTGTGGATGATAGGGGGTGGTCACTTTGTGATTAACTCCATACTTAGCAAGCAATGAGTCGAAAGCCTTGTTGCAAAAATGGGACCCCCCATCACTAATAATGGCCCGAGGAGTACCAAACCTCGTAA
>NC_031995.1:77177039-77177742 GCF_001879085.1 Nicotiana attenuata | reverse complement strand
AACAATAAAAGGCCCGGCCCGCAAGACGATCAAGCATTTGGTCCAAGAATGGTAGTGGGAAATGATCTTTTCTTGTCACCTTGTTCAGTTTTCTATAGTCCATACACACTCTCCAACCCGTAACTGTCTGAGTATGAATCAACTCATTGTTGGCGTTGGTCACTACCGTCATTCCACCCTTCTTTAGCACGCATTGGACCGGAGAGGTCCATGAACTGTCCGAGATCGGGTAAACCACACCGGCGTCGAGCCACTTGATAACCTCCTTCTTTACCACTTCTTGCATCACCTCATTGAGTCTCCTTTGATGTTCAAGAGATGGCCGTGCATCCTCCTCCAAAATGATTTTATGCATGCAAAATGCGGGGCTTATTCCCCTGATGTCCGCCAATGTCCATCCTATTGCCCTTTTTCGCTTTTGGAGCACCTCCACAGTGGCCTCGAACCTGCAAGTTAGTAAGGCAAAGAAGAAAGAATAACTGGAAGAGTAGAATTAGAGCCCAAGAATTCATACCTGAGGTGTGGAGGAAGTGGTTCAACTCCAACACCGATGGCTCCTCAATTGATGGCTTGGTTGGCGGAGTTTTGCGATTTTCAAGATCCAAAGATAGCTTCCTAGGCTCATATGAATATGAACCCGATTCCAGCAATGCATTCACGCACTCCACTCTACCGGCATTATCATCGGCATCCATGTTAAGAA
>NC_031995.1:77152240-77174213 GCF_001879085.1 Nicotiana attenuata | reverse complement strand
TTTCCTAAAAAAAGTATAAGATGAGCATTGAGCCGAAGGACTGTCAAAGATTTGATATGGGCATCAGACACTAGCTATACCGTTAAGTTTAAAAAAGGACACCCGTTACACTGAGCTCCTGGCTCCTGCTGTCGCGCCCCCTTTTTTCCTCACGGAAGTGTGACATTTATTGGGAACAACTCGTTTCCTTTTGGGAATTGGGTATTTGAAGAGTCGCCGCCTAACGGATTAAAGTGCGTTAGGGCACCTAGAGCAGTTAACTCATATAACTAGTTTGTATTACCAAAGATTAGGGCAAGGACTCGAAATAACCTTGAGGGGAAGGTGTTAGGCACCCCTTGCGATCCACGACGGTGGGTCCCGGCCGAACTCAATTATGTGAATTAGTTATTTAACAGGTAAGCAGTCTAAGCACACATTTGCAAATAAAGGAAGTTTAGGTAGTCCAAGCACACATATGTGAATAAAGGAAGTTTAGGTAGTCCAAGTGATTAGGTCGCAGCAGACTCAACCTTAGGAAGAGTGGGCGCTAATACTTTTACCCAATAGTGGTATCGGGGTCAATTTCCACAGGGAGCTAGGAAGGGAGTTGGATATTTGTTTAGCCTAGAAATGCGAGTTTGCTTCTAATTGATCTTCTATCATTTTTGGGTTTTCCTTTGTGATTAACAACTACAATTTAACAACTACTAATTATAACTAAATTATGCTAAGATCTCAAGTCTCGGTTGTATGCAAGATAGAGAACGGCACTAGGGTCGTGGCATTTACCTAGGTGGTCAACTAACGGGTAGAGATTACTAATACGAGAATGATGATTATGGGGCTTATGATATAACCGTTGCACGATAGCACTCACTCTCACACCTCTCGGTAGAGAGAATGATTTTGCCCAATTGACTCTCTCGAGACCAATTGGGTAGGCTGACAAACCAAGCAACTTAGGGTTCAAGTTGGGTAATTGCTCTCTCGAGTTTTTACCCGTTAATTGGGACTACTATTCTCATAGGTCCATCCCAATTTCTTGTTGGGTTAATTTTGGAGTCTTGGACACTCTTTCTCAAGAAGGGACACACCAAATCCAAGTGAAAACATAAAAATAACCCAAATATCAAACATCCAACATCATTCAAGCATTAAACAATCATACCCATTAATTACCCACACTAGGGTTGAGCCACAACCCTAGCTTATGGGTTTAGCTAGCCATAATAACAACAGAAATTGAAGGAGAAATAGATAAAATGAACATATTAATTAGCTAGAAGGAAAATCTACAATAATCCACGTTAAACAAGATGAAAAATGCCTAAAATAGGTGAACACTTTTGTCTCACGAGTGCAGCAGCTGTTCTGTATCTAAAAACGTACCCTAAAAAATGGCAAATATTCTATTTATACTAAGTTAAGAAAAACCGGACAAAAATACCCTTGCGGGGTTTGTGCGGTCCGCACGATGATGACACGCGGCCGCACTGGGTTGCTTTACTTTTGAGACTTGCTTTCTGAAGATGTTGGCGCGGACTGCATAATGATGAAGTGCGGCCGCATGATGACTGGCGCGGACCGCATGAACTTGTAGCGCGGCCGCATGAGTGGCTTGTGATGGTCTCTGAACTTTTGTGGCGCGGACCGCGTGAACTTGTAGCGCGGCCGCGTTGGTTGGAACTGAGGACACTACTCTCTGAACTTCAGTGGTGCGGCTGCATGACATGATGGTGCGGTCCGCACCAAGTTCTGGATATCCCTGCTTTCCTGATCTTTGACACTTGAGCAGGTTTCATTCCGTTTCGAGCCGATTTTTGACTTTCGTCACCTTGTTGCTCAAACCTGCGATCAAGCGCGACTTATAAGCATTCTGGGTATATTTTATGGCGAATCATACATAAAGCATAGGCAAGTATGGGCATAAAACGTGTCAAAATCACAGTTATCGCCAAGCACACATATGTGAATAAAGGAAGTTTAACGGACAAGCAGTCTAAGCACACATATGTAAATAAAGAAAGTTTAAGGATAGATAGTCTAAGCACACATATGTAAATGAAGGAAGGGAAGTCCTAAGTTGATTAGCCTATAGGATCACATCTGTACATTACCCGGTAAGCCTTCCTCAAATAGAGGGGCTACACATGGCATTAGCGCACAGGTCATCATATCCTTTTTACTACCCATTACCCTCCCCTTAGCGGTTATACAAGCGAGTTTAATTAACGAACTCTAAGCGTGCTTTACCCGTCCCTTCGTTGTGGTCCTGGAGGTATTTAGGACCTCTAAACTTAGGCAGTACCAGACCCTCCTAAGGTGTTTAAAAGGTAAAATCTAAGCAACAACAAATAACATATAGGACTGTCAAATAGGGAAGCAATTAAGGTGCTCATGTTTACCTCCACACATAAACAAATAAGTAGCACGTCTCAGACAGCAGATTTTAAAGAATTTCAGAAGGTCCTAGAACAGGACATCTATGTGAGCATCACAAACATAGAATATACAGCATTTGTTTTAAGGCGAAGTGACAGAATCCTAATCAGTTTGCCTACTGATTTTAAAGTTTGTTAAACTTGGACAATTTTACAAATAGGCAGAATATAATTTCACAGCTTTTAGACCATTAAATACCTAGGGCTTGCCTAGGCGGGGGTCTATATGCAATCATAATTCTGGGAACTAATTAAAACAACTTGAAGTTATTCAGTCCTATAGGCATGCTGATCTAAGCGATTAATGTTACAAAAAGCTGATTTCATGCATATTTATACTAGAACATGATATCTATGTGTTGGGGCTGTCTTTAAATCCATTTATAGATAATTATTCAATTAAGCGACATAGAGACAATTTAAAGCAAAATGCAAATAGAGTTCTAAGGCAGAATTTCTAATGCATAGAGAGAGATGGTCATTTTATTAGGCGCGATTACAACAGTAGCTTAATGACAGGATTTTCAGGTGACAACGACTTATGCAGAATCAGAAATAAAGTGATCAACTATAACATGTTTTCTACTATGCAAAGGCAGCAAACGTGAGTATCTTAAGGCAGGATTTCTAATGCAAACAACACAGACCTAAAGCGTGATTCCTATTGCAGATAAGCACAACATAATCCTAAAGTATGATTTCTATTGCAAATCATCATAATGTAAACCTAAAGCAAGATTTCTACCCAGTTTTCCCACAAAAATAATATAGGAACCCTCCCCTTTTTAATAATTATCCCAATATATGTTTACAAAGAATATTATTACAGACCAGGATCAAATGAATTACATAAATAAATGTAAACTATACTATAGGGAGCCTGAATTAGGCCCAAAGTAAACCTGGGGATGCCAGGCCTTCAAAATAGAACCAGATGCCAAGAATCTCATAGCCAATATTGTATCCTGGTGTGTCAAAGTTCCCTAAGGACCTCAAGTATCCCGGGCAATGCGAACACCAAGACCTTTCTCAAATAGAGGATTGGTTATGTGCAGTGTAGAAGGGCTAGCCCTGGTGTGCCAGAGTTCAGAGGAATCTCAAGGATCCCTAAGCAGTACACACACCAGAGGGGCAGAACCTAATAGTCTAAGAGTAAAGTTAGAGTGTTTGACATGGTTTTGAAAGACTTAGTAAAACAATGTTGAGACAATTCTAGAAGTGAAAAGATTTCAGAACTGAAAAATAGTTTTAAGAAGATGCTAGGATTAACACCAGTTTTGAGAACAATACTAAGACTAGAAGAACAGTTTTGAAATTATTTATAAGGAGAGCAAATTCATCAAACAAACAACTAATCATAGAATACCCAAATTCACATACACTTAACAAACAGATCTACAAACAAGGGGTGAAGGGGATTGGGAACATATAGAGTTGAAACCACATAAATTAGGGAAAACATTTGAGACGACAAATGCACAGAACAACTAGGAGTCCACTGAACAAGTCAGTCATGGTAACATGCAGTTAAAACATAGAGAAAGAGTGGAGTAAAACTCATGTTGAAGATAGGGGTGCATAAGACAGTGTTGGTCATACAATTAGGGCCAATCGAATGCATTAGGAGACTAAGTGACTAACATGATCACACCAGTTAATGGGGGGGGGGGGGGTAAGCAGCATGCTGGACAAGTATGAAGTTTAGACATGCTGATTACACATTGAACAAGAGAAGGCAGAATAAAGCAGTAAATAGGGAAACAAATTGGATACATAGTCAATTGAACTAGTGTAGGAATGGAACACAGGGAGTTGAGTTTCAAAATTTAACTAGAGACATACCAGTTAAAGAAGAATGTGCAGAGTGTAAAGCAGGTGTAGTTCCAATGTCTAGCCCTGGCTTGCAGCCGGCTAGACCAATAGTTATCACAAGTAGCAGAGAAAGAAGAGAGAGTTTGAGTGTGAGTGTGTGTTCTGAACTTAGTGTTCGTGTTTTTGAGAGGTAAAATAAGAGTGCTTATATAGCAGTTCAAGAGTAGAGCAAAATAGGTAAAGGAATCAGAAACCGGCAATTAAGGGGTCACAAAATCCAATCATACAAAGGAGTTCAGCATAGACCTCCTTTAATTAAGGGCAATTAGCCAAACGGTAATAATAAGGATTAATTAAGGCAAGGAGTTCAAACCAAATAAGGGAGTTCAGAATAGACTCCCTGATCAAACGGTAATACAGGGGCCTAATTCAAGAAAGAACCCTAATCGTACCATGTAAATAATCAGCAAAGATCCACAATTATACAGACAATTAAATAAGGCATGGATGACTAAATTAAGGTCATAAACAAGGAAACAATCAAGAATTATGCACTGAATCTCTGACAGAGCAAATCAATCAGCCGGAATTTCAAAGTAATACTGATTTCTGGAAAGAAATATCAACTTCCACAAATAGAAAATAGGCTAAGTAAAACTTCACAAAAAGTACAGAAATTAGCCGGAAACAGATGCAAAACCTAATAGCGATTAATTAGGGCAAAAACCACAAAATAATGGATTTGACAAAGAAAAATGTGTAAGTCAGAAAATACAGGGTGAATTAATACAGCTGGTAACACTAAAAGACTCAAAATCTAAGCAAAGGTCAGAAAATCAGAGTATCTCATAAAATCAACTAGGGTTTGAGTATCTTTTGCACAAATCAGTCAAGAAGATGAAAAGAGAATCGATTAAACATTTAGAAGTGAGAAAGCCTTCGAAAAAACAACTCGTAATGAACCCTAGTTTTAGGGAAAATCAAGAATAATCGATTAAAACCAGAAATTTTCAGAGAAAAACATGTAATAGTGCTCGATTCATCTCAAATCTATACATATCTGGAAATGATCGAAGGTAATAGACTAGGGTTTTTAGATAACATAACAGAGATGAGAGCATAGGTTTAGAAACCATAGATTCGTAACAAAATAAAGAGAAATCTCCTACTCATGGTCGAGAAAATGGCCTAAGACAGGCTAACAAGCAAGGTTTCAACCCAGAACTGCTTGGGTTCTTTGAGATCCTCTCAAGGATCTAAAAAGCCAAAGAACCATAGTGAGTAGGAGGCCAGGATCGGCCAGAGAAGATAAGGAAACATCACAGGACTGAGATATACGCCGGTGACAGCGCTTGAGAACTAGGGTTTAGTTGAGAGAGTTGAGAGAGAAAGGGGAAGGGGTGATGGCGGGTGAGAGGAGAGAATGAGAGGGTTTGGGGGGGGGGGGTTAGGTCTAGGTTTAATTAAGGAAGAAGGGTTGTGGACCGTTGATCTGAATGATCAACGGTCAAGATTGAACGTGGTCTTGGGTCGGGCATATCAGACTTGAGCCTAAGGGGATAGGGCCAAATTAGAAAGGGTTTTTGGGCTGGTTTAAAAAGGTCTTTGGGCTGGCTTAAAAGGGGTTAGAGCTGAAAATAAAGGGCTAGTTATTAAATACCAAGTAATTAGAATAAAATTATTTATATAGTAATTAACAATAAACAAAATAATTTTTATGCATAGAAGTGTTTTAAATAATTATTTGCTATTATAAAAAATACAATGGACCATTTTCTGGTAAAATAATACAATAATGTGTGCATGGGCTATAATTGCAAAGCTATTGCAATTGTAACCAAAAAGTGTAAATCTGGCCATTTGTGAAATAATTTGAACTTAATATCACTATAAATGGCAATATTAAATCATGAAATGCAATAAAGTCATTTGTGATGCAATTTTGTAATTATTTATATAAGTAAAATACCGGACAGATTAACTTATAAATGTAGAAATTATGAAAAAACATCAATCGATGTTAATGCTTGGTTTTGAAGGTATATATGCACTTAAAAGTATCATGAGGAAAAATTGGGTATCAACACTTGCTATGCACAAAATTCTAGGAAGGGTCGAATTACATTGGTGGCGAAGCTAGAAGCCCGAATATGGGTTTGGCCAAATCCAATAAGTTTTACTCAAATACAGTCAAACCTCTCTATAACAACATTCCTATATAACAGTCATTCACTAAAAAAGCAAAGTTTTCCTTAGAATTAATTTTAAGGTTATATTTTACATGTCTATAACATCTTTTTACCTATAACAGCAACAACCATATTTATAGCAGAATGCGCTTTTTAAAAGTACCCCTCTATAACATCCATATAGAATAATTAAGATTATTAATAATAGTTTTAAATAAAGTTTCTATCTTGCATAAGATATAAGATTTGAAGATTTGCACATGATATCTTTCCATTAGACAAATTCCAAAAAATATTTAGATAAAAAATTTAAATGTTAAGCTCTTAGATTTGTATAGGGTAAAATATAATATGACACGTGGTCATTTAAAGGAAGGACACGTGGAACCCAAGATGGGCATAGCCAAAGACCAAACGCAGCTATTCCGCTTGTCACCGGAAAGGATAACGTCCATAAAGGCGTGTTAAATGCTCTGCATCCAGTGGCATTTAATAAAGAATATTCTACGGCATTAAGAGCGATTGCCCGTTACAGGGAATTTGGCATTTATGTCCATCGTCACATATTTATCAATGACCCTCATAATTGACATTAAAGGAGGGCACGATCGAAGTACCTCCTTCCCTAGACACAGCGATAAATAGTGAACTCAGTTATCATTGAAAGGACACACAAATTTTATGAAAAACTTACACTACATTCTATACAAAACTTAATACAATTTTACTTTTTCGCTCTTTGATTACATCGTTGCTGTGACCGGAAGCCTTGTTCCAGGTACTGTCATCTCTGTTGTTTCATCTACATTTTAAGGCTAAGTATTGCATAATTCTTTACTTATTTTATTATTTTCAGGATCAAATTAGTTCACTTGTTTAGAAACCACGTATAAATTTAACTGTAGCATTTTACGGATAAACAGTTTGGCGCCCACCGTGGGGCCTAGACAACCGTGCAATTAAATTGATCCTTGACTTTTTTACTAACATACGTTGATTATTTTGTATTAGAAAAGATAGTAAGAAATGACTAAAAGCACTATTAACAACATGCATAACCCCGAGGTTCGAGGAGATCAGCCTTGCTCCGAGGACTCAATCACTGACACCCACAATGAGGGGAATGGCGGCATACCGGTGCATGACATGCAGTATCCTCGACATGTTCGGGAGACAACTCCCGATGATTCTAATGAGAAACATGTCTTTGATGTGGTAAGGGTCTTGTAAGAGCAACAGGCGATCATTCTAGGCCATCTCACGTGACAGGATAAGGTTATGGATGAGTTGAAGCAGGCGTTGTCGGGGGCTTCGAACAATGCAAACAGGCGGGATCCAATTCCTCCCAGTGTTCCCGCAAACCAAACAGTGCAAAGGGTTGATAACAACACTCCCAGGGGTGAAGTTGGCTCCAACTGGACTAGGGGGAGCGGATCCGATCTTAATAACGAGAACGATCCTTATAAGAATGAACTTTTACGGATTATGGGAGAAGTAAACGCCCGCATAGACCAAATCCCGGGAACGCCACCAGTACTGAAGGGCCCAGACTCCAAGAAGTATACTCAACTACCGTACAAACAAAGTGTTGCACCAGAATTAATCCCGAAGCGGTTTAAAATGCTTGAAGTGCCAAAGTATGACGAAACTTCAGACCCTCAGGAGCATATTACCACCTACACAACGGCAGTAAAAGGAAATGATCTAGCTTCTCACAAAATTGAATCTGTGTTGTTAAAGAAATTTGGAGAAACTCCCATGAGGGGAGCTTTGACGTAGTATTCATTGTTACCCAAGCATTCGATAGATTCCTTTAAAATGCTCGCGGACTCTTTCATCAAGGCCCATGACGGGGCCAGAAAAGTACAAGCGCGGAAGGCCGATATATTCAGGATTGTTCAGGGAGAGTCCGAGCTATTATGAGAGTTCGTTACCCGACTCCTAAAGGAAAGAATGTTGCTCCCGGGTGTCCCGGATGAATGGGCAGCTGAGGCATTCACCAAAGGACTGAATCCGAGAAGTTCAGACGCCTCCCGGAAGTTTAAGGAAAGCCTGCTTGAGTTTCAAGCAATGACTTAGGTGGATGTCCACAACCGGTACGAGTGAAAAATAAGGATCGAAGATGATCAGGTTGGTTTCCCATCTTCGACCAAAAAGACGGGATAAGAATAGAGAAAAATAAAAAGATGATTATGACACAGACATACGGACTTTGAGGGGCCGGTTTTTGCCCTACGAGCGGATTGAAGGCCATGGCAGAGGCTTCCGGACAGCAAACAAGTTCACCATCAACAGAAGGACTGATCGCGATCGGAACAATAGATCTTTATAGGATAAAGAAATGTCAGGGTCACGGGATCCTTCTTAACCCAGGTTATCCGAATACAACTTCAACATAAGTGTAGTGGAACTGGTGTCAAACATGAGAAACATTAAAGAGCCACGGTTCCTGAGACCGATGAGATCTGATCCGAGCCAGAGGGATACCAACTTATGGTGTGAATACCATGGGACGAGTGGCCATCGGACAGGGGACTGCCGACACCTTCGGGAAGAAATGGAAACACTCTTGAAGAATGGTCACCTCAGGGAGTTCTTAAGCGATCGAGCTAAGAATAATTATGGTCGTAACAGAGACAATGCAGAATCCTCAAAAGCATGATAAGAACCCCTACGCCACGATTAATATGATCTTCAGAGGGAATGAGATTAATGGGATCACCTTTTCAGCGGCAAAGAAGATGAAAGTATCAATAACTCATAGTAAAAGGCTTCGGGAAGACGATATCACTTTATGAGGAGGACGCAGACGGATTGTTGCTACCACACAACGATGCACTAGTAATTTCCTTAAATGTGTTAGATTTTAAGATTAAACGTGTTCTAGTGGATCCTGGAAGTTCGGCTAATATCATACAATAGAGAGTATTGGAGCAAGCTAAACTCACGAGAAGCATATTTCGGCCACAAAGCTCCTAGCCGGATTCAACCTCACGATCGTGACGATAGGGGGAGAGATTTTATTGCTCACGAATGCTGAAGGGGTAATGAAAACAACCCTTTTTGAAGAAGTGGATGGTGATATGAGATGTAATATCATCCTGGGAAGGCCATGGTTACATGAAATGAAAGTTGTGCCCTCAATATATCTACAATTGTTGAAGTTTCCAATGCCCGAAGGAATCAAGCAGATAAAGGGTGATCAACCCACAGCAAGAGAAATGAATGCAATTTCGGTCTCTAATAGTAAACGAAAAGAACAGGCGGCATAACAATTACAAGAACCGGCACCTACCGCCAAACCAAAAGAAGTTAGCACGGGGATAGAGGCGTCGATACAATATTAGGTGTAGAGATATTCCAAGTTCTAGAAGAAACGGATGCAATGAAGTCCACGACGGAAGAACTGGAGCAAGTTGCATTATTTGAAGAATTCTTAGAAAGGAAATTCCACTTGGGGACGGGACTGCATCCGGAGCTCAGGTATGGTTTTATTGAATTTCTTAAATTTAATGCCGATTGTTTTGCGTGGTCACACGAGGATATGACAGATATCCCGACGGAGGTATCCATCCACAATTTAAGCTTGGATCCAAACATACCCCCGGTAAGACAAAAGAACCCCCTATTGCCAAAGCTAGGAACAAATTCATCAAAGAAGAGGTAACCCATTTGCTTAATATCGGTTCGATCTGAGAGGTAAGATATCTGGACTGGCTAGCTAATGTAGTAGTTCCTAAGAAGAACAATAAACTTCTCATGTGTGTAGATTATAAAGATCTCAATAAGGCGTACCCAACAGACTCATTCCCACTGCCCAATATCCATCAAATGATTGATGCCACAGCCGGGAACAAGTTAATGAGTTTCCTCTATGCTTATTCTGGGTACAACCAGATCAAGATGAACCCGGAAGATCACGAAAAGACTTCCTTTATAACGAATTTTGGTACATATTGTTACAATGTGATGCCCTGCGGGTTGAAAAACACCGGAGTCACTTATCAACATCTCGTGAACGAGATGTTTGAAAAGCAAATAGGAAAAACTATGGAAGTATATATAGACGATATGCTCGTTAAGTCTTTGAATGCAGGTGATCACCTTAAACATCTGCAAGAAACTTTTGACATCCTAAGGAAGCATAATATGAAACTTAATCCCGAGAAGTGCGCGTTCGGGGTTAGTTCATGTTTCCACGATTTCTGGTTCACAAAGGGGAACTGAGGTAAACTCTGATAAATCAAGTCCATAAAAGACATCCTGGATCAACTGTCAAACGTAAAGGAAGTCCAAAAGCTCACGGGAAGACTGGCAGCTTTGAGCAGGTTCATTTTCCGGTCGTTAGAAAAATGTCATCGCTTCTTCACACTGCTCAAAAAGGTAAATAATTTCGCATGGACACCGGAGTGCCAGCAGGCTTTGGGGGATTTGAAGAAGTACTTATCAAGCTCTGTGTTCCTTACAAAACCAAAAGAAGGTAAAACGTTTCTAGTTTACCTCGCGGTCTCGGAAGTTGCAGTAAGTGCGGTTTTGGTCTGAGAGGATGAAGGTACACAATCTCCTATTTATTATGTTAGAAAAATTTTAAAAGGAGCAGAAACTCGCAACCCAAATTTGGAGAATTGGCTTTAGCTCTCGTAGTTGCGCTCGAAAGATGAGGCTCTACTTTCGATGCCACCCGATAGCCATGGTGACTACTTTCCATTTATAGAACATTCTCCATAAACTCAAGCTCTCGGGAAGGTTGGCCAAATAGGCCGTCGAAATGAGCGAATTCGACATAGAATATAAACCAAGGACTGCAATTAAGTCACAAGTCTTGGCCGATGTTATGGCCGTTCTCAGTCCAGGATTATTGCCTCTAGCAACTAAAGAGGCAGTAATGGTGTCAATCGACATTGAGGGTTTGGACCATATACACAGACGGAGCTTCCAACATGAAAGGGTCCGGGCTCGGAATAGTCTTAATCATGCCTTCGAGGGAAACCCTAAGGCAAGCTATCAGAATGATCCCTTTAACTAAAAATGAAGCGGAGTATGAAACTTTGATTGCAGGGCTCGAATTGGCCGGGGAATTGCTCCGAGGTCATCGAAATTAAATGTGACTCGCAGTTGGTGGTAAATCAGATCTACGAGATCTTTGACACCAAAGAAGAACGCATGCAGCAATATATGATAAAAGTCCAAGCTCTGTTGGCCGATTCCGGGATTGGTCAATTACTCATATCCCGAGGGAGCATGATGCAGAAGCAGATGCATTGGCAAACTTAGGATCATCGACGAAAATGAAGGGAACTGAATCCGGGATGATAGTACAATTAATGAACTCAGTCCTGGATGCGGATGGTTATTATGAGGTAAATTTGACTAATTTGGCGTGGGACTGAAGAAAAGAAATCATCGACTATCTCGAACACGGGAATCTTCCTGAAGATCCCGAAGCATCCCGGGCATTGCGCACCAAAGCAGTGCGATATAGCTTCAAAAGAGGGCTATTACATAGAAAATCTTTCCAAGGCCTGTTGGCTCGGTGCTTAGGAGCATCCGAAGCTAACTATGTCATGAGAGAGGTCCACGAAGGAATATGAGGCAACCACTCAGGCGCGGATTCCTTGGTGCTAAAGTTGGTGCGGGCAGATATTACTGGCTCCATATGGAACAAGACGCCAAAGATTTTGTACGAAAATGTGATAAGTGCCAATACTACGCACCACTAGTGCATCAACCAGCAGAACCTTTACGTTCGGTTCTGTCTCCGTGGCCGTTCATGAAATGGGGGATAGACATCGTCGGACCGCTGCCACCGGCTCCCGAAAAGGTAAGATTTCTTTTAATTTTGACTGACTATTTTTCTAAGTGGGTGATAGCAGGTCTTCTAAGTAGGTGGAAGCAGGTTCTTATCAGAAGATCGGGGAACGTTAAGTGGTCTATTTCTTGTTGGAAAATATAATTTGCAGGTTCGGAATACTGAAAGAGATTTCATGCGACAATGGGCCACAATTTATCGGTGAAAAGGTTACAAAATTCCTCGAAGATTTGGAAATAAAGAGGATCATATCTTCACCCTATCATCCAAGCGCAAATGGTCAAGCATAGTCAACGAACAAAGTGATTATTCAAAACCATAAGAAAAGGTTGGAAGCGGCAAAAGGCAATTGGCCCGAAGAATTATCCGGAGTTCTATGGGCTTACCGAACAACGGCCAAGTTGAGCACAGGAAAAACTCTTTTTTTCCCTTGTGTACGATGCAGAAGCTCTAATCCCAGTGGAAGTAGGTGAACCCACCTTGAGATATTTCCAGGCAGATGAAGAATTGAACAACGAAGCAATGTTAATCAACTTGGATCTGCATGTAAGAATGGCAACGCAAAAGCAGAGAATGGAGCGGTATTATAATTGAAAAGCCAGCCTCCGTTATTTCAAAGTAGGAGATTTGGTTCTAAGGAAAGTAACTCAAAATACCCAAGAGCTCAACAGGGAAGCTGGGTCCAAGGTGGGTAGGTCCCTACTGGATTTCAGCTATCACCAAGAAAGGTTCATACGAATTGGAAAATCAGAATGGAGACAAATTTCCCAGCAATTGGAACGTGGCGCACCTAAAAAGATATTATTGCTGATGAACATTATCCAATCAGAAAGTATGTGCTGTAGTATTTTTCCATTCATTCAGTTTTTGTCCCAATTGGGTGTTTTTGGCAAGGTTTTTAACGAGGTAGCGACAGAAAGCATACTACGAAGATAGCAGCAATAAGACCTTTAATAGCAAGACAAACAAGCAAGTTTTCACTCGAGGACGGTTAGATAATCTTTGGCTCTGTAGCAAATTCCCACTAGGAAGTTAAGTTTGCTATTGAGCAAAGGTTACCCGACCATTCACGAGGACAAACCACTAGAGGCTTATTAGATAGTCTTTTGCTCGATAGCATACATTCCTGAGGGGAAGTAAGATGTGTTACTGAGATAAGGATTATCTAACAATTCATTGGTGGAATCGTTGAAGGAACAAGACTTCCAGTGTTCCAATTCGCATTCTTCGCATTCGAACACTGGGGGATGTCATGAGGATACGGGAACAGTGACTGCCACGTCGACCGGAAAATAAAAATCTAAAACATAAATGCGTCATCGGGACCGGGGACTGCGTAGCCAACCCCGTAGAAATAAGCTGTACAAGATAGACACAAGTAATGGCAATTTCTTTTTAGCATAGAAAATGCTTGTGTACTTTTGAAAATAGATGGAATTGAATGAAATGAAATCCTTTTGTTTTTACCTTGTTTCTTGTCTGAAAGATGAACTAACTTTGTCATTTGAAAGTTAAACAAGTACTTCAAATGCTAGTGCGTAATGAAGAGGAGACGTCCTCTTCAAGAGCATCGTAAACATAAGAGGGACCTCTCTTATGAAAACCCTCACATTAAAGGGTTGGTTTCGGAAGAATTTATGCCTAGAATCAAAATGCCTTCGGAGAAAAATTCACACGAAGACGTACACGAAAAGACATAAAAAGTGAACTTGCGCAATTACTTACAGAAACCCTCATGTAAAAGGGTTAATGCCCGAAGCCAAAGTGCTTCGAGAAAAATCCACCCGAAGACGTACGCAAAAAGTGAACGTGCGAATTACTTACAGACACCCTCATGTAAAAGGGTTAATGCCCAGAACCAACGTGCTTCAAGGAAAATGCATCCGAGGCTGCACATAATAAAATGTGAACAGAAAAACGCGCGCAGAATCCTTAAGCAAATGCAAAGGATAAAGACTTGCATGGATATTCAAACGGAAGTAAGACTCAAACAATAATTTAGCAAAAAGATGTCTTTATTTACAAAAATATGCCAAAACGGCACAGTTACAAGAATTGGAAAAAGAAAAGAAAAGCTAAACTGCAGTATCTCCGGAACTAGGAGAAAAAGAAGTGCCCGCGCCCCCGGGAGAAGTAGATAGATCCACCAATGGCTCGACATTTTCACCGGTTTGACCTTTAGCGTCATCGTCCTCCGATTCTTCTTGAGCCCGCGAGAACTCGGAACTGGAACCAAAATGATCATGAGAGTCAGGATGCACTGGGAGTCCATTTTTAGCATCTAACTCAAGCTCACGGGCCTTAGCAATTTCGGCATCAAAATCAATGATACCAGCTTTGACATCTTTCAAGGTTTTTCTCATCATGCTGTACATAGAGTAAGTTGTCTCAACAATGAGGGAAGCCGCTCGCCGCTTAAGTTCTTCTTTGAGTTGAGCTACCTCGACAGAAAGGCTTTCCCGAACGGATCTAACAGATTTGAGGCTGACATCAAGATCACGGACAAATTTATTCTAGATAGTGTGAGCACCTGATTTTTGCCCTATATGCATTACTCCCATAATTTCAAAACGAAATAAATTTCTTTTCATTATTTGCAATTTTATGAATTTTCGTGGCATTTTTTGTTAGTTGTTTGCAATTGTTTGTGCATGTTTATTTTATTCTAATTAATGGAAAATACAAAAAATGTGTTGCAGGTGCATTTAGGAGTTAATTTTGCATTTTTAGAATTATTTAGTAATTAAGTTGTTTTATAAAAAGGAAAATCACAAAAATAGTCATTTTGCACCCTTTAATTTTAATTTTTGATTTTCGAGTAGTTTTCTTTAATTTATTAATGGTGTTAATTATTTAGGATTAGTTAGTATTTTTTATGAGTTAGTTTGGTTTTTAATTTAATTTAGTATTTTTAGTTTTAATTTTCAGAAAAAAAAAAGAAAGGAAAAAAGGAGGAAGGAAAAAGCTTTAATTTTGAAGTTAAAAAATAAAATTAAAAAAAATAAAATAAAGGGAGTTAGAAGATAAAGAAGAGAACAAAGCATTTTGGGCCGAAATTTAATGAGTTTACCCCAGCCTAGTCATTCGTTACATACCCGTCCAAAACCCGGGTCCAACCCAGTCAGTCCCTCTTGATGTCCAAACGACGTCGTTCCGAGTTTCTTAAACTCAATCTGATCTCAGCCTTTCGTTCAATAGATCTGACGGCTCAGATTGCCCATCCCACTCTCAATTAATATGTCCGAACAATTAACTCAAACCTAGTCCAAACATATCCCTCATCATCTTCTTCTCTCATCTCTCTTCAAGAACCCTAGGAGCCGTAACAGCCGCCACCATTTCCCCGCCCCAAGCCCGGCGGCGTGACCTTAAACAACGCTCAACCTCACCCAAATCAACACCAAATAAACATCACACTCTCCCCTTTTCAAATCCTAGGCCAACTCCCTTCGAATAAGGCCGGAATTTGTCGAGTCCTAAATCCAAGGTTAGAAGGAGGGTCAAAGCCAGAATACTCCATGCAAGGTCATCCCTCCAAATTACCCGCTCGTTCCCAGCCTGGTTCATCTCGAAGTGATGTTCTTCGTCTGTTCTTGACAAAGAACATACGATCTATACCATGTCGAGACCAAATCAGAGTTACCCGTGGTTTTCAAGTCCAACTGGTAAGTCCAACCCATGGTTTTTCTTAGTTTGTTCTGGGCCCTTTTTGTTTTCCTTCTTTTCCCTGTTAGTTGAGCTATATGAGTTTCTTGATCCGCCTGTTTTTGTTGATTAATGAGCTTAAGCGTTTCATTATCAGTTAATTGCTTAGATAAATAAAGTTAGGTCCATAATTAATTTGTTGTCATTTATGGTTAGGTCTTTAGTTTTACCTTTTGTCTCCGCTAGAAATGTGTTCCGGGCTTCTTTGCTTGGGAAGCTTTGTTTTAGCTTCAATCTGGGTCCGCAAATTTTGTAATCGGTGGCAACAGGCCCAATCGAGATGCAATTTGGGGTCTATGACCCAATTAGCTTGGCCAATCAACCCAGGGTTGTTAGGGTAATTAACAGGACCTTAAAGGGTAATTTGGGGATTGTAGTTAGGGAATCTTTGATGTAACAGAAATAGGAAGTTTCTAGGAAGTTTGGTAGGGGTTTTTAATTAAATTTAAGACTTTTGGTAGGTTAGCCTGGGTAACAAGTCAAGAATTGAGGGATTTGAAGCTAAAAATGAGAATTAAAGAGGGGGACAGAGTGCAAAATTAAAACCCAAAGATCTGCCCTAGTCCCTTGCCTATAAAGGCATCCTAAACTTGCCTTTCAAGGGAAAAAAAAAGATAAAAATATACAAAAATAGAGAGCTAAAAATCAGAGGCGTATACATTCTAAAATCTGAGAGATTAAGAGCAAAAAACAGGCTGAAAATTCCAGAAAACAAACAGCTGCATTTCTACTATTCCATTAATCATTTCTCTGCCATTTGGTTATTTTTGAATAACATTTCAACCATTTTTGAGCTTTAAGATGGCTTAGTGTGGGTTTTCTTTCGGTTTTGAGTTGAATTTGGCATTTGGGGTTTGATTTCAAGTTTGAATCTGGGTTGATTGAGCTGGATTTACTGTTCTATTGGTTTTCCTTTGCTGGTTCTGTATTGCTGGTGCTGGTTTTCTGCTTTAGATACTGCTGAACCCTCATCTTCTCCTTTGGTTTTCATTTCCAGGTATGCTTTGGATCCGTCACCATATGATGTACAACCATGAACTCCTGTAATGCAAGTTGAAGCTATGATCAATCCTAGTTTCTCTTTGTTTTTTCTGATATTTACGCAATTGAATCTAATCCCTGTTGTTTCAATATAGTTGTATCTGCATTTCTCTCGTTTTATCAAGTATGGACTGAAATTCAAGAATGTATAACTGCTTTGAAAACATTTTAGATCCTGTAATATGTGACTTTAGATTGGTACTTTAATTGGTCGGCACTGTTTAAGCTTTGGTTCCCCAGTTGAAGATTTAGATACATATAACACTGAATATAGGCCATGACGTTGCTCCTCAGTATATGATTTGGAACTTGTTTTAAAAGCTTCTTCTGTGGGAATTTGTCTAAGCATTCAGGAGATAAAAATCGTCAAATGGAATCTGAGTATGTTTAATGTTTCGTTTCAAATGATGTTGCATTCCTGGATAATAGTTCATGAAGTCATTAATTTGTATTTTTAAGTTCTGTTTCGAAAATGTCTTTAGAGATGTTTTAGCATGATTCAGTCGATGTTTGTTGAGTTTAAGTTAACTGGAGCATGCTAATTAGGAAATTAAACCTGGATTGGCGAGTCAGATGGTGTGTTCCTTTAGAAATATGCTAGACAAATAGAGAGGCATGTTACTAAGTTATTAAAGGTTCAAGAATTGAATATTGGTTTAATCAAGTATCTCATTAATTTAGCTGAGTAACATCAAGCAGGCTGCATCATATCAATTTTGTAGAAGCATGGGCTTGAAAGCTAGCCCAGGTCCAAAGGAGTTTTATTCATTACATCTAGCTTGCATTTCCCATTTGGGCTTGTGTTGAGGCCCAAGTGTTAGGCATCTTCTTGTAAACAAAGTTGAATGATTCCTCCTTCCTCTTGGATCGGCTTCAATGAGCTGTTAGCTTAATTCGTTATTGGATCCATTAATAATTAAATGGTAGGCTTTGGGCCTTTCAAGTTAAGTAGCGGACTCGAGCTAAGGGGTTTCTTCAGTAATGGAGATCGCCCTTGTTCGAGTCTGGACTTGAGCTTGAGGCCCGAACTTCCTTGAATACCATGATGTTAGTTCATTCACAATGTTAACAAATTAAGTTTGTTTTTTAGAGACAGTTCTTATAGATAATGCTAGTTCATCTTTAGGTTGTCCTTTAAGAACGAATTGAGGTGCGCCGTGCCAAATAAAATCACAAATTGCGTGGCCCTCTTTAATTGCTATATTAAAAATATTTAGAAATTCGGGACGTTCTATTTAGCGAATTTTCATGGCCTCCTGCAAAGTTAACAAGACTCTAGCCACTTTAGGCGCGCTTTTTAATAATTTTACCTTCTTAACTACGGGTGTGCATTTCATGCAACCCAAATCCAAATCCCAAAACGTTGAATAAAAATATGTCGAGGATACGGGTGCATTTCATGTGACGTGATCCAAAAACACGTTTTTAAATGACGTTCCCTTTCTTAAAAATTTTAACTAAAAGCGGTTAAATAATTTGTAAAATTGCACTATAGGATGGCATGTACAAAAATCAGATTTTAGCCAAATATGACAGTTGAGCGACCGTGCTAGAACCACGGAACTCGGGAGTGCCTAACCCCTTCTCCCGGGTTAACAAAATTCCTTACCCGGATTTCTGGTTCGCGACTGTTAAACAGAGTCAAACCTTTTCCTCGATTCGGGATTCAAACGGTGACTTGGGACACCATAAATCTCCCAAGTGGCGACTCTGAACTTCTTAATAAATGATTCCCGTTTCGATTGTCCTTTAATTGGAAAAACTCCTTTTATTATACCCTTCACGGGGTGTAGTAGAAAAAAAAGGAGGTGTGACAGCTCTGGCGACTCTGCTGGGGATGAGAACCCAGAACTTTTGTTCAGGGTTCAAATTCGAGCTTAGTTAAATTGTTATATTTGGCTTTATCTGATTTTTCTACATGTTCCATGCTATGTGCTAAATGTTTTACCGCTTTGATATTTGTTGAATTGTATATAAACTGTCGCGGATCCCTTCCTCTCTCTGAGTCTTCTACATCATGGAGAAGGGTGCACTTCGTGTAGCTTCTCTTCTGTTTAGAGTCTTTTTCCATTTAGAACGAGGTTTGGATAAGTTGCTAAGCCGGCGGAGCTTTTGTATCTCCGGTACGCTGCCTCCCCCTCGGCCCGAGTTGTCTGCTCGGGTAAGCCTGGTCTAGACCAATAAACCTAGGGTTTAAACCTAGAAGAACAAAACCTCATGCCGGATCCCCAGTAGGAACGTTTGTTTGCATCATATGTATTTGACTTAGGGGACTCAACACGGGGGTTGGGTCCGTCTAGGACAGGTGACCTGAAATGAAAAGACCATCCTGATGCATCTTACGTGCTACTTGCATATTTATTTGCTCGGCTTTGCATGTTGACCGGCTCGTATGTAATGAGAGAAAATGGAAAAAGGTAATAACAGTGTTAAGGCTAAGTGAGGGTAACCGCTAGTTTTGAAAAACCAGTGTCCAAGTAGTGCTGAAATGCTGCCAGATTTTTGAAAAAAAGAAAAAAAAAAAGAGAGAGAAGAAAGTAGTTTTCTTTAGTTTGTTTTGTTTACCAATGGAAAAGAAAAACCAAAAAGAATTTTATTTTCAAATTAGTTTGTTTATTTTCCACTGAACAAGAAAACATAAAAAATGAATTTTGCTTTCAGAAATAGTGTGTTTGCAACCAAAAACAAAAGAGTCCTATTTTCAAAAATAGTTAGGTTATTTGCCCGAACTACGCCGGTTTGATTCTCGCCGGATGTGAGATACGTAGGCAACCCTCATCGGGTCCAACCTCCCTTTTTGCAAAAATAGCCAAAAAATGTCAAATTTTAATTTTTGTCATAAATAAGTCGGGTGATGCCATTCTTGTCTAAAATAAGCCGAATGTCCCTAAAAGGACGTCGGAAGGCTGTTTTGCAAGAATAGCTACCCTGAGTCATTTTTTACATGGTTTGCGGGCACAGCCTTAAAATCTCCCTCCCGAAAGTGCTGAGAGGCCGTATTTGCAAAACCAAGTCTTTGCTTTCTTAAATAAAATTTTTAAAAAAATAGCCACTTTTCTTTTAAGTCACAATAAGTCAGCTTTCTTTAAATAGTCACACTTTTCCTTAGAACTCCTTGTCCAGGATGACCCAGTTGACATTGAAACCTTCTCAGTCTTGCGCAGGCCCGTGGCGATGCCGAGTGATGCCCCGCGGGCCCCAGGGTTTGAAGCTTTGATGTATTCCTAGTTAATTGAGTCTGTATTTTTATTTTTGAGTCTGTTTTTGTAACTTCCCTTTTTAAGAAAAAAGAAAAACAAATAGTCTGGTAACTTTTGTAATCGCAGCTGTTATTAATGAAAATTTGAAAATGCCCAAAAAATTGTTTCTTTATTTCTTGCATTTATTTTTGCATTAATTTGCAGAACTACGCTTGGTCTGATTCACGCGGGGTCGTGATACGTAGGCAATCTCCATAGGATTCGACCGTTACTAAATAAAAAAAAGGAAAAACAAGAAAAGAATGAAATGAAAGAGGTGAAAAACAAGAAAGGAAAGAAAAACAAAAGAGGCAAAAAGAAAAACAAAAGAAAATAAGACACCAAATAAAAGCAAACAAGAGAAAATAAAAAGGGAGCAAAGGAAAGAAAAGAGCAGAAAAACAATTTTGAGGAAAGGAAAGAATAGGAACAAGAAAAACCAAGGCAAAGGAAAAGAAGGAAAGGAAAAGAGAGGAAACTGAGAGGAAAGCAAAGAAAAGAGGGAAAGGCAAGAAACAAACAATGGAATATACGAGGAAAGAATGAGAGGAAAGGCATGGCAAATAAAGAAAAATGAAAGCCGGGATGACGCATGCAACCAAGCAAAGGCATAATAGAAATGGTTAATTGCTTAGGTGCATTCAATCCCCAAATGTGCGGTTATCTATCTGTTAAAGCTCTAACTGCTAACAAAGTTGTTGTTGATGATGAGTCCAGGCAGGTGGTTTAGTTGGTTGTCATCTTGGCAACCCATTCCTACAACACCCGGTCAAAAAAAAAACTGAACATGACGGGCCAAGAATCAGATACCAGTATCATGGACCCGTCAAAAGAGGTAGAAGTGGTAGATGTCAAAGAAATGAGGGAAGAGATGTATAAATTGAGGCAGCAGATGGCCGAGATGCATCACGCCTGGGCTAAGGGTCAGCCAGCGCCAGTTTATCCCGCCAATCCAGCATATATCCCACCTTTGGCTCAGTCTCAGGAGCCTCCTCCTGTGAATGCATCCTCACCTTTCCCTTTCTACCAACAGAGTTATGGCACCACCTCATATCCTTCCCAAGCTCCACCACCCAAGCAAAACCCTCCTCCACCAATCACCCCTGTCTTTGTGGCGCCTCCACCTGCCACATTGCAAAGATCTTCCAGTGCACCATTGTCTCAAACTCACGACAGCCAGTACTATCCTCCTGAGCCCACCTTCAAAGCTCCTGAGCCATATTCCTACACCCCTCACTTTGAGCTCCCGATGGATATTGATAAGCCGCTTAAGGATCCAGAATAGGAAGAGATGTTTCAAAAAGTAAAAAGCCTGGAGCAATCCTTCAGGAACATGCAAGGATTGGGTGGCCAAGTCAGTGTGGCCTACAAGGATTTGTGTTTGTTTCCCGATGTCCAGTTACCTGCGGGATTCAAATTACCAAAGTTTGATTTGTACGATGGACACAGCGATCCTCTAGCCCATCTAAGGGGATTTTGCAGTAAGATGAGAGGAGCTAGGGGAAGGGATGAGTTATTGATGGCGTACTTCAGTCAAAGTCTAAGTGGTGCGGCCTTGGAATGGTACACGCGGCGGGCTTATGCTTGATGGTACACTTGGGATGATATGGCCCAAGCGTTTGCATGCCACTTTCAGTATAATCTCGAAATCGTCCCGAACCGTTTGTCCCTGGCCAAAATTGAGAAGAAGCCCGGGGAAAGCTTCAGGGAGTACGGTTTCCGGTGGAGAGAGCAGGCGGCAAGAGTCGATCCTCC
>NC_031995.1:77127080-77149915 GCF_001879085.1 Nicotiana attenuata | reverse complement strand
CAAAATCTTAGTCTGATGAATTGTTCTCCTAAGATAGACAATCTTAGTCTGATGAAGCTTTCTCCTAAGATAATAAGATAGAAGACCTAGTCCGATGAATTTTCTCCTAGGATTAAAATCTTAGTCTGATGAATCTTTCTCCTAAGATAACAAAGACCTAGTCTGATGAATCTTCTCCTAGGATTAAAATCTTAGTCTGATAAATCTTTCTCCTAAGATAACAAAGACCTAGTCTGATGAATTTGCTAGTCAAATGTCCTTAGTTTTACTCCCAGGAGACGTGCATGCCAATCAAGTCTTTAATTTTACTCTCACCATTACACCAATAGCATAAGTGATTTACAGTTTTGCTAACAACTCACAAATCTTCCTAGTGCAAACTGGGGCAGAAAATTTTCTTTGTTTGTTTGTTTTGTTGCAGTCAGGAGCCCACCTGGAGAACAAGGGAATACTTTTCAAGTTCAGCAATCAGGAGCTCACCTGGAGAATAAGGGAATATTTTTCAAGCTTCAGCAATCAGGAGGCCGCCTGGAGAACAGAGGCATACATTTCAAGTTTCAGCAGTCAGGAGCCCGCCTGGAAAACAGAGGTATTACAATTCAAGTTTTAGTTTTCAAATTCTTATTAATATCTGGTAATATGATGCCCAGTCACCAAACTGGGGCATGAGATTTTCTTTGTTTTTGTCTATTTTGTTGAAGTCAGGAGCCCGCCTGGAGAACAGAGGCATACATTTCAAGTTTCAGCAATCAGGAGCCCGCCTGAAGAACAGAGGAATACCGTTCAATACAGCAATCAAGAACCCACCTGGAGAACAAGGGAATACTTTTCAAACTTCAGCAATCAGGAGTCCGCCTGGAGAACAGAGGCATACATTTAAAGTTTCAGCAGTCAGGAGCCCGCCTGGAGAACAGAGGCACACATTTCAAGTTTCAGCAGCCAGGAGCCCGCCTGGAGAACAGAGGACTACATTTCAAGTTTTAGCGGTCAAGCATCACTTGGGGAAAGGGAGAACACCTCAGAATGCAATTCAAGGCAGCAACAAAAGAATTCCACCGGAAGAATACAAGTCAACAATGCAACAAAGACCACAAGAGCAAGTTTGAAGATATAGATAGGATCTTTTGTAATTCATAGATCATAGCTTAGTCTAGTTTCTTTTATTTTTGACATGGTGTAATAAGGGGGTTCAGTAAGCAGTAGTAGCAGCAGCAGCAACAGTGAAACCACAGCTTCATGGTAGTCCCAGCTACCAGACCTTCCCGAACTACACTGACCTGATTCCTTTTTAGCCAAGGATATGTAGGCAACCTCAGAAGCAGGGTGCGGTCAAATATTTCAAAAATGCTTCCCATGGAGTATTCAAATGGGCAAAAATTGCTCGTATCCGCTCACTTTATCTTTGCACGAAAACTCTTCGTGTTTCCGAGCAAAGAGGGGCAGCTGTGAGCACGTGATTTTTGCCCTATATGAATTACTCCCATAATTTCAAAACAAAATAAATTTCTTTTCATTATTTGCAATTTTATGGATTTTCGTGGCATTTTTTTGTTAGTTGTTTGCAATTGTTTGTGCATGTTTATTTTATTCTAATTAATGAAAAATACAAAAAATGTGTTACAGGTGCATTTAGGAGTTAATTTTGCATTTTTAGAATTATTTAGTAATTAAGTTGTTTTATAAAAAGGAAAATCACAAAAATAGTTATTTTGCACCCTTTAATTTTAATTTTTGATTTTCGAGTAGTTTTCTTTAATTTATTAATGGTGTTAATTATTTAGGATTAGTTAGTATTTTTTATGAGTTAGTTTGGTTTTTAATTTAATTTAGTATTTTTAGTTTTAATTTTCAGAAAAAAAAAAGAAAGGAAAAAAGGAGGAAGGAAAAAGCTTTAATTTTGAAGTTAAAAAATAAAATAAAATAAAATAAAATAAAAGGGAGTTAGAAGATAAAGAAGAGAACGAAGCATTTTGGGCCGAAATTTAATGAGTTTACCCCAGCCTAGTCATTCGTTACATACCCGCCCAAAACTCGGGTCCAACCCAGTCAGTCCCTCTTGATGTCCGAACGACGTCGTTCCGAGTTTCTTAAACTTAATCCGATCTCAGCCTTTCGTTCAATAGATCTGACGGCTCAGATTGCCCATCCCACTCTCAATTAATATGTCCGAACAATTAACTCAAACCTAGTCCAAACATATCCCTCATCATCTTCTTCTCTCATCTCTCTTCAAGAAACCTAGGAGCCGTAACAGCCGCCACCATTTCCCCACCCCAAGCCCGGCGGCGTGACCTTAAACAATGCTCAACCTCACCCAAATCAACACCAAATAACCATCACACTCTCCCCTTTTCAAATCCCAGGCCAACTCCCTTCGAATAAGGCCGGAATTTGTCGAGTCCTAAATCCAAGGTTCGAAGGAGGGTCAAAGTCAGAATACTCCATGCAAGGTCATCCCTCCAAATTACCCGCTCATTCCCAGCCTGGTTCATCTCGAAGTGATGTTCTTCGTCTATTCTTGACAAAGAACAGACGATCTATACCATGTCGAGACCAAATCAGAGTTACCCGTGGTTTTCAAGTCCAACTGGTAAGTCCAACCCATGCTTTTTCTTAGTTTGTTCTGGGCCCTTTTTGTTTTCCTTCTTTTCCCTATTAGTTGAGCTATATGAGTTTCTTGATCCGCCTGTTTTTGTTGATTAATGAGCTTAAGCGTTTCATTATCAGTTAATTGCTTAGATAAATAAAGTTAGGTCCATAATTAATTTGTTGTCATTTATGGTTAGGTCTTTAGTTTTACCTTTTGTCTCCGCTAGAAATGTGTTCCGGGCTTCTTTGCTTGGGAAGCTTTGTTTTAGCTTCAATCTGGGTCCGCAAATTTTGTAATCGGTGGCAACAGGCCCAATCGAGATGCAATTTGGGGTCTATGACCCAATTAGCTTGGCCAGTCAACCCAGGGTTGTTAGGGTAATTAATAGGACCTTAAAGGGTAATTTGGGGATTGCAGTTAGGAAATCTTTGGTGTAACAGAAATAGGAAGTTTCTAGGAAGTTTGGTAGGGGTTTTTAATTAAATTTAAGACTTTTGGTAGGTTAGCCTGGGTAACAAGTCAAGAATTGAGGGATTTGAAGCTAAAAATGAGAATTAAAGAGGGGGACAGAGTGCAAAATTAAAACCCAAAGATCTGCCCTAGTCCCTTGCCTATAAAGGCATCCTAAACTTGCCTTTCAAGGGAAAAAAAAAGATAAAAATATACAAAAATAGAGAGCTAAAAATCAGAGGCGTATACATTCTAAAATCTGAGAGATTAAGAGCAAAAAACAGGCTGAAAATTCCAGAAAACAAACAGCTGCATTTCTACTATTCCATTAATCATTTCTCTGCCATTTGGTTATTTTTGAATAACATTTCAACCATTTTTGAGCTTTAAGATGGCTTAGTGTGGGTTTTCTTTCGGTTTTGAGTTGAATTTGGCATTTGGGGTTTGATTTAAAGTTTGAATCTGGGTTGATTGAGCTGGATTTACTGTTCTATTGGTTTTCCTTTGCTGGTTCTCTATTGCTGGTGCTGGTTTTCTGCTTTAGATACTGCTGAACCCTCATCTTCTCCTTTGATTTTTATTTCCAGGTATGCCTTGGATCCGTCACTATATGATGTACAACCATGAACTCTTGTAATGCAAGTTGAAGCTATGATCAATCCTAGTTTCTCTTTGTTTTTTTTGATATTTACGCAATTGAATCTAATCCCTGTTGTTTCAATATAGTTGTATCTGCATTTCTCTCGTTTTATCAAGTATGGACTGAAATTCAAGAATGTATAACTGCTTTGAAAACATTTTAGATCCTGTAATATGTGACTTTAGATTGGTACTTTAATTGGTCGGCACTGTTTAAGTTTTGGTTCCCCAGTTGAAGATTTAGATACATATAACACTGAATATAGGCCATGACGTTGCTCCTCAGTATATGATTTGAAACTTGTTTTAAAAGCTTCTTCTGTGGGAATTTGTCTAAGCATTCAGGAGATAAAAATCGTCAAATGGAATCTGAGTATGTTTAATGTTTCGTTTCAAATGATGTTGCATTCCTGGATAATAGTTCATGAAGTCATTAATTTGTATTTTTAAGTTCTGTTTCGAAAATGTCTTTAGAGATGTTTTAGCATGATTCAGTCGATGTTTGTTGAGTTTAAGTTTACCGGAGCATGCTAATTAGGAAATTAAACCTGGATTGGCGAGTCAGATGGTGTGTTCCTTTAGAAATATGCTAGACAAATAGAGAGGCATGTTACTAAGTTATTAAAGGTTCAAGAATTGAATATTGGTTTAATCAAGTATCTCATTAATTTAGCTGAGTAACATCAAGCAGGCTGCATCATATGAATTTTGTAGAAGCATGGGCTTGAAAGCTAGCCCAGGTCCGAAGGAGTTTTATTCATTACATCTAGCTTGCATTTCCCATTTGGGCTTGTGTTGAGGCCCAAGTGTTAGGCATCTTCTTGTAAACAAAGTTGAATGATTCCTCCTTCCTCTTGGATCGGCTTCAATGAGCTGTTAGCTTAATTCGTTATTGGATCCATTAATAATTAAATGGTAGGCTTTGGGCCTTTCAAGTTAAGTAGCGGACTCGAGCTAAGGGGTTTCTTCAGTAATGGAGATCGCCCTTGTTCGAGTCTGGACTTGAGCTTGAGGCCCGAACTTCCTTGAATACCATGATGTTAGTTCATTCACAATGTTAACAAATTAAGTTTGTTTTTTAGAGACAGTTCTTATAGATAATGCTAGTTCATCTTTAGGTTGTCCTTTAAGAACGAATTGAGGTGCGCCGTGCCAAATAAAATCACAAATTGCGTGGCCCTCTTTAATTGCTATATTAAAAATATTTAGAAATTCGGGACGTTCTATTTAGCTAATTTTCATGGCCTCCTGCAAAGTTAACAAGACTCTAGCCACTTTAGGCGCGCTTTTTAATAATTTTACCTTCTTAACTACGGGTGTGCATTTCATGCAACCCAAATCCAAATCCCAAAACGTTGAATAAAAATATGTCGAGGATACGGGTGCATTTCATGTGACGTGATCCAAAAACACGTTTTTAAATGACGTTCCCTTTCTTAAAAATTTTAACTAAAAGCGGTTAAATAATTTGTAAAATTGCACTATAGGATGGCATGTACAAAAATCAGATTTTAGCCAAATATGACAGTTGAGCGACCGTGCTAGAACCACGGAACTCGGGAGTGCCTAACCCCTTCTCCCGGGTTAACAAAATTCCTTACCCGGATTTCTGGTTCGCGACTGTTAAACAGAGTCAAACCTTTTCCTCGATTCGGGATTCAAACGGTGACTTGGGACACCATAAATCTCCCAAGTGGCGACTCTGAACTTCTTAATAAATGATTCCCGTTTCGATTGTCCTTTAATTGGAAAAACTCCTTTTATTATACCCTTCACGGGGTGTAGTAGAGAAAAAAGGAGGTGTGACAAATAGTTTTCCTGTACTTCTCCTACAACTGGGCATGTTTCGCCCCGACAGCAAGCTCTTCAGTTTTGGAATTCAAGGCTGCCTCCAAATTATTCAATCTTTCAGCGGAGGTAGCCTCACAATCGGATGCAGCAAGAATGACATTATAGACTTTAACCATTTAGCTTTAGCTTCTTCGAATTGAGCCCTCAACGGGGCAATCTCTTGACTAAGGGTTTCCACTTCTTGCTCGCTTTGCTGTAAACGAGCTTCCAATACAACAACCACAGTGGCCTTGGCTTCCAGTTCCGAGAGGCGAACGCCACTTTGCTCCCGCTCTGCGAAAATCTGATCCCGTGCAGAAGTAATTTCTTCCTTCTCACGAATCAATCTCTGAAGGCCATCCAAAGCAAGACAATTGGCCTGCAAAGCAAGGAAGGTGATACTGTTCATTCAAAGTAGAAGAAATAACAAAAGGAAGAAAGGAGCGTACCGCTATGGCATTGTGCATGGCGTTGTTCAACAAACAGTCTCCCGAGAGTGCCTTAATCTTTTTCCTATCTTTCTCTGAATCCAAAGGCTTCAGATAATTAACAAGCTCCACCGCCGGGATAGCAAGTTGCATCCAATAGAGACCGAAAGAGTAACATTCCTCCTCTTTTGTGGATCTTCAGAAGGGGCAGCATAATTTTGCCCCAAGATCCCATGAACTTGGGACTGGGGAAGAGGAACATCTTCTTCATGGTCGGATGCGATCGGTGGAGATGATGTAGCAGTTGCTAGTGGAAGAGTGGATGAAGATGGAAATGAAATAGCAATTGCTAGTGTTGGTGAAGATGGAAATGAAGCTGATGGAGTTGAAGAATAAGAAGCAGCCGCATCAAATAAAGCGCTGGTTGTTGGATGCTCGCCAACCAAAGATGGCAGGGATTAGGTACTCTTCCCTACAGTACCGGGCACAACAATTGGGGTCGTCCTCCCAAAGTGTTGAGGCGTCGTCCTTGGTTGGTGTAACTAACTCAACAGATTGAGCATTCTGTTGAGTTGATGATGAACGTCGCCTTCTGTGTAGAGAAGTCCCATCATCACTAGCTTCTCCATCATCGTCGATCATCACGTTATCTATGACCGGCCCGGGAGGAGGGCTAGTGATCACAACTTCCAGATACGACTCGGGGGCAATAATTTTTGTCTCATATTCTTTTCCCCGGCTATAGAAGAATGCCTTCTTTTTGGTTGCTTGTTCTCCGGTCGGGGACTCCGTGACAAAACACCTGTGCCCGAAGCAGGTCCGGAGACGCCTACTCGAGTAAGCGCCTCCTGAAGCAGCCTCACCGCATCAGTAGGATCGGCCAAGACGTCCTCCTCGGGGATGGCAACAGAGCCCGCAGGAAGACCTAATTTCGTGAACAAGTCAGAAGGGTTCAACCAAGTTCTTCACATAAAAAAATGGAAGCAAGGTAAGTTTAAATTACCATGATTTTTGGCCTTCCACCCGTATTTAAGGGCCAGTTCTTTCCACAAACGAGTTTCGGGCGTCGTAACTTCCAAGATCTTCTGAACCCACCGGTCAAAACCTTCCACCACCGGTGGGATCTATCGAGTTGCTGAAACATGCGAAGGGTGAAGAGTCAATACGGCCATAGAGGAATATATAGTAAAAGGAAATATCAAATGAAGATATTACGAGTAGTCGAGTACGGTTCTAAGCGGACGGAAAAGATGAAGCCGTTAACGGAATGATATTATTAGTGGCAAGTGCAACAAAGCGTTCCATCCACCCACGGTCGTTATCATCATCCATGCTAGTCATCAGAGCATGGTGTCCACGTTTGCAGAGGTTTATCATTCCCCCACGAAAAATCTTAGGAGCTAAGTTTAGCTCTTCTCCAGTCTCTTGGCACAAAAGTCGAAGGCAAACGACCGTCCTACACACAGGAGGACTTACTTATGCCAAACACACTTTGTAGCGGAGGCAAAACTCTACAATCACGGAATCCAGCTCTCCATTCAAAGAAAATGCACCCAAAGTAAAGGGATACGTGTAAAAATATGTAAAACTCTCATTGGGTAGGGTCACTCGCTTCGTTACATCAGGAGCAATAATATCCAACTCATGGCAGCGGCAGTCTTCCTTCACAGCAGGAATACTCGAATTCCGAATGGAAGAAGGGTACCTATTGACAGCCCATGTACGAGGGTTAGCAGTAGGGAATTTTTCTACGAAGCCTTTTGTGGTATTAAGATTTCTAGGGATGATGGAACCCACCGTTGGAGGAGAAGAGTCTTCGGCTTTGTTCTTGTTCTTTGAAGAACCGGCACGTTTTGAAGAAGAAGCCATTTGAATGGAAGAAGGGAAAGGTTTTTTTTAAGAGAGTTAAAGAGAAGATGGAAAACGAAGGTGCAAATCAGAAGCTTGGAAAATTATGAACTGCAATGGAAAAAGGATGATGCGTATAAGTAAAAATTTGGCGGCTAAATTCATGGACATGATTACCTCGTTAATCAGCAAAAGCTATGTTGACATGGGATGACGCGTATTCGGGGCATTAAATGCGGAGAGACGTACATCTAATCAACCGTAACACAAAGAGTGTTTCTACAAACTTCCCGGTAGCACAAAATTATGTCACCGGAAAGCAAGGGGACTATCTGTATAGGGTAAAATATAGTATAATACGTGGTCATTTAAAGGAAGGACACGTGGAACCCAAGATGGGGATAGCCAAAGACCGAACACAGCTATCCCGCTTGTCACCAGAAAGGATAACGTCCATAAAGGCGTGTTAAATGCTCTGCGTTCAGTGGAATTTAATAAAGAATATTCTGCGGCATTAAGAGCGATGGCCCGTTATAGGGAATTTAGCATTCATGTCCATCGTTACATCTTCATCAATGACCCTCATAATTGACATTAAAGGAGGGCATGATCCTAGGACCTCCTTCTCTAGATGCAGCTATAAATAGTAAGCTCAGTTATCATTGTAAAGGACACACGAATTTTCTGACAAAATTACACTACATTCTATACAAAGCGTAACACAATTTACTTTTTCGCTCTTTGATTTCATGGTTGTTGTGACCAGAAACTTTGTTCCCGGAACTGTCATCTCTCCTGTTTCATCTATATTTTAAGGCTAAGTATTGTATCATTCTTTACTTGTTTTATTATTTTTAGGATCAAATTAGTTCACTTGTCTAGAAACCACGTATAAATTCAATTGTACCATTTTACGGGTAAACAAGATTGTCTTCAAAGGAAAGCTATTGGATACCTTTTTGCTAAAAATTTAAATGCGAATCTTCGCCAATTCAAGCGTTATATTGCTAGTAAGAGAATAAATCTACAAAATAAGCTACAATTACAAAGTTCTTCCATCAATCTTAAAAGAATTTATTTTTCTAGGTAGCTTTAAAAAGCCTTCCTTAGAGTTTAAATCTTTATACGTCTAGTTATGAAATTATTAATAATGTATTAGCTTTTTTTTTTAATATTTAACTAGTGAAATCTGCATATTTTTTAAAATTTTAAATTTGAATAATTTTCTTGTCTTTTATATATAACCTTAATAAGAGAAAACAATTAATTTTTGGATAATTCTTATCTATACAACCAAAAAAAAAAAATTAAACGTCAAATGTTGTTTTAGGTGTATACACCTTCACTATAAAAGTCAAAAAATATCGGAACAAACTAGGTTGTTATAGAGAGGGCTGACTGCAGTATATTTTCATTTAGAAATTCATTAAATATATACAATATCAAATTTAGAATCTAGTTGAAGTTGTTGTACTAAAATTGAGAATCAATAAAGTTAAAATCCTGGTTTCGACTTTGCTACCCATAGAAATCCTATTCCATGACAGAAAAAAGTATCAACTTAGTCTTAGCGGTTGGTGGAGACCAATTTGTCACTCTCATAAGGATAGATAATAGCACAAATACCACAGCCGAAATAATCTGGGGAAAATCTCACTTTATACCCATTAAGCCCAAACTATTTACCCTTTAATACCCAAGCCTAAACTATTTACTTTTTCTACCAATGTAGTCCAAACTATTTACCCGGCACACCCATTAGCTATTTGCCTTCTCATTTGAAGTACAGAATATTAAAACATCCGACTTCATTTTTGCAAGCTTACCTGGTAATGGACTCGAATGGATCTACTTCTTCTCTACCAAATCGATCTTCATTAAGAGGGTCAACCCAAGCTATTGCTCTACCTCCTTTCCTTATAATTTTTGTGTGTGTATGAAGAGCCACCATTGTTGAGCTTTAAGCTCCTGAATTTGAAATTTTATTTTGAAGATTTATTGTTTGATTCGATGTGGGTGTTATAAAATATTGCTTATAGTACCTTCGAGTACGCTTCCCAAATCTGAATTTTTATGTGTGTTTTAATATCCATCATTGTTGGCTTGATGCTCAACTTTTAATTTTGAAGATTTCTCGTTTGATTCAAAGTGGGTGTTATTAAATATTACTTATAGTACCTTCTGATAGTTCATACTGATGTTTGATCACATTTGAAGTTGATTTGAGGTGATTGAGATCGAATCTTTCAGCTGAAATCGAAGGACTCAGTTACCTAATAGTCTACTACAACGGTATACAATATATTGTATGAGTATATAGCTATATTACAATAATATACTATTATAGTATACAATATACTGCAACGGTATACTGTAATAATCGAAGAAGAACACAATTACCTAACAGTATACCATTACGGTATTCAATATACTGTAGGAGTATATAGCTATAATGCAACTGTATACTATTATAGTATATAATATAGTGTAATGCTATATTAAAATAATGTGCAATATGCTGCAACAGTATGCTGTAATAGTATAAAATATACTATAATAGTATGCTATTTTAATGTAATAGTGTAATGTGGCATGAGGAACATAAAATATCATTTTCATATATTGTATGCTATTTTGGTATATAATATATAATTCAATAGTATATAGTTTACTATAATATTATATTATTATAATATACAATATGATGTTATAATTGGGTCATTTTTTAATTTTTTTAATTTTTTAACTAGATCCTTTTTAAATATTTTAACAAAGTTCTCATGCTTTTCACAATTTTTTTTCTTAAAAGAGGTGTTAGATGGAATTCCATGAAGATGTTATTTATTGTATTAGAAGTAGATGATGAAAATATTAATATTTCTCTCTTCTCGATACTTAACTTTTTCACCTCTTGTTGGCTTTCTCTGGTTATAGCTTCCCTCCTCCTATGTAATGTGTCAAGAATAAATTATGGGCACAACTTAATCTCACAGTTTAACAATAGCCTCTTATGACTTTTCATTTAACTTTATGAAAGCATAACCACAATCACGATTCCCCTATCTCCTTTCACTAATAATATAACCCGCAAAAGCTGCAATAGGTAGGAAGAATAATTAGTTTGGTGGGTAGAAAAACTAATGGGTAGGTAAGGGTAATTAGTTTAATTTTTGTGGGTAAAACTATAAAACTCCCTGGGAAAAAATTACTTTTAGCCTGCAGTCGAACCTAGTTACATTCGAGAGCCACAAAAGTGTGTGTGTGTGTCTATATATATATATATATATATATATATATATGGCATGGCATGACAATTAAGTCCACATTTGGCCTAAAGCTATTCTCTCTCTCTCTCTCTCTCTCTCTCTCTCTTCTAATGGTTCAACCACCATCCTAAAAATAAGCCCCGTCAAAGTTATTTTCCTTAAAAACAATAAAAGATATTTAAAACCCTTTCTCTCTTATCTCATAGCAACCATCATCTTAGAAATTAGGTTTCATTTCCTGCAGTAGTATCCGAAAAAACTCCCAAATATTTTTTAATTATATTTCTAGTTTATATATATATATATATATATATATATATATATATAACACAAGAATCAAGAATAATGATATTATTTGAATATTATAGTTTATAACATAATAATAATGTGTATAACAAAATTTATTTTTCTTCTTTGTAACACATTTCATTTTGAAAACTCAAGTTCAAGATGATTCCACATGTGTATCCCCTATTGTATCTCATATATATCTCTATGTACATCAGTGATATCTCATGTATATCATGTGTATCTGTGTATATCTATAAAAATTTGTGTTATATATACGATATACAATGTGATATACATGGGCGTCCATAAAATATTTTTGTTGTATACATGATATACAAAGTGATATACATAGACGTCCATAAAAACATGTGTGTGATATACACTGATGTACACGATATACAATATGATATACACATGTCGCAGTTGGATTTTTAGGTCTGATTTTTTTTACCTGAAATTAGTTTGATTTTTTTATCTGATTTTTAGGTCTCGAACTTCCACGACCAACTCAAACCTCAAACACCGCTTTTCCTTTTGAATTTGGCTCCAAATCAATTGTATCTAGACATAATCGACTTAATAATATCAATAAATGCTAAACAATACAATTCCAATGCTTAATTATAGCTTTCCCATCATTCTTCCCAAAAAGTCAAAAATTGACCCCGGGCTCGCTTGGTCAAAATACGAGGTTCGGACCAAAACCCGATCACCCATTCACCCACGAGCCCGAATATATAATTTATTTTGAAATCCGACCCCAATACAAGGTCAAATTCCCAAATAATCAAAAATCCCTAACTCTACCCAAATTCCTAATTATCTACCCGTAATCTCATGTTTTAGACCTATAAATCTAGTGGGTGTTGATAAAAATGAAAGAAAACGAGCTAAAAATATAAGGAGAGAAAGGGAGAGAGAAAAGAAAAAAAATACGTAGGTTATAGAGAGAGAGCGAGAGAGAGAGAGAGAGAGAGAGAGAGAGAGAGAGAGAGAGAGAGAGAGAGAGTGTGTGTGTGTGTGTAGATATGCATNGAGAGAGAGAGAGAGAGAGAGAGAGAGAGAGAGAGAGAGAGAGAGAGAGAGTGTGTCACACCCCAACCTGGGGAGGCGTGACCGGCACCCAGTGCCGTACTGGCCCGAGCGAACCACTTTGTAACTCAATTTTTTTTCTGTAACTATCATGGGCCAATATGACCACAACTCGTAATGTATAACTATAAGTGGGAAAACACTATATCAATGAACCATCTTTCTTAAAACTTGAATACATATGGGCCGTCAAGGCCTCTGACATACTGCACAAAATGAATCTCTGTCTACAAAGCCTCTAAGAGTATTTGACGTGGGACAGGGTACCGGCCTACCCATAAGTCTATAGCAAAATTCTGACATGATGACTCATAGACTCGGCTGCACTCCGAATGAGGTGGAGTCTTACTGATCCTTCGCTGAATGTTAACCTCGTCTACTATGAGGGCTCGTCAAACTAATTATCTATACCTGCATGCATGAATAGAGCGTCCCCAACAAAAGGACGTCAGTACAAATAATGTACCGAGTATGTAAGGCAATAAACTGAAAGCTGAAACTGAACTGATAATATAATAACTGAAAGTAACTGGGAGTCAAAGATGATCTGGATATATACTTACCTGCTGACACTGACTCAACTCTCTCAATATAGGAAGTAAAATAAATTTCCGGCCCTATAAGGCTCGGAACGTGTAACTGCTCTACCATAGTAGGCTCGCTCATAGGCGCTCAACCATACTAGGGTCTGTATCTCGGCCATTCTGGGCTCGCTCATAGGCGCTCGGCCACAGTAGGTTCAGTATATAACTTACCATCTGATCAGAGGTCGCCCAATAGGGGCCTGCCCACCGATTATAGCTCGATGGTGGTGAAAATACTGTAATATTGTATGTATGTATGAATGTGTATATATATATATATAGAGAGAGAGAGAGAGAGAGAGACCCTCTGCTCTCTTGACGGGAAGAAGACAATACTCAATTGAATATAAAGTCCCGATAAGGGAGAATACTGTAACTTATGAAACTAGGTAATGTATATAAATTCGGGAGTATGAGTCTCTTTATGCCTCGTTATCCAACACATGTAGTTACGAGATCATGCCAAAATGAAGGAAGGGCTTTGCCTTAACATACCTGAGCCGATTCTCTTGACAATCCCTCTAATACACGTCAATTGCGACAAAATATGTAACGGCGGATTGAAGTAGGGAAAAATCCGTATGATATTCTTGAGAAAGATTGCACCGTACTCCCTTAGAATCGCAATATCACGTTGTTGTAGCGTTATGAAATTTCATATGAATTCATGTTGAGAATCTGATTTCCGAGAGTTAAAGTCCATTCCATGTTGTGAATTAAAGTCCGTTCCATTTTTGTGAATGCCGCCGTTACTAGCACATATACTTCCATAATAATGATGTTGGAATATGAATACGTTTTGGAGAATACCTCCGTTACTCGCACATACACTTACATAATAGCAATGTAGGAATTTGAATTCATTTTGGAGAATGCCTCCGTTACTAGTACACACATCTCCATTCTCCATAATAATGATGTAGGAAGATTGTCTTAAGACTTTTGGTTGTGGGCCCCACTGTAGGGGATGACTAAGCCACAAATACTCTCTTAAAATGCCATCTTGTAATGAGAGTTAAGAGTCATTATTAATGCCTCTTTGGGCTGTCACGTTTTGGGGGGTTGGGGGGGGGGGGGTTACACTTATCCAAAAATTCACCCCTTTCCTTAATTAACTTATTAATTTCCCACTAATTCAATAATAACTAATTACCCACATAATTAAGAATTATCTCAAATTACTTAAAATACTACTCACTTTTAACACACTTTATACACCTTACTATCATGGTCATGTGGTACCTTGTATGGCATTAGTCCATAAATACGGGATATTATAGCTTGGACCGTATTTTATCTCCAAAATTGTCAAATTTTGACGGAACTCATTTTCTTTGATTCACCTACCCTCTCACCTTCACGAATTTACTTATCACTTGTTTGAAATAGCGTAATACTTATAATCTCCAAATAATCTTGTCCTTAAACTGATGTCAATTATCTTACGACAAATTCAACGTACAATACTACAGGGTGTAACATCGTCGTAATATAATACTGCGGAGCGTAATATCGACGTAATACTGCGGGCGTAACAGAGAGAGAGAGAGAGAGTGTAAATTGGAAGTAGGTTTTTTTAAAATTTGGCTATATAATCCCAAATTTTTTTGAAGCTGTTTTGTCAAAATAATTTATGACCAATAATTTGCCAGTTCCTCTTGCATGTTGTTATCCGGTATCAATATTTCATTTATATGTGTGTGTCATATTCCCAAACAACTTTAGAAAGGAAACCGGTGCGAGGAATCGCAAACATAGATCTCAAGCCCAATTGCAAAGCTCTTATCGTAGGCCCATTGAGTAGGCTTAATTGTAATTTAAAGACGGATATCATAAAATTTGTGATATCTCTGTTTCAATTTTTGTAACTTCATTTGACTAAACACATAAATTTAAGATACTCATTTTCGCTGATGCATTATACAAATGGTATATAAAGAAAAAGTAATTTAATAAGCATCACAAAATATTTAAAATTTGAAAATTTTAATTGAAATAGATTTTGATACATAACCTTTCCATTTTTTCACGCTGTTGATTCAATGGATTAAATTCATCTTTGTCAAGTTTCTATTAGATTTATGGGAGCATCATGATATCATACATATTTCACCAGAAGCAGAACGCATAAAACCAACAGAGCAAACAAAACATTAAGTAGTGGGGAAACTACTATATATCCTTCGCATTTTCTTTTTGTACGAAAAATGACAATCATACCTTAGAAAACAATACATCTGGCTATCAAAAGGTTCATCTCCCTAACCCTAATGAATTAGTTGTACAAGTTATAAAATTTAAAATTTTATTTATTGCTTGTAAAAGTTGAGAGATAACGTGCCAAACTCTTAAAAACTAAAGATGAAAATGCAATTGGTTGTAAATGCTCTTTGATCCGAGATCACTGGGATCAGTTAATTAGATGATCACATCAGTATGTTATATATAGTTACGCTATTTTCTTGGTATTTCATTATCTAAAAGGGGACATATATTCAAATCCAGTGTAAATGCAATGGCTGTCCATTGTAAATGCAGATGAATCTTTTCTTTACTTGTATATTATACTCTTTTTGTTTTAATTAAGATAACACATTTCACTTATTAAGAGTCAATTTGACTAGGTTTGAAATTAAATTGGATTAGTTCAAATCAGTATTTAAAATTAAAAACTATTTGATGAGTACTATAAGTTGTAATTTTCTCATGCCAATATGACAAAAAAATAATTTTAAAATATTGGTCAAACTTCACACAGTTTGACTCTCCAAAAGGGAAGTTTTTGTTACTTGAGTTAGTAACAATTTTTTTTATGTAGAAGTACATCCAAATTTTTAAGTCCTGGTTAAAATAGAAGACGATAAGGATAAATCGAAGTGTTTTGAATTGAAACAAACTCGAGCGTTCTTATCGCACGAAGTCTAGTAGTATTTTCACTCTTTTGAAGGCTATTTTATTTTTCCTTTTTTTGCTTTTGAAAGTTTCAAACCCTAAACTTAACTACCCCTAATGACACTCTTTCATCTAAATTACAGAAGAAAAAGATGAACCAATGTGATATCAGATGAAGAGGCCCCAACCAGTTTAATGGAAACAAGATCTGCTAAGAAAATAAGGCTTATCAATGAAATCTACGAAAGCTTTTCATCATGTGGTGAAGATAGGATTAGTGATCTTCCAGATGCAGTTCTTCATCATATTCTTTTTTCTCTTCCAATTAAATCCATTGCCAAAACTAGTGTCCTTTCTAAACGATGGAGACATCTATGGTACACATTCCCAGATCTCGATTTTACCACTATCAACATCCCGTCATCTATTAACTCAACGCCAAAAGTCATCCCAAATAATCGTAAAAAATTACACACTACTTGGAGTAATATCTCAGGAGGAGCTGATTTCATTGATCAAGTGTTGTCCCTTCGCGAAAAAAATTCAGGGATTAGATTCCTCCGTTTTCGTGCAAATTTGAGTTTCTCTCGATTGAATAGCCTGATTCGTGGCGCTGTTAAACACAATGTTCAAGAACTAGATGTTGAGGTTGCAACCAATGATTATTTTAATTTCCCTCGAAGTGCAATTAGTAGTAATTCTTTAAGGGTTTTTAAATTAAAGTCTAAGTATCCAGGGTTCAGGTTACCTCCTTCTTCAATTATGAAAAATGGATTCAGAAATTTGTTCTCACTATCACTTTCGTGCATTATTATGTACGAACAACCTTCACTTCATGATTTGTTTACAGATTCATCTTTCCCATTGCTTAAAAAGTTGAATCTTGAAAATTGTAGTGGACTAATAAATCTACATGTAAGTTGTCGTGTACTTGAAGAATTAACCCTAGAGAATTGCTTTCAATTGGAGAATTTGGACATTACGGGTCCAAAGTTGGAGAGTTTGAGTGTCAAGAGTTGTTTTGATTCGTACAGTAGTGGTACTGAGGTCAAGATTAATGGTCCTAGACTTAAAAGGATAATATGGTCGAGTAATACTATTACGGACCAAAGTTGTTTGGAGAATTTGACTTCTTTGATTGAGGCGTTGGTTGGTTTTTTTGCTCTTCTTGAGGACCTTAATGAAATGAAGCTTCGGAGTGTGAATGATTTCTTGTCGGGGCTCTCTCATTCCCATTCTTTAGTTCTTGAAAACCAAAGCGTTGAGGTATTTGCTTTTACTATTATCGTGATGTGTTACTGCTTCTCTTCTATATGATTTCCTCGCTACAACATATCTTCTATACTGTTGTGATTATGCATGCTAGCTTTGAGCCGAATGTCTATCGAAAATAACATCTCTACCTGCACAAGGTATGAGGTAAGGCAGCATACTCACTACCCTCCCCAAACCACTTGTTGGAGTACACTTGGTATGTTGTTGTTGTTGTTGTACACAACCAATGGAAAGATTTTTTTGCGTTATTAGTGTAATTTAACTTGTTATAGCTGATTATCTCCCTTATTTGTTTGTCTACTAGTTTCACTTATTATAGACATTTCCAGGTGGTTAACTATTTAACTTTAATTGTGGATCCATAACTTTGGTTATAGCATTATAATGATTTCTATTATACACTAGTTTGAAGGAGTTGCCCAAATAAAAAAAGGCAGTCCAGTACACAAGGCATTCCGTGTTCACTCAGGGTGGGGGGAAAGGCCGCACCCTAAGGAATATTAAGTGGATATTCTACTCTAATACAAGCATTAGTTGCCGCTCGTGCAATGGATCTGATATACATATTTGCTAGCTAATCTGCTGTGATTTATGCACATACATGTTATTAGCTGATTGACTAAGATGTGGTAAACTTGTCTTTCAATTAAGACAAGGAAATCCTACTCAATCGTTTGTTTAATGCTCTCCAATTTTCGTGCAGATTCTGTCGAAAAATAATCACTTGGCAGGAATTTCACTGCGTCCTTTTACAAAACTGAGATGCTTAGAGTTGCACACAGGATTCCGCAAACACAACATTCCAGGATTAGCAAATCTATTTAGGAGTTCTCCAGCTACTAACACACTCATTCTCAACATTACCAATGACCACAACATCGAAAGAAGGGTAAATGTTTCTTATTTTTACTTTAGTTTACATTCAAACAAATATGCGTATAATTACTTACAACTTCTAACGAAGCAACAGTATAAGTTAATTAGAATTGTTTATGGTTAAGAACATAAAAAACATTAAAAGAAAAAGTATTCTTTGTAAAGAATACAAGGGCACTAGAAAAAACAAAAGCGCAAATTTTCTTATATAAGGAAACCCAATAATATCAAACTAATAAAAAAGGAGAGCTATTCATCATGTCAGGTATATAAGGAAACCCAATAATCACTCATTACCAACCATTTAAATGGCATCTAAATAAGGCTCACACGATGCACTTTTTATACAGTCAAACCTTGCCTCATTTGGTCAAATATCGAAGTGTTGTTATAGATGATATATATTATAACATATCACAAAAATCGGTTTTACAAAAATTTCGCTTTTATAATATGTAAATGGTTGTTATATAGGGATACTATTATATATAGAAAGGTTTGACACTGTATTGCTATGGGCTAACAACCTTGCAGAAAAATATAACAGGCTAGAAATTTTCTCTTCCATCTAATCAATAACTATGTCAATAATTTTCTTATCTTTGTTCTAGATTTTAGATAACAACCTTATGCACTCACTGTTTCATGTTCTTTTTAACTCTTCAAATTTTAAATTAATATACTAAAATTAAGTATTAGTATATCTTAAAATTAAATGATGAAGCCACGTTAGTTTATTGTGTTATGTAATTCAATGACGATGTTGTGGTGTCTCAGCATTAGTCAACAAACAACGGATAGAAACAATTATAAAAAAAGGTTCAAATCGAAAAATGTAATCAAAGCTCACTACTCTTATGAGAATTATGAGACATGAATACGTACAATTTGAGCCAATAAGATGTAAGTTATTTATATATTGATGTTTTAGCCTTACATTTTGTTGTTTATCCAAATGTCAGAAATGGAACAGGGACCTATGGCAATTGTCCAACTCTGGTGAAGAAAGATTTTGGGAGTCACAAAGCCATGCCATAAATTCCTTCCTTCAACATCTTAAAGTAGTAAAGATTTATGGATTCTCAGAGTGTGAAAGTGATGTTAGTTTAGTCAAGTTTTTGCTGAAGCATGGCAAAGTGTTGCAAGAAATGTTCTTGTGTGCCGAGCTTTCCAAATCAAGAGACTCTCTACATAGAGAAAAAATCAAGTCACAAATAATGGGGTTTTCCAAGGCATCTTGTAACGCTAAGATTGTTTTCAAGTGAATGGCACCTGTAACCGCTACCCTTCGGGTGTACAGGGTAAACCCAACTCCTGTGTAATAGCCCGCAAATCAACAAATCACACATGAAGATAAACCACACTAGGCAAGCTCCGTGCGACAGGCTCGACCTAAGAGGTATGCAAGTGGATTCCTCTACTCAACCAACTCTCCGAAGGGTAATTGTTTTCAAGAGAACTTGCTATATTTGACTTCAAGATTAAAACAAAGGCTAATCGTCCTTTCCTAATAGATTTCCAAATTTATGGTAGCTCTGTCTCGAAAAGCAGTTTTGGACTCCATGAGATAGTGTAACCTAATTTTGGCCCGTATCGGTCTTATCATAGTACTTTAACTTTTAGCCCGTATTGTTCTTATCCTAGTACTTCAACTTTTAGCCCGTATGATCTTATCATAGTACTTCAACTTTTAGCCCGTATTGTTCTTATCACAGTACTTTAAGTTTTAGCCCGTCTTGTTATTAAAGTTAGCATTCTAAATTGGATTTGACTACTCTACATTTCTCATTCTCTCTGTTTTCTCAAGTTTTACTTGGTGATATGTGCTCATTCCATGTATTCCATTCTAATATCAACGATCTAGATTTACTAAAGCAAGATCTTAAATAGGCATCACATGATTAAAATGATGGACATTTTCATATACAGTTCTCTCAACTTCGGCTATTTTCCACAGCTTTGGCGTCCAATTATCTTTCCTCCCGAAACTTTGGCAGCAATATTTGATAATATGATAATCAATTTATTTTTCACTAATAACAAAACGTCAGCATTTCTAAAAGAAGTTAAGGCCTGTATTTAATAATCGATAACATTGACGGAGAGGTCATATGGTCGTAAGGTACCAACGGGATTTGCTTTGTAAAAACAATGAAATTATCCACTGATACAACTGTCACTTAGTCAATGGATTAGGAAAAATGAAACTCATCCGATTAGCTACTCATACTATATTAAAATTAAGAAGGGAGTCTTAGAACAAGGGTAAAGATGTATCCGTGTGACCCATTGGTAAAGTGCTCGAGCCGTAAAATCAGTCATTAATGCTTGTATTAGGGTAAATTGTCCACATCACACCCCCTTAGGGTGCGGCCCTTCCTCGGATCCTGCGTGAACGCGGAATACTTCGTGCAACGAGCAGCATGCCCTTTATTATATTGAAACTAAGATGAGACAAAAATCATTTAAACAAAAACATCTGGTTACAGCTGTTACAAGAAATCCACACGAGGACTACAACATATTGACAAGACAGGAATGGTTCACGAGTGAATTCACTTGTCATTTAGCCAAGACATTTCAGAAGAAACTAAGGAAGTTGTCTGATCTCTAAGTCTAAGGGGGTCGACATTGCATGCATGAAAACAGTAGTAGATCTTTGGCTTGACGCATTTATGGATAAGGGCTTCTGGCTATTTAATGAAATGCTGCAAAGCGTGCAATAAGTCATAGCTAGACAGAAAATTACAAAAAGTCAGTCAATTACATATGTATTCAATGCCTTTGTTCCATTAAAATCCAGAAGGTCCACATGTTCATTTCTTTACATGATTTTTGCTAGCAAAGGTGATGAGATTGAAAGTGAAGTATGCTACTGAATATAATAAATGATGAGTTTTCTCAAAACCTTAGCCAACTTGTACAACTCTTCTTGCCATTAATTTCCTACACCTAAGTTTGTTTTGGCAAATATGCTGGTTTTTCCTAATAACATTCGAATTTGTAAGATCCAAGATTTAAATTTAACTGTTTTAAACTTGCACTAAACTCGTTATATTGTTAAATCGATGAGCTCATATCTAACATTTATTAAAATTTTAAACTTTTAGTAGTTCAGATGAACCCATAGACTTTAGGATACATCCACCTCTGAGCATAGTCTAACTCGATGATCATGCTTTAATTAAAATTTTGATCAGTTCACATCTGAAAAGCTAATGCCCAAGTTCTAGGCCATGATTTGTTTTTTTCTTGGGCTATACTTCCTTTTTTGAAGAATTAACCCAAATAGATGCCTACCCAATTGCTTAAACTAGAAATAGTTGATAGAGGTATAATATATGCATAATTTATGTATTATATGTGTGTAATTGCGTATTATAAATGTATAATATATATATATATATATGGCTAGAAAAAGTAAACAATGAATATGTCCGGCTATTTATTTAAATTAAAGGCCCCTTTTTAGTTAATTTTTTCTCTAGTTCATGCTCCAGTTTGTAAGCCTGGACGTGAGGGGGTGTTGAGTCTCACATCGGCGGGATTTGGGTTTCTTGGTCTTATTATATGGTTTTGGTCAATTCTCACCTCATGAGCTAACTTTTAAGATTGAGTTAGGTCCAAGGTCCATTTTCTATAGCTACCTTACGGATACATCTATTTTAGTTCTAGTTATAACTGATTGATGTATAAAATATGGGACTAGCAACCTGTTCGAATTGTAGTATCCTACTAAACTTAAGGCCCTACCAATTTTATATACAGTTTTTCCGCTTATTATATGAATAAGAATATACTTGTATTATCCAAAATATTACTGATTAAAATTTGGTTAGAAGCACAATTATTATCTGCCATCGTCACTTGATAACGAGAGGTTGATTTCCATAATACAGAGTAATATTATACTATTACGCTGTGGACTTAGGATTCTACTTAATCCAATTAGCGAGTTTGACCTATTGTTTTTTATGTGTGAGTTACATCAACCATCCTCCATAATAATTAAGAATGGAAATAGTTGTTTCCCATTTCGTGAAGAAAAGGTAAAAGTATAACATCAATAATATTCAATACACTAAAATATTCCTACTTATTTAAGCAAGTCCTTATTCAGAAATATTAGGTGACTAACTACTCAATTAGTTTTGATTACTCAAAATTACGTACTTTAAATAGTATGAGACGTTGCTTTAAGATGTATTATTGCTTTAGACTTCCATTTGCGCATGAAAAGAAGTGAGACTTTTGGATCAAGGTTGAATTATAATAGATGTAATTAGGCATATCTTTCTAGAGTTAGAATATGATTTTCCAAAAAAAGTAGAAGGAAAGTCGCTTAAGCAAACTTAAAGGTGAGTTTTAAATGTCAAATGCTAAAAGAAGTCCTGCATTAGGAAAAAGGATTAAGTTATAATACAGTATAAGAGTTTTTATACCATCAATATAGTTTAACATGTGACAACAGGTTAGTTGTCTTTTTTACCAAATTACAAATTTTGTTTATCATAGAAATTTACTTATAAAATTTTTAAGTAATCTGAATATGTAAATATCTTTTATCCCGATACAAAATAAAAGTTAAACTCATAGCAAAAAAGGTTTGAGAAATATTATGCATAATGTGGGAACAGAATCTAGGGCCTAATCTATCATATAGGTTAATATATAATGCTTACCAATTTCTGTAATTAAACAGTCTCACATCTATACTCTTTCTTTTCTTTTCTTTTCTACCTTAGGGAATAAATAAAGCTTCCTCCATATATAT
>NC_031995.1:77102032-77127060 GCF_001879085.1 Nicotiana attenuata | reverse complement strand
TATATATATATATATTAAGATATGAATGAAGATGGAAATTATAGTGGAAACAATCCTAATTTGAGAATCAAAAGGTCCTTGACTCCTTGTTCTTCTTGCCTCGGATCGAAATATAATGCTGGTCCTTTGATAATAGTAGCAATTTTGTACTTTTATCTTGTATTTTTGTATTTTGTTTGTATCTTAAAGTTGATCAAATGATGGACACAGCTAACTGAATCCGCTCATTAAGAGTCTAAGACCAAATATGATTACTAGATTAAAATAAATCCAACTTAACTATTTACGTATTTTTCAAACTTTTACTAAATGTATGTACCATTTAGTCAAGGTTGCTTATTATGTCGTATTAGGTTTCCGGAAATTAAAGTGCATAAATATAGATTAGACAGTTTAGTCAAATTAAAAGGCATTCTCGATATAGTTTATTTATAACATAAAATGAGGAAAGATAAAAAATTTGTGAAGTATCATTATACATGTGAGAATTCTAAGAAACAACTATGCATCGATACTAAACAATATAAAATCAGCTATGTTGAATTAAGTCGGCCTAAAAATACTTTTAATACAGTGTAATAATTTTTTGGGGGGTCAAACCTGCACAATTTACAATCTCCTCCTTAAACTAAGTTTTACATGACCCACTAACAAACTCCTGCAATAATGGTCCATCAACAAGCCTCTCGAACTAAGCTTCGAGTGGCCCATTATGACGATTCACAAATCAATTCTATTGACATTGTGTGAGCTTATGCATGCACGCAGGGCGGATCCATGATTTAAACCCTACGGGTTCAACTTTTAAAATTTTAGCATTGAACCCTGTTGAAGATAGGAGTAGTCACGTGCCAATCACGTGAGTGTAGTTAAGTCGGTTAAGAGGGATTAGTTAGTTATAACTAATTATGGGATTGGTTAGTTTAGGTGATGTAAAGCTGTAGATTAGATACAATTGTAGAGGTGTATATACACATAGTATATGCTCATTGTAAAGATAGAGCTTCAATAATACAAGCCAGTTTTCTCTCAAATAGAAAAATATCTCTAGAACCTTCTCTTATGTTTTCCGCCATTGTCGTCTTCACTGAAGCTCTGAAATCTTCATTATGGTATCAGAGCATGGATGATAGATTCGTGTTCACTGAAATTGTCATTCCTCGTTTTCTCCGATAAATTTTTGTTGATCGATTGTGATTTTTGCAATCGATTAAGCTAGGGCACACAGCTTTTCTACAATTTGCAACTGAAAACTCCGTTAATTGTGGAATTCAAAACTTAGTTTACTTGAATTGATAGCCATGGCAATTGGAGAAGAAGCTTTAGCTGGAACCAGCACAGGAACAACCGCAATAACCATCGATCATCATCACCCTCTGTTTTTACAGCCAAGCGACACCCCAGGTAGCTCCTTGATTTCAATTCAGCTAACTGGAACTGAGAACTATGCATTATGGAGTAGATCTATGAAATTGATGCACTAAGGATAAGTTCGATCAGTCGTTGCATGAACTTTGGGAGAAGTGTAATGCAATAGTTTTATCTTGGATTATAAATGCTGTGAGCAAGGAATTGCTCAGTGGTATTGTGTACAAATCAAGTGCACATAAAGTTTGGACAGATTTGAAGGATAAATATGATAAAGTGGATGGATCTCGCATTTTTTTTTCTGCATAAAGAAATTGTAACTTTGTCGCAAGGAATTTCTACTGTGACAGCCTATTTTTCAAGGTTGACAGATTTATCTATTTTTCAAGGTTGACAGATTTATGGAAAGAATATGATGCCTTGATGCCATGTCCTGGATGTGATTGTCCAGAATCTAAGAGCTATTCAGAGCATTTTGAATATCAGAGGTTGCTACAGTTTCTGATGGGCCAAAATGAGACATATGCACAGCCTAGGAGTCAAATTTTGATGATGAGCCCAGTACCTTCTGTCAACAAGGCGTATTCCATGGTAGTTTCTGAAAAAAGTCAAAGAAATCTGGGAAAATCTGCAGAGGCATTAGATATGGGAGACAGTACAGCATTGTTCACTAATAAAGGAGGCATGATTATAGGAAACACTTATAAGCCCGGAAGAAACAATCTGTTTTGTGATTACTGTAACTATAAAGGTCACACAAGAGAAACATGTTAAAAAATACATGGCTATCCAAATGATTTCAAAATGAGGAGGAAAACCAACAATTTTCCACAAAGAACAATGGTTAACACCACAACACATGAGGGACAGCAGTACATGGGAAAAGCAGCAGCAAATGCAGTATCTCAGGAGGGACAGTAGATGCTGAACTCCCCAATTAGAAATTCAACACCTACACTACCTCAGCCAATCATGTTCACTCAGGAACAATGTGATCAAATTTTAAAATTGATCAACAAAGATACAGGTGACAATTCAGAGCATTTTGCAGGTATGACTAAGGTCACTACACTACCTGATAAAACAAAGAATGAAAACTGGATAGTAGACTCTGGTGCAACCAATCACATGGTTCGCACCAGAGAATTGCTTGACAAGATAAATACTAATAGCCTAAAGTCTGGATCTAAGGTTCATTTACCTGATGGTACCTCACTAGATATTGCTTGTACTAGAGAAAGTAGGATTGGTGAATGTGGTGTTATTAGGAATGTACTATACATTCCAGATTTTAAATACAACCTGTTGTCAGTCTTTAAGCTTACAAGGGACTTACAATGTTTTTTATCTTTCTATCCTGACTTCTGGATCATGCAGGACCTTCACAATGGGAAAGTGAAGGGGATAGGTAAAGAGCTTGAAGGTTTGTATAATCTGCAGCATCAGCAGGACAAAGCCAAGGTTGCAACTGTGCAAACACATGATCATTCCAAAGAAGAAGAGGATTTAGGGGTCTGGCATGGGAAACTTGGACATGCCCCTAATAAAGTGGTGAAACAAATCCTAAACATAAAATTCAAGATCAACAATGATGGAATTAGAGATTGCACAACATGCCCTCTAGCTAGACAAGGAAGATTACCATTTCCAAAGAGTACAAGTAGATCAAATAAATATTTTAAGATGATTCATGTAGATGTAGGGGGTCCATATAGAGTAGCAGGTCACAATGGATACAAATCCTTTCTTACTATAGTAGATGATTACAGTAGAATGATATGGGTTTACTTGTTCAGACTTAAGAGTGATGTGATTGTATGCTTGAAACAATTTTTTGCTTTAATAAAAACTCAATTTGGAGGAACAGTTAGAATTCTGACAAGTGATAATGGGACTGAATTTTTCAATTCTGAATGCAGCAGTTTGTTCAAATTGTATGGAATGATTCATTAAAGTTCATGTGTCCATACCCCACAACAGAATGGGGTAGTGGAAAAGAAACATAGACATATGCTAGAGGTGGCTAGGGCAATTAGACTGCAAGGTCATTTGCCTCTCATGTGTTTGGGGTGAATGTGTGCATGCAGCGGTTTATATCATTAATAGACTTCCCTGTCAATGCTATCGGGGAAGTCCTCATTTGAGATGATGTATGGGAGAGCACCATCTTTACAGCATATGCGGATCATAGGATGTCTGTGCTTTGCCAAAATTCTAGTAGGGGGAGATAAGTTTGCAGCAAGAGCCATTGGAGCTGTTCATATGGGATATTCTTCATCTCAGAAAGGATATAGACTATATAATCTCTTGACTAACTTCTTTTTGTAAGCAGGATGTAAAGTTCATGGAGAACATATTTCCTTTCCAGCTTTTAAAGGAAGGAAAGTTGCAGGTTTTTCCCAATGGAGTCATAGAATCTATTACCGGCAATGACACAACAACACCATCTCTTTCATCTACAGATGCAGATCCTCCACATGAAGCTGCAAGTCCTCCTTCTGCAGGTTCCAACATGAGACAGTACCTGCTGCAGACTCACCATCTTTGCCTTCACCAGATTTTGAAGACATACAACAGCCACAACAGCTAGAAGGAATACTCTCAGAAGTAGTCCATCCTTCACACTCCGACAACCAGCCCAGAAAATCAAGCAGGAATGTGAAAGAACCTGCCTGGATGCAGGACTATGTGTGCAATAGTTCATTGGCAAGCTCAACCTCACAATCATCTTGCAAGTATCCAATGCAAGATTTTTTGGGCCATGATGGTATTTCAGTCAAGTACAAATCTTATCTTTCCAAGATAACTAGCTTGAAGGAACCTGGCAGCTATGAAGAGCAGCAGCAGATCCTCAATGGGTAGAAGCTATGACACAAGAGTTGAATGCCCTCAAAGAAAATGGGACCTAGTCCTTGGTAAATTTGCCAACAGGGAAAGTTCCCATTGGTTGCAAATGGGTATTCAAAATAAAATATAGAGCAGATGGGGAAGTTGAAAGATACAAAGCTCATTTGTTTGCGAAAGGGTATAACCAGATGGAAGGCCTCGACTACCAAGAGACTTTTTCTCTTGTAGTCACAATGGTAACAGTCAGAGTGGTTCTTGGCTTAGTAGCAGCACACAATTGGAATTTGCATCAGATGGGCGTATACAATGCCTTCCTTCAGGGCGACCTTACTGAAGAAGTGTATATGTGCTTGCCCCAGGGATTTCACAGCAGGGGGAGAAAGTATGTAGGCTGCATAAATCCCTCTATGGATTGAAGCAAACTTCTAGACAGTGGAATTTGAAACTGACTGAGGCCTTGATCAATTCAGGATTTGTGCAGAGTCGATTTGATTATTCCTTGTTTACGAAAAGGCAAGGGATCAGTCTAGTGATCATTCTAGTATGTGTGGATGATCTCCTTATAACTGGGAATGATCATTGCCTAATTTCAGAAGCAAAGTCTATATTTCAAAGCAACTTCAAGATCAAAGACTTAGGGGAGATGAAAATTTTTTTGGGAATTGAGATAGCAATATCAAGAGAAGGAATACTGATGAATCAGCAAAAATTTGCAATGGAATTGATCACTGATCTTCGAATGGCAGGATCAAAACCAGTAGCCACTCCAATGGAATGCAATCAGAGATTCACAACAGTAGAATATGATCAACACTTGGAGCTGAAAGATGATGAGAAGCTGCCAGATGCAGGGCCATACCAAAGATTGGTTGGGAAGCTGTTTGTACCTTACTATGACAAGACCAGACATTTGTTATGCAGTGCATGTGTTGAGCCAATTTATGCATTGTCCAAAGAAGTCACACATGGAGGCAGCAATAACAGTTGTAAGGTACATAAAAGGGGCACTAGGTCTTCGTCTACTGATGAGCTCAAAGCCGTGCCCAAAACTCACAGCATTTTGTGATGCTGACTGGGCATCATGTCCAGTGTCCAGAAAGTCTGTGACGGGGTATGTGATGAAGCTAGGAGATTCTTTGGTGTCTTGGAAGTCAAAGAAGCAGTGCACGATATCAAGAAGCTCAGCAGAAGCTGAGTACATGAGCATGGCTGCTGCAGCCTCAGAACTTCTATGGTTGACAGGATTATGCAAGGAATTGGGTGCAGAGGTTGAATTGCCAGTGGAGCTGCTCTGTGATAGCAAGGCAACAATTCAAATTGCTGCAAATCCTATATTCCACGAACGAACGAAGCATATAGAAATAGACTTGCACTTCATCAGAGAAAAAAATCCAACAAGGAATCGTCAAAACAAGATATGTGATGTCTAGAGATCAAGAAGCAGACCTGTTCACAAATGCCCTAGGAAGATCGCAACATGATTACCTGATAGGCAAGCTAGGGGTGCTGAACTTGTTTGCACCATCTAGCTTGAGGGGGAGTGTTGAAGATAGGAGTAGTCACGTGCCAATCACGTGAGTGTAGTTAAGTCGGTTAAGAGGGATTAGTTAGTTATAATTAATTATGGGATTGGTTAGTTTAGGTGATGTAAAGCTGTAGATTAGATGCAATTGTAGAGGTCTATATATACATAGTATCAGCTCATTGTAAAGATAGAGCTTCAATAATACAAGCCAGTTTTCTCTCAAATAGAAAATTCTCTCTAGAACCTTCTGTTCTATTTTCCGCCATCGTCGTCTTCACTGATGCTCTCAAATCTTCATTAAACCCACTATATATTAAAGTTATGGATTCATATCTACTATTTTTGCAATTTTAATAATTTTTACATATAAATTTTTACTCTGCATCACAAGTTATGGGTTCAACTACTAACAAGAAACTTTGTTGGCTTAACCAATAAATTAAATAAGTTTTAACTATTCATGTCTTTTTTATAAAAAGCCCTCGAATGCAGAAATCACAAAAGATGGAAAGACAAAGAAGATCAAATGAAGACCGACCAAATCATCCGGGCGGCAGCTGCATCATACGGAATGACAAGAAGAAGTCACTGGACAACTATAATTAAGGGGAGTAGAGTATTAATTCGTCGAAAGAGTAACATGTATGCAGCAAAAATTGTGCTGCCACATGCTTTTTATTACAAAACAATGCTAAATCTAAATCTAGTCCATAATATATTTATTTCATAGACGACCACTGCTGCTTCTTTAATTTCCTCTTATATGTAGTAAATTGATCAATCGAATAAGAATCAATTGAATTGATGGTATCATCTATTTTGTTCAATAGCAAGTCACATGATTGCCATGTGAAGCTATTAAACTGAAAAATTCTATAATAATTAGCAAGTCAAAGTATCATTTTGTAATATTTTATAATCATATTAATTTCAATAAATAATCTAACGACATTACTTATTGATGGAATTTAGTGAAAGAACTTACATTAATTCTGTACATGAAAAACACACACTCACATAGAAGAAAGAAAAAGGAAATTAAGAAACAGTAGTGAAAGTGGACAATACAGTAGAAATTAATTATCTAATCTAGCTTCTAAATCTCTGTGCAATTCCGTTTTTCAGGTTGAGCACCATTGCTTGTGACCAGGAACCCAATTAGGACATTTTGGGCTAAAATAATTAGCAATAACTCTCGAATTCAGAAGCTCAATAATTGGTGCATACTTCACACACCGTGGCGCTTTGTACTGATTAATTGAAGCACCATTGCTAATAGCATAATCCATAAGCTTATCAAATGTGCCATTTTCGACAACCTTTATTTCCAAAGGTCCAATTGACTTATCCGAAACACGACATTGTCGATAAACACTGTTTAATGATTCTTCTATTGTGAGGCAACAATCTTGAAAAACTGTTGTAGGGATTATTGTTTCAGAACTTTTGTTGATTTCCCAGTACAAGACATAGTGTCCTGGGATTGCTGACGTGTCAGCAAAACTTGTGTATTCAGTGAGAGATGCTTCAAATGGTAAAAGATGGATTGATGCTTTTACAACAGCTTCATGCAACTCAACTTCATCTGTTTTGTCTGAGTCTATGCTTAATGCAACATTCTTTCTGCATACGAAATGAAATTGAGGTGCCTTGTTCTTGAATCCGGCAACTTTAAGTATGTCACCAACACGATAACGATACAGTCCTGAAAAAAAAGATCATTAATTGCTAGCATCAAAATTTTGTCTCCGGAAAATTAACAAAATCTACTGTCACAACTTGACTTTTACTAGCTCTGTTCCATTTTATCCCGAACCTAGTAGCTTTGATTCAAACCTTACATTTGTCTTACGAAATTCCTGGAATATGTACAAATTAATAATTTAGAACCTAATAACTTTAAAAACAAACTAGAATCCCATGATTGGAATACTCGATCACATTAATTCCAGAATTTTCAGTGTAAACTTGGACATAAAATCTTCATGTTTTTGAAATAAAATTCACATATTTAGAAATAATTAATAATTTCAAGTTTTTGAGGTAAAAGTATTTTGTACAATTCACAATAGCTAATAATTTAACATATTTCATAAATATCTTAATTATTTATTTAAAATTGTGGTCAAAGTAAACTTTCTTTGACTGTAATAATTAGTAATAGTGTCACATAATATGAACAGAGAAAGTAAATTTTACCTGCATAAGTGGTGACCACGAGCTCGTATTCATGTCCAAGTTCAACATCAACAAGATCTACCAAATCACTTTTATCATATGTGTTACCTTTTTCTGGTCCTTCATCTTCACGAGCTACGGGTAAGAACTCGAAATAACCCATGGTAGGTATAAGGGTATAAGCAACTTCACTTGGTTTGCAAAGAGGATTAAGATTTATACCAAAGTAGCATTCAGAAGAAGCATACATGGTACAAACAAGTGGTAAATCATTGCCATAATAATTGAGAGTCGGAATGTATTGTGACATAGTTCCTGTCACAATTACATCGACGTACTTAGTATTAGGCCATAATCTTGGTATTATCCCTTTCCATGATTCTTTACTACATTCGGTTGCAATAAATTCAGCAAGCTTGGGATTTGGTTTAAGAATTTTCAACACAGCTTCTCTTACCTCAGGGTCTGTAATTTGAGGATTTAGACTCCCAGTTTTAATATCGTTACAAAGAATAGGCCAGTGCTTTTCGAGAAATCGAATAGCACGAATAAATCCAGAAGCAAAAACAGCACCAACACGAAGAACTTGAGTATTTTGGCAAAGTCCACAAAGAATTTGGGAATACATGCTTTGGTAGGAATCAAGACAAAGAATTGTTTCATTTGGACTAGTGTAATTTGTGTAAGGATCATAAGGTCTTTTCTTGAAATATGAACTTTTGTAGTAGCTTGTTAAAACTGGACGAGCTAATAGACCACCTGGAGTTTTGGCTTCTGATTTTATGAACAAAAAATACATTCCTTTGCCTTTGTGTAAATCAGGCACAAATTGATCCATTACTGGCATTAAAAGGCTGTAGAGTAATGACCTTCTCCCTAGCTCTTCTTCAACTGTTGGCATCAATTTTCTCTCTCCCCCGGACGTGCCAGAACTATTAAAAACAAAGGAAAAAAATTATTGGTGCATAAATAAATTTGTACAATTATTGGTTAGAGAAGATAACTTTATTTATATCACGTACAACTCAAGTAGTGTAGCTTGATGCATATTTAATTCCATTAAGAAACAAAAAATGTTGGTACATACTAAATGAACATGCGAAACAAGCATTTTTAGCTAGTGAGTTCAGAATAAGTCCAGTTCACGTGTATTCTATATATACAACCAAATTTTTTTGGGTATATGTCCTTATATATGAATCGAGTCGAAAGCAATGGCTTGATCAGTTGACCTATTAAATCCACTCAAGATCCGCCTCCATAACACAAACAAAGTTATTGATATGAACTAACCTTGTCAAGAACTCGGAAATTGGTTGAGAACAAAGGATAGATGAACGATCACCATCAGCAATACGATCAATATCAGGCTTGAGATCCTCATATGTAACAACAGGCATGATTTTTTTGAAGGTTTCATAATCAGTTTTGCCATTTAGGCCATGCCTTTGCAAATACTCAACTCCAGCATTACGAGAAAGTATTTCGTTTAGAACCTTTTTTTGAACTTCATCGGCATTTGTAGTAATATTTTCGAAGAATTGAAGAAGTTTTTTGTTGTTTTCATCAAAACTACCATCATCTGACAAGGCAGAAGGAGCCTCTGGCATGGTTAAGATTTAAAACAGAAAACAAAATGAAAGAAAATAGAGAGAGAGATGGGGAAAAGTAGTGGAGTTATGATTGGAACTTCTGTTGAAGAAAGAGAAGACTACAGAAATATATATAGAGGAAATATGGGGCCATAGGGGGTGTGAACCCCCTGTTGGAAACAAAGAATTCAATGAAACAGTAAACAAAGTCTAGGGGTAAATTCGTAACTCCATTTGCAATATCCTTTTTTATAAAATTTTGACTTTTCTAACTCCAAACAAAGATTGGGTTACAAGTAAAAGAATGAAACGGCTTAAGGTTAATCTACGGGCAAAAAATTACCCGAATTTAGTGCATGTAACAAACTAGTTCCTTCAGGTGGGGAAAAAAAAACTAGTTCCTTCACTTTCCCTCTGCTCCACTTTTGTGATTATTATTTTGTTATTAGTCCGTACAAAAAAACAGACATAATGACAAATTTTTTATAATCACATAAATATTATTACATGTTAAGGATCAATAGTGTCAAATTTTTTATAATTATACAAATATGTAATACATATTTTTAGACCATAAATTTTAAAAGTCTTATTTTTTTTTAAACTTCATATTGAGTCACATGACAACAAATAAAGTGGAATAGATAAAGTATCATTAATATGTGTTAATGCTAAATTGGGTATCGAATTAAAGAAAGAATTTTTTTTTGACATATGTCAAAAAAATGTAAACAGATTTGACATAAGTTTCAAAATATAAAATAGCGCCACTTTTTTAGAAAAATTATAGAAAAAATGTTTCATATGAAATGAACAAACTGTGACAAAAAAATGGAAACAGACAAAGTGTGTATTTTTATTATGATTATGACCAAGTTAAGATTAAAGTGGAGGTTTGGAGCAATAATGAAGTTGTCTCACGGGTTCAAGCTATTTGCATCAGGGTAGTTTACCTACATCACACTCTTTAGGGTGTGGCTCTTCCCAAGATCCTGTGTAAACGTGAGATGCTTCGTGCGTCGAACTGCCTTGTTCGAATATATTAAAATAGGAATAGTTATTAACTAATTATATTAAATAAAAGAAATTTATATCATATACTTATTAGTTTGATCCTTGACGCATATACGCAGTGGCGAAGCTAGGAATTTCTTTAAGGGTGTTCAAATTTAAAAAGAGTGAAAAAAATTTACGACAAAGAGTGTTCAATATGTGTTATATACCTCTAAAACGTAATATTTTACCTACCTACACAATACAATTTTCAGTTGACCACCCTTACAAGCATGTGGCTTTCGCCACTGCATATACGAGAGATTAGTAAATATTTTGTCGTGCATAAAGACAAATTTAAGGAGGAGTTTGGGACACCGAAGCAGAAGATGATTGGAGGGGAAATTCCGAGTAAAATCGCGGTAAAGTAAACAGGGTACATGATTGCATGTACTACGGATGCTACTTCCATTACCGGCAAGCCCATGCATTACTGCATTTTCAAGCCTTGTTTTTTTTTCCCCCCTTCTATATTTCACTTTCTAATTGTTTCTTTATTGCACCACAAAGTAAAGGGAGAAAAAGAAAAGGGAAATTTGCTTTTGTTTGAAGAGTGATATATCCTCCCCGCCGACACCCTTCGTAACAAATCTTCCAAGATTTTTTTTTTTTTTTTTTTTTGCAACATAAAATATTAGCCACTCTAAAAAATACTAGCCACTTAAAATATTAATTTTGTTATTTGTCTTAATACGGATTAAAAAGTGTCGAACTACATTGTAATGGCCATTAATTTATTTAGATGTAAATTCGTGCACTACTATTCAAATTATAGTCTCTTAACTACTGGATCCTCTCCTTGAAAACTTTTTTTAATCAATTAGATGTGCATGAGCCGAAGCCAACAATTTTGCTAAGGATGCTCAAAGTTTAATATACATATATGTATCGAAAATATATTTTGATCTACGTCCGCAGTATAATTTTTTATCTGTTTATCCTTAAAATTAGATAACAATTAAACTTATAAGTGGTTTTAAGGATATGTGATTTCACTTGGCACAAACTGAGAAATATGAGAACTAAGGTTAGAAATTAACTCTAAAATAAAGCAAACCAATATAATGAGCGGTTATGACCTTCGAGCTGATCGCCCTCGAACCAACAGAGTATGCTAGCAAAAAGTATAAACTGAACAGTAGAGCTTTAAGAGAGAAAATGTGATGTATTGCTTTGTTATACGTGAATATGATGATTACAAAATGATTAGAATCCCCTTTATATAGTAGAGGAATTCTACTTATGGTACAATTATAAATACAGAAGAAAATCTCAAGATTGGCTAAATGTCCGGTCTTGACTCGATATGTGCCGAGATTTCCGCCACGATCCTTTCCCGATCACGGATACCTCGGCTTTCCGTTATTCGGTTTAGCAGGCTTCCTTCGATCTCACTCTGTCTCTATCTCGCTTCAGTCTCGATCACGACTGATCTCGATTTTGATTGATTATCGACTCATGAGCTTAGCAATCCATCTCTGTGTCATGGTTCGATGCAATGCAAGGTCGAGCCTTGGTCTGTCACCTCAGTTTCGATTAGCCATACAAAATTAGGGAAGCCCGATTCTGACCGTATACAGGTAGTCCCCTCATTTTTTGGAGTGTAATGACAAGAAACGAATTGAGTCTTCGAACTTCCCCTCGGTTTACCATGACGTAAGCATCATGACGCAAACGGCAGAGGTGACCGAAATGTCTCGTCGGTTCAGTTTTGTGGGCATTTAATGCGCGTCAGCCGACGGTTGGCCACTACCGATATTGAACCGTCGTTGCGAAACCAATAAATAGCCACCTTCTTCACTCTTTCAAACTTTACTTTCAATTTCCTTCATCCTAATCTTCACAGTTCTTTGTACTCTTCAAAGCTTCCTATCTCCAGATCTTTGAGTTTCTTTGTTTGTTCTTCCCAAAACACCAAATATTTCAATCTCTATTCTTCCTTGCTTAAAATGGCCAAAACATCAAAAACTATTCTGCGAAAGGAGACTGCTTCATCGTCACGGTTGGCTGGCGAGGAACCGTCGGCGGAGCCACGCCCTGAAGACTTTTTTCCCGGAGGGTGTGTTCTCGACTCTGATTTTAAGGTTGAAAAGACTTCCTCGGTGCCGGGCCGATACGAGCCGGTATCGAGGCATATATGCTCAATAACTGAAAAACTCCTCTCCCAGGTTAAAAAAGATTGCAACTGGGGTAAAAAACACGTGGTGGTGCCTGCTCCAGATGAGGCAATGACCACTCATGTGGAAGGGTTGTTAAGAGTTTATACTAACCCTTTCACGTTGGGTCCCTTGTATCCAATCATCATAGACTTCTGCGAGAAGTACGAGTTGACCCTCGGTCATATTCATCCCTCCTTCAGGAGGATAGTGATATTACTCTGTTTATTCTCAAGCAAAGTCGATGGGCTTCCCTTCACCCTCGACCACCTCATACGCCTATATAGCCCCCGACTCTATCGAGGGGGACTAATAAAGCTGCAACGTCGAGCATCTGCCTCGTTTTCTGTTCTCGAGATACATGTTGCAAGGTCCATTCCTTAAATCGATGTAGAGTCATCTATCCAAGTACCTCTGCATTTGGTCCTCTCGGACTTCAGAAGTCCTATTAACTTGGTTTACCATGAGGAGGGAATCACACTTGGCCTCTATGACCTCCGCTCCCAAACTTTTAGCCAGTTCGAGACCTGCAATAATGGCCTCATATTCGGCCTCATTGTTAGTCAATTTTATAGTTCTGATAGACTGTCTAACTATATTCCCCGTGGGTGATTTTATCGGGGTTGATCTCGATCCCCCGATTGGACACCATGAAGCCAAGAAACTTGCCCGAGCCAACCCAAACGCGCATTTTTCTAGGTTGAGCTTCATGTTGTACTTCCTCAGTATATCGAAAGTTTCCTGCAAATGCTTCAAATGGTTCTCGGCTCGTAGGGACTTAACTAGCATGTCATCAATATAAACCTCCATAGATTTCCCTATTTGTTGTTCGAACATTCAATTTACTAGGCGTTGATGGGTTGCACCAGTATTTTTTAGTCCAAATGGCATTACATTATAACAGTAGGTGCCGTACTTAGTGATAAACGAGGTCTTTTCCTAGTCTTCCGCGTTCATCTTTATTTGGTTTTACCTGGAGTGGGCATCGAGAAAACTAAGAGTCTCGTGGCCGGCCATGGGTCGATCATACAATCGATGTTAGGCAAAGGAAAAGAATCCTTGGGGCATGCTTTATTCAGGTCTTTATAATCTGCACACATTCTAAGTTTGTTTCCCTTCTTAGGGACTACTACTACATTCTCTAACCATTCGGGATATTTTACTTCCCGGATGGATCCTATTTTGAGAAGTTTGGTTACCTCATCTTTGATGAAAGCGTATTTTACCTTAGACTGAGGCCTCCTTTATTGTTTCACCGGGCGGAACTTTAGGTCCACGCTTAGTTTATGAGTAGTGATCTCCGGTGGGATCCTTGTAATATCGAGATGGGACCAGGCAAAACAATCCATATTAGCTTCAAGAAATTGAATAAGTTTTTTCCTGAGCTCGGGAGTTAACCCCGTGCCAAGGTATACCTTTCGATCAGGCAGATGCTCGATCAATATGATTTGTTCTAGCTCTTCAACCATTGACTTTGTGGCGTCAGAATCATCGGGGATTATGAAGGATCGAGGTATCATATAGTCATCATCCTCGTAAGTTCCCTGCTCCTTCGGTTGGGTCGAAGCTGGTGATTGTGGTTGCTATTTGGCCTCCTATTTTCCCTTCGAATTTGATCCCTTTGCTGATGAAAGTGCCGATACCGGTATTACTTCGTCGATTGAAAACATCTCCTTGGCGGCGGGTTGTTCCCCGTACACTATTTTGACTCCCTCTGATGTCGGGAACTTCAGAACTTGGTAAAGGGTCGAGGGTACTGCCTTCATGTTATGGATCCAAGGCCTTCCGAGCAGTGTGTTGTACCTCATGTCACCCTCGATCACATGGAAAATTGTTTCTTGGATGCTTCCGGCCACGTTTACTGGCAAAATAATTTCACCTTTGGTGGTTTCACTTGCCATGTAGAAGTAGTTAAGTACTCGGGCTGCGGGCACAATTTGATCTTGTAGGCCGAGCTGCTCTACGACCCTTGATCGAATAATGTTGGCCGAGCTACCTGGATCAATCAAAATATGTTTAACTTGAATTTTACTCATAAGGACAGATATTACCAGTGCGTTGTTGTGAGGTTGTTAGATCCCTTTCGCTTCCTCGTCATTGAAAGACAAGGTCTCCTCCGGTAAGTAGTCTCGAGTTCGTTTTTCCCTTGTGATCATCACCTTGGTGCACTTAAATACCGGTCCTTGAGGAATATCGACCCCACCAACGATCATGTGAATCATGTGATGTGGATCTTCTTCCTCGTTATGTCTGTTTGAATCTCTATTTTTGAAGTGATTCTTGGCCCGATCACTTAAGAATTCCCGAAGGTGCCCCTTGTTGAACAATCGGGCTACTTCCTCCCTTAGCTGTCTACAATCTTCTGTTTTATGACCATAAATTCCATGATACTTGCATATTTGATTGGGGTTTCTCTGGGCGGGATCGGTCTGCAGAGGTCGAGTCCATCTAGTATCCTTGATACGTCCGATGGCTGAAATGATGGCTGATGCATCTACACTGAAGTTATATTCCGACAATCGTGGAGATTTTTTAGACCCGGCATCCCTGTCAAAACCACTATTACTTATGAGTCTCCATGAACTTTGACCTCGATCATTTCTTCTCTCATTTCGTGCAAAGTTTCGTCCAGACCCGCTGCTTCTATGGTATACGTTGTACGGTTGATAGCGATCTCTATTCGACCTTGGCTATCGATCGATATCCCTATTGATTCTATCCATAGGCCTGTTAGGATAACCGGACCCTGAAGGAGTCCCTAGTTGATCATCCTCGACCCTGTTCTTCGACTGATATAGATTATGTACATCAGCCCAAGTGGCGGCTGGATACTCGATCAAATTTTGCTTCAACTGCTGTGAAGCTATGGAACTCCGACTATTGAGACCCTGAGTGAAAGCTTGCACAGCCTAATCGTCAGTGACCGGTGGCAAATCCATTCTCTCCGCCTGGAACCGAGATACGAATTCCCTGAGCATCTCGTTATCTTTCTGCTTTACCTTTCCGACTTTCTTGTTGTAACCTTAATGGCTCCGGCATGCGCCTTCACAAAAGAATCTGCAAGTATAGCAAACGAGTCAATAGAGGCGATATATTATGATACCATATCATGGCACCCTTCGATAGAGTCTCGCCGAATGTTTCAGCAATATAGATTCAATTTCGTCATCTTCCAAGTCATTTCCTTTGATGGCGCACATATACGAGGTGATGTGTTCATTTGGATCAGTCGCCCCGTTAAACTTAGGTATTTCGGGCATACAAAACTTCTTGGGGATTGGCTTCGGAGCCGCACTTGGGGGAAGGTTTTTGTACAAACTTTTTAGAATCTAGTCCTTTCAATATCGGTGGTTCCCCAGGGATTTGGTCGACCCTGGAGTTATAGGTTTCCACCTTCTTATCATTTTCCTCGATCTTCTTTTCTCCTGTCTCGATTCGCTTCGTCAGCTCTTCGAGCATTTTGAGGATAGCGGGATTTGTCTCCGATTCCTTCTCATTTGATTTTCCCAAAATGGATTCGACCCATACAGCTTCTCGGGACGGCTTGAGTTCGACCATGCTCGGCGTGTGGTTCTGATTTTGGAGCCGAGCTATTGCTTCCTGCTAGGCCTGTAACATTTCGAAGATTACCCGCAGGCTAATCCCGCCATCTTCACTGCCATGCGCATTCTGAGTAGCTGATCGAGTACACCCACGAACGCTGCTTTCGGGATCGACGACCACATTTCCATTGATGGCTACATGTGAACTGACGTTGATTTGGTCTGCAGCCGGAACTCCATCGAGGCCAGCATGGGGTGCAACGTTTCCTGGTGCAATGTTCTCATTCTCGCCATGTTGGCTGAGATCATTGTCAATGTGTTGAGGTGCTGATTTAGAGTTTGACATCTTTCAATCCTGTAATCAAAGACACTTCAAAGAACAAGCGTAAAATAGTGTGTGTTACAAAAATTTATACCAGGCAACCACTATTATCCTTAGCCCCACGGTGGGAGCCAAACTGTTTACCTTTAAAATTGGATAACAATTAAACTTATAAGTGGTTTTAAGAATATGTGATTTTACTTGGCACAAACTGAGAAATATGAGAATTAAGGTTAGAAATTAACTGTAAAATAAAGCAAACCAATATATGAGCGGTTATGGCCTTCGAGCTGGATCGCCCTCGAACCAACAGAGTATTCTAACAAAAAGTATGAACTGAACAATAGTGCTTTAAGAGAGAAAATGTGATGTATTTCTTTGTTATGCGTGAATATGATGATTACCAAATGATTAGAACCCCCTTTATATAGTAGAGGAATTCTACTTATGGTACAATTCTAAATACAGAAGGAAATCTCATGATTGGCTAAATGTCCGGTCTTGACTCGATATGTGCTAAGATTTCTGCCACGATCCTTGCCCGATCACAGATATCTCGGTTTCCGTTATTCGGTTTAGCAGGCTTCCTTCGATCTCAGTCTATTTTTATCTCGCTTCGGTCTCGATCACGGCTGGTCTCGATTTTGATTGATCATCGACTCATGAGCTTAGCAATCCATCTCCGTATCATGGTTCGATGCAATGCGAGGTCGAGCCTTGGTCTGTCACCCCTGTTTCGATTAGCCATACAAAATTAGGGAAGCCCGATTCTAATCATATACAGTACTTAGTATAATTTGTTAAAGAAGGGTGTTCAACTGATCAACCTTCACTCTATGTGGCTACGCTATTGCGCATGAGGCTATTTGGTGCTTCTCATAGCACCAAGTACCTACTTGTTTCTATATTTTACTATATATAATCATAATAATGTAGTAATTAATTAAAAGAATTAACTAGATAACTTTAGGAAAAGAATTGTTAAAGCAAGATGTAATTTTACATTATGTGCGCAGCTTTACACTTTGTTCCGGTTGATTACATAATATCCTCCACATGAGATTAGAAAACAAAACATGATTTTTTAATTGTTTTAATTAATTTCTCATCTCATAAATAAACTTCAAAATAGAAACAAAATGAATAAAAAAATCACCTTGAAATTTGAGAAGGTAACCATTGTTTTCAAAGCTTTCTCTCTTGATATTGCCTTATTTAAGCTGCGTTGACATTGCAAAATGCAATCTATCCAAGAAATGATAAAAAGCAAAAGAAAAAAGATTTATGTACCCTTTACGCTATCAATAGGGGCGGAGCTAGAGTATTGGGAACGGGTTCGGCCGAACCCAATAGCTTTGATTCGAACTCTGTATTTGTCATTTAAATACATAAATGTACTTTAGAATTCCGTAACTTAAAACGATTAGAATCTCGAACTTATAATCTTGAAAGTCTGGCTCCGCCTCTTACTATCAAAACTTGATTTACCTTGTTGGCGTAGCTAAGTTTCAAAACATTTCGCTATCTTGTTTCTTTTGTTACACAAGGCCATTATTAATTCTACTAACTTGCGTAGGCAAGTAATTGAGAGATACACATAATTTTTAGGTCGGAAAGGAAAGACACATTTACAAGCATCTGCGTCAAAAGACATTTAAATGTATTTTTTAATTTATGGATTGGTATCACTTTTCTATATTTATAATACTTCTACTGTGTATAGAAGTGTAATATTTCTACCATTTTTTCCTTTTTAATGAAGATCATGCTGACTATACAATCCTTATTTCGTTTCAATTAAAAAATGAGTGAAAAAGATAATTTCAATAATAGGAGAAAGATTAAAAGAAGCGATTCCGTATATTAGTCCTAAAAGAAACAATCTCTCAAGCATTTTACTTGAATTGAAATTTAACCTACCCAATAATTGAGAGGATAAATAGGGTCAATAATACCATATAAAAGCAATAACTCATATGTTTTCTTTACGTTGAGCGAACAAAATCTTACATTGATAACTGAAAAAATTAGGATACTACTTTTTTTTTTTGGGTGAAAGAAATTTTGTTATTGATCTCCACCTCACAAAGATATTTACAAATTTATATCCCTACCATAATCTATAAGCTACTCTATTTAGCTCAATACCAAAATTGTATCTTCCTTTAGCATCCCTACTAGGATTGGTTTGCCCTATTAGAATCCAGTCATTTTCCTATTATACAGCTGATTGATCCATTCTTTTTCTTTCCTATTCTTCTTGTTATCCAATATAAGTTGTAGTCTAAACTTGCTATCCTCTTTAATACTCTTCCACATCTTTGTTGGCATTGGCAATGTCTGATTCCAGAGAGCTGCATTTCATGCTCGCCATATTCGATACATTGTTGCTGTGATAATTGAATTCATAAAGCCTCTGCAAATTCTCCGTTTTATACATCTTCCTATCCTCCTCAAATGCTCTGCGCATCTGGTTGATTAAGCTTAATTCCCAATGTCACGACCCCGATTCGCCCTCCGTGAACCATCGTGACGGCACCTAGTCTCTACGACTAGGTAAGCCAAAAATGCGGAAAATAAACCAAATTTGCGGAAGAAAAACAAGTTAAAACAGAGATAGAGTAAATAAACAACGTTTCAGAGTGCCGCCCGGCATACACAACGTTAATCTCTCAAAACTAATACATGTTCCCAAAACCCGGAAACCCATGAATCACAAGCTACGAATATAGTAAAATGTTTTAACTCCGGAAAGTCTACATCAACAGTAAAGATAGAAGGACCAATCACTATAAGAGAGAATGGAGAGAGACTCCTCGGCCTGCGGACGCGGCAGATATACCTCGAAGTCTCCGTAGAATCGCCTCGCCTCAAGGATGGTAAGTCTGGGTAGAGGTACCTGGATCTGCACATGAAAAACATGCGCAGGAAGGGCATGAGTACACCACAATGGTACTCAGTAAGTGCCAAGCCTAACCTCGGTCGGGGTAGTGACGAGGAAGATCAGGGCCCCACTGAGATTAAATAATAATATAAAGTTCGACAGTGTAGGTAAGAGCAGTACAAATAAGTGCAACAGTAAAAATATCACAGGATATAAGACAACTACAACTGATACAGAGGCAAACAATCACAAGGATAATAACCGAGGATCTCTCAGTATCCCGAGGATCTCTTAGTATCCTCAATATATATATCCGGGGATCTCTTGGTATCCCGAGGATCTCTTGGTATCCTAATATATGCTAGGGATCTCTTGGTATCCCGAGGATCTCTTGGTACCCTCAATATATATCAGGGATCTCTTGGTATCCCGAGGTTCTCTTAGTATCCTCAATATATGTGACAGGGATCTCTTGGTATCCCGCACCTCAGCTCGATCATAGATACGTACAGGGGGTCTCCCGGGATGCCTTCCCGTAGCCCTAAAATAAACGCACAACAATAGCAAAAAGGAATTACTCAATTAAGCTCAACTTCATACCATGGCAAAAATAAATAATTCTAACCTTGCATGCTTCACGTAATACAAATAAGGCAGTTAAGGCAAATAGAGCAATTTAGTCAATTAGACATGCTTCTCTAGACTAACAGCATGCTAAATTTCCAAATAGTGTAAGCAAGAAAGGGAGGGACACAATTTAAGGCTATTTTTAATGAAAAATCGGATTTCCAATAATTAGCACAAGTACGCACTCGTCACCTTACGTACAAGGCATTTCAATTATCACAATCCCCCACACAAGGTTAGACAAGCCACTTACCTCGAACCGGCTCAATTATCAACCCGAAACCACGTTCTTGCCACGAGTATTCGACTCCAAATGGCCCAAATCTATTCAATTAAATTTCATAATGTAAATAACACTTCAAGTAACTGATTCTACAATTAAATTCTAAGCTAATACGTGAAATTAGGTAAAATGACCAAAACGCCCTCGGTCACACATCTCGGAATCGGGTAAAATTATATTTCCAGAATCCTCACACTCTTACGAGTTCATACATACCAATAACACTGAAATTGGAGTCCAAATGACCCCTCAAATTCTCATTTTAAAGTCTCTTAATCTCAAGCCCTAATTCTTCAATTTTAGGCCTAGATTCCATGATTTACTAGGTAGATTTCACATTAGAAACGAGTTTTAAGACCAAGAATCTTACCTCCAAGTGATTCCTCTCGAATCCCTCTTCAATCCCCTTCAAGAGCTCCTAAAACGATTAAAAATGGTGGAAATAAACCCCAAAGTCGCGGAACCTCTTTTAAAACATTTCTGCCCAGCTGTTTCCGCATCTGCGGCCTTGGGACCGCTTCTGCGGTCTCGCATTTGCGGAACAAAGGTCGCATCTGCGACTTATCACTTAAGGGCCAATTCTCGCACCTGCGGTAACCCATCCGCAGGTGCAGTACCGCTTCTGTGGTGAATTACCCGCATCTGCGGAACCTGCTGATTCTCCCCAAACCCGCTTCTGCGGTCACTGAGCCGCATCTGCGGCGCCGCACCTGCGGAACCCAAACCGCAGGTGCGGTTATGACGGAAAACCAGCAGCTGCTGCAACTCAAACTCCAAAATTTCCTCCGTCAATAACCCGAAATCATCCCGAGGCCCCCGGGACCTCAACCAAGGCACCAACAAGTCTAATACCACTGTCCAAACTTGTACCAATCCCTAAAACACCTAAAACAACATCGAAACCTCAAATTAACCATAGATTCAAGTCTAAGAACTCCAAATTTCTCAAAATACGTTTTCGATCAAAAAGTCTATCAAACCTCGTCCGAATGACCTGAAATTTTGCACACACGTCACATTCAACACTACGGAGCCAATCCAACTTTCGGAATTCCCTTCCAACCCTCGGATCAAAATCTCACTATCGAACCGGAAACTTCAAAAATCCATCTTTCGGCATTTCAAGCCTAAATTAGCTACGGACCTCCAAAACACAATCCGAAAACGCCCCTAAGCCCGAAATCACCCAACGGAGCTAACGGAACCATCGGATTTCCATTCCGAGGCCGTCTTCACACTGTTCCGACTATGGTCAAATTTCCAAGACTTAAGCTCCCATTTAGGGACTAAGTGTCCCAAAACTCTCCGAAATTCAAAACCGAACATCCCGGCAATTCAAAATAGCAGAAATAAACACGGGGAAAGCAGTAAATAGGGATTGGGGTGTGAATTCCAAAAACGATCGGCCGGGTCGTTACATCCTCTCACACTTAAACATTCGTTCGTCCTCGAACGAGCATAGAGACATACCTGAAGTAGTGAAAAGATGAGGGTAACGGCTGCGCATATCCTGCGCGGTCTCCCAGGTCGCCTCCTCGACCGGCTGACCTCGCCACTGAACCTTCACCGATGCAATGTTCTTTGACCTCAGCTTCCTAACCTACCTGTCCAATATTGCCACTGGCTCCTCAACATAAGATAGATCCTTTTCCAACTGGACTGAGCTGAAATCCAACACGTGCGATGGATCACCGTGATACCTCCGAAGCATCGAGACATGAAATACCGGATGAACTCCTGCCAAGCTGGGAGGTAAGACAAGCTCGTAAGCAACCTCCCCAACACGCCTTAATATCTCAAAAGGGCCAATAAACCTCGGTCTCAACTTCCCTTTCTTCCCAAATCTCATAACGCCATTCATAGGTGAAACCCGAAGTAGAACCCGCCTTCCAACCATGTAGGAAACATCACGAACCTTCCGGTCCGCGTAACTCTTCTGTCTAGACTGGGCTGTACGGAGTCTATCCTGAATCACCTTGACTCTCTCCAAAGCATCCTGAACCAAGTCTGTGCCCAATAATCTAGCCTCACCCAGCTCGAACCAACCCACCGGAGATCTACACTGCCTACCATATAAAGCCTCGTACGGTGCCATCTCGTGGTACCCATTTCATCATATCTCGTGGTAGGCGTACCACCCGATCCCATTCACAAGCCAACACAAAATCACAAGGAGTCCCGGCAAGGGAAACAAAGCAATATAGTAACTTCCCGGCAAGGGAACAACAATATCAAGTCAAACATCCCGGCAAGGGAGAATCAGCTATAACCAATCTTAGTTCAATTTCTACTCATCTCAGCTAACACCAAATACCCAGCTATAAGTACTTTCCACGAAACAAACTCAATTCTTACTCAAGATCGAGAACCATCAATTTAAAGCATCCGTAGTATCATTTAAGAATATAACAATTTGCAATTTAAGACTCACGGTCATGCTCGACACCAACGTATAGATACTCGTCACCATGCCTATACATCGTACTCAACAAGAAACAAATAGCAAATAGGACTCAACTCCTAATCCCTCAAGCTAAGGTTAGACCGGACACTTACCTCAAACTTCCACGGCCAACTCAAGCCTCAAACACCGCCTTTCCTTTCGAATTCGGCTCCAAATCGATCGTATCTATACATAATCGACTTCATAACATCAATAAACGCTAAACAATTCAATTTCGATGCCAAATTATAGCTTTCTAATCATTCTTCCCAAAAACCCAAAAATTGACCCCGGGCCCGCTTGGTCAAATCACGAGGTTCAGACCAAAATCAAATCACGCATTCACACACGAGCCCAAATATATAATTATTTCCAGATCTGACCCCAAAACGAGGTCTAAATCACAATTAATCAAAAAGTCCTACCTCTACCCAAATCCCTAATTTTCTACCCTTATTCACATGATTTAGGCCTAGAAATCTAATGGGTGTTAATGGAAAATGAAGAAAATGAGTTAAAGATTACTTACCCAAGAGATTATGGTGAAGAATTGCTTCAAAAATCGCCTAAGTGCTTTGGAGAAGAAGAAGTTTGTGAAATTTTTATAAAATCCCGTAAGGCTACTGTTTTGGGTCTTTTAAAATAACTGGGCAAAAACACTCATCGCGTTCGCGACAGGCCCATCGCGTTCGCGATGAGTCAGGCCTGTTAGACCATCGCGTTCGCGGAACAAGGCTCGCGTTCGCGGAGCTTTGGCTCCTCAAGCCTGCGCGTTCGCGAGCCAGGGCTCGCGTTCGCGATGAACAAAAAGGGTGACCCCTCCCCAAAGCCTTACGCGTTCGCGAGTGGAGGGACGCGTTCGTGAAAGGTCTCCCCCCTCAGCTTCGCGTTCGCGTCTCAACCTTCGCGTTCGCGAAGAAGAAATTAGGCACCTGGGATTTTTGCCTTACGCGTTTGCGAGTGGGTCCACACGAACGCGAAGGGTAAAATCCCTGGGCACTAACAGCAGAAATCTGCAACTTTTCTCAAGTTCAAAACTTCCCGAAACACATCTGAAACACTCCCGAGCCCTCGGGGCTCCTAACCAAACACACGTACTAACTCAACAACATCATACGAACTTATCCGGCGATCAAATAGCCAAAATAACAATGAATCAAACCTCAAAATCAAGAACTTTTCTCAAACTTCATCAAGTATCAAATTTACCAATTTAGGTCCGAATCACGTCAAATGACATCCGTTTTTCATCAAATTTCACAGGAACATCTTAAATCATATATAAGACCTGTACCGGGTGCCGAAACCAAAATACTAGCCCGATACTAACATGTTCTAATCAAATTTCATTTCAAATTTCCTTAAACAATTTCAGAAAATAATTTCTTTCAAAAATTCATTTCTCGGGCTTGGGACCTCGGAATTCAATTCCAGGCATACGCCCAAGTCCCATATTTTCCTACGGACCCTCCAGGACCGTCAAATCACGGGTCCGGGTCCGTTTACCCAAAACATTGACCGAAGTCAAAATAACTCATTTTATAACTAAATTTTACCATTTTTCACAGATTTTCATATTTAAACTTTCCGGCTACGCGCCCGGACTGCTCATGCAAATCGAGGTGACTCTAAATGAGGTTTTCAAGGCCTCGGAGTCATAGAATTTAATTTAAAACAAGTGATGACCTTTTGGGTCATCACAGCTTTTTCTAATAACAGAGTCAAAAACAGGTCCTCCCCCCCCCCCCATTTCTCTTATTTTCTTCCCCAAAATTTTCCCAATTCTCTCTCAACACCTTCTCCTCCCCTTCTCTATTTCCCTCACACAAATCCCATTCCCCCACCCCGCGCCACCACTGCCGTCGCCAACAACCGCCGCACCATCACTGCCGCTGCCCACCAGCTTCTGCCGCCCCCTCTCTCTCCTTCTCCACCTAAAAAAAAACCTAGGTTTGAATTATAACCTTGAATCTTTGTTATTTCTAGTTTTTGTTTCAATTATTTCAATATTGGAGTTTATTGTTTCAATTAGTGTTTCAGTTCTTTGAACGTTGTATTTTATTGAGGATTAGGGTTTAAGTCTTGTTTTAATTAGTTTTGTTAATTAATTTTATTTACTAATTAGTTTAATTAGTGTTGAATTTAGTTTAGTTAAATTTGAATTATACTTTGTATTGTCTTGATAGTTTAGTTAGAATCTAGGGTTTA
>NC_031995.1:77092933-77101292 GCF_001879085.1 Nicotiana attenuata | reverse complement strand
GTCTAGGCCAGTTCTTGACTGCCTCAATCTTCTTCGGATCAACCTGAATACCCTCTGCTGACACAACATGACCCAGAAATGCAACTGAACTCAACCACAACTCACACTTCGAGAACTTTGCATATAACTGACTATCCCTCAGAGTCTGAAGAACCACTCTAAGGTGTTGCTTGTGCTCCTCCTAGCTGCGAGAATATATCAATATATCGTCAATGAAGACTATCATGAACGAATCCAAATAAGGCCTGAACACTCGGTTCATCAAATCCATAAAAGCTGCCGGGGCATTTGTCAACCCGAATGACATAACCAAGAACTCATATTGCCCGTACCGAGTGCGGAAGGCTGTCTTAGGGAAATGGGATGCCCTAATCCTCAACTGATGGTAGCCAGATCGCAAGTCAATCATTGAAAATACCTTGGCACCCTGAAGCTGGTCGAACAAATCATCAATCCTCGGCAGCGGATACTTATTCTTGATTGTAACCTTGTTCAATTGCCGGTAATCAATACACATTCTCATTGACCCATCCTTCTTTTTAACAAACAACACCGGCGCACCCCAAGGCGAAACACTGGGCCTAATGAAACCCTTCTCAAGCAAATCTTGCAACTGTTCCTTTAACTCTTTCAACTCAGGCGGGGCCATACGATACGGCGGGATAGAAATGGGCTGAGTGCCCGGAGCCAAATCAATGCAAAAGTCAATATCCCTGTCGGGTGGCATACCCAGCAGGTCTGAAGGGAAAACATCAGGAAACTCACGAACAACGGGCACAGAATCAATAGAAGGAACCTCAGCGCTCGAATCACGAACATATGCCAAATAGGCCAAACACCCCTTCTCGACCATACACCGAGCCTTCACATACGAGATAACACTGCGGGTAGAATGACCAGGAGTCCCTCTCCACTCTAAACGAGGCATACCCGGTAAAGCTAAGGTCACAGTCTTGGCATGACAGTCCAAGATAGCGTGGTAAGGTGATAACCAGTCCATCCCCAATATAATATCGAAGTCAACCATGTCTAACAGCAACAAATCTACACGAGTCTCAAGACCCCCAATCACCACAATACAAGAACAATGGACTCAATCGACCACAATAGAATCACCCCCGGTGTAGACACATAAACAGGAACACTCAATGAATCACTAGGCATGACCAGGTACGGTGTAAAATAAGATGACACATACGAATACGTACACCCTGGATCAAATAACACTGAAGCATCTCTATCACAAACCAGAACCGTACCTGTAATAGCTGCATCTGAAGCCTCAGCCTCGGGCCTGGCCTGAAGAGCATAACATCGGGGCTGGGCCTCACCACCCTGAACCACATCTCTAGGTCGGCCTGCTGCTAGCTGGCCTCCACCTCTAGCGGCCTGAGCTCCACCTCTAGTACCTCTACCTCCACCTCTAGCACCTCTACCCCCACCTCTAGCTGGCTGGGCGGGCTGTGGAACATCTGGTGCTTGTACCATGGCACGAGGACCCTGATGCTGAGAGCTGCTTGGTGCTCGAGGGCAAAACCTGGCAATGTGACCCGGATCACCACAAGTGTAACAAGCCCTCGGCTGCTGAGACTGCTGGCCCTGGCGACCTTAATGACCACCCCGAAAACTCTGAAGCGGCGGTGCACTGATAGGAGCAGGTGGTGCACTGTAGGACTGCTGAACGAAATACTGCATCTGGGGACCACGGCTTCCTGAAGCTCCGTGAGAAACCTGAAGTGCTGACTGAAAAGGCCTAGGAGGATGGCCTCTACCATATGAATCTCTGCCTCCAGAAGAGGCACCACTGAATCTGCCTGACTGACGGGGTCTCTTGTCTGCCCTGTGATCACCCCCCTGTGATAAAACCATCTCAACTCTCCGGGCCACATTGGCCACCTCCTGGAAGGATATCTCACTTCCAGCCTCTCTAGCCATCTGGACACGAATCGGCTGAATGAGTCCATCAATAAACCGTCTCACTTTCTCCCTCTCAGTGGGAAGTATAATAAGGGCATGGCGAGCCAAATCTATGAATCTGGTCTCGTACTGGGTGACAGTCATGGATCCCTGCTGAAAGAGCTCAAACTGCCTCCGATAGGCCTCTCGTTGTGTAATAGGGAGAAACTTCTCCAGAAATAGCTGTGTGTACTGCTCCCAGGTCAAGGCTGGCGATCCTGCTGGTCTAGCTAAGCAATAATGCCTCCACCAAGTCTTGGCGGATCCAGACAAGCGATAAGTAGCAAAATCAACCCCATTGGTCTCAACAATCCCCATGTTCCGAAGAACCTCGTGACAACTGTCCAGATAATCCTGGGTATCCTCAGTAGATGCACCGCTGAAGGTAGTGGTGAAGAGCTTGGTAAACCTGTCCAATCTCCACAAAGCATCGGCAGACATGGCTTCACCATCGCCGGTCTAAGCTACCATACCCGGCTGAACCGCTCCAACTGGCTGAGCTGCTGGAGTCTGGAACTGGGGAGCTACCTGCTCTGGAGTGCGAGTAGCAGGAGTCTGGGCTCCTCCTCCAGCCTAAGAGACGGCTGGTGCTACAGGGAGCAAACCTGCCCTGGTGACACTTTTCCTCCCTCGGGAGTCGTGATGGAGCCTACTAATGGGAGCTAGGCAAGCCAAAGCTTAACTACTTACTTCGTTAACAAATTAATTCCTTTTTACAAATGTAAGCGATAACATGAAATCAGTGGAACTTTAAATAATTAAGCGGAAGGTAACAATAAAATATCTGGAATCAACGTCTATTACAACTTCTAAAACCTCAAATACCCCAAATCTGGTATCACAGTGTCACAGACTATCTAAGATTACTACATACAAGGTCTGAAGAATAACAGTACACTGTTTCTGAAAAAAAGAGAAGGAAACAGGAAATTGAGATAGAGGGAGATACCAGGGCCTGCAGACGCCTGCAGGTCTACCTTGGGTCTCCGGATGGACTGAAGGAAGCCCTCCAACTACTGTCTGAAAGCTGCTCCGGGATCTGCACACAGTGCAGAGTGTAGTATCAGCACAACCAACCCCATGTGTTGGTAAGTGCCTAGCCTAACCTCGGCGAAGTAGTGACGAGGCTAGGACAAGACTACCAAATAAACCTGTGCAGTTTAAATATATACAGCGAAAAAAGAAATACAGAAATAACTAGTAAATGTGGGAAGGGGGAACATGCTGTGGGGGAGATAACAGTTCTGAATAGAAAGGCATCAAGTAAAGAAAGGAACAACACAACTCGAATATCAACAAGGAACAGAAATCAACAGTTTGCACGGCATCACCCTTCGTGCTTTTACTCTCGTCCTCACCAAAACAATTATTGATCAAAGATGTGCACGGCATCACCCTTCGTGCTTTTACTCTCTCTCCTCACCATGTAATCAATATAATCAGTACGGAATGGTACATCGTGCGGCACGGCATCACCCTTCGTGCTTTACACTCTTTCCTCACAATATCAACAATGCACGACATCACCCTTCGTGCTTTAACACTCTTCCTCACCCAAACAACAATCACAAACAAGGGGCAAGGGAATAAACAAGATCATATAGAAATCCCGGCAAGGGAACAATAACTAAACAATTAAATTCCGGCAAGGGAACAACAACTAAACAATTAAATTCCGGCAAGGGAACAACAATTAAACAATTAAATCCCGGCAAGGGAACAACAATTAAACAATTAAATCCCGGCAAGGAAACTTTTCAATAACTCTTCCTCTATCTTTCACTTATACTTCATAACTCACTTTACCACTTGAGCCAATGCTCCAAAGGGTTTAATCATCTCATATACTTTCACAATTCATAATATAACTTGAGCCAATGCTCCAAGATGTTCAAAGGTCACAATTCTTTCCACAAACTTTTCACAACAACTAGATATCATCACCAAGGCATGAAGAATACAACGAAATCAAGATATTCACAATATAAAGACTCACGGTCATGCTAGACATCAACGTATAGATACTCGTCACCATGCATATATGTCGTACACAACGAATACCACATAGAAAATAGGACTCAACTCCTAATCCCTCAAGCTAAGGTTAGACCAAACACTTACCTCAAACTTCCACGGCAAACTCAAGCCTCAAATACCGCCTTTCCTTTCGAATTTGGCTCCAACACAATCGAATCTATACATAATCGACTTAACAACATCAATAAATGCTAAACAGTCTAATTCCAATGCTTAATTATAGCTTTCTAATCATGCTTTCCAAAAACCCAAAAATCGACCCTGGGCCCGCTTGGTCAAAACACGAGGTTCGGGCCAAAATCAAATCACCCACGAGCCCAAATATATAATTATTTCTAGAATTCGACCCCAAAACGAGGTCTAAATCACAACTAATCAAAAAGCCCTAACTCTACCCAAATCCCTAATTTTCTACCCTTAATCTCATATTTTAGGCCTAGAAATCTAATGGGTGTTAATGGAAATTGAAGAAAATGAGTCTAAGATTACATACCTATGAATTTGTGGTAAAATCCTCTTTCAAAAATCGCCCAATTTGGAGTTTGGAAGGAAAAGTTATGAAAATTATGAAGACTCCCGTTTTGCTTCTGTATTAAAATCACTAGACAGGCCTTCATCGCGTTCGCGATAGGCCTGTCGCATTCGCGATGAGTCCAGCTTTGGTGACCTTCGCGTTTGCGGGCCAGTGGCCGCGTTCGCGATGCACAACTGGTGACCCCTCCCCTCAACCTTACACGTTCGCGAGTGGAAGGGACGCGTTCGCGAAGGGTCTCCCCCCCCCCCAGCTTCGCGTTCGCGTCTCAACCTTCGCGTTCGCGAAGAAGAAAATGGGCTCCTGGGATTTTTTCCTTACGCGTTCGCGAGTGGGTCCACGCGAACGCGAAGGGTAAAATCCCTGGGCACTAACAGCAGAAATCTGCAACTTTTCTCAAGTTCAAAACTTCCCGAAACACATCCGAAACACTCCCAAGCCCTCGGGACTCCTAACCAAACACACGTGCTAACTCAACAACATCATACGAACTTATCTGTGCGATCAAATCGCCAAAATAACCTCAATAACAATGAATCAAACCTCAAAATCAAGAACTTTTTCTCAAACTTCATCAAGTATCAAATTTAGCAATTTAGGTCCGAATCACGTCAAACGACGTCCGTTTTTCACCAAATTTTACAGAAACACCTTAAACCATATATAAGACCTGTACCGGGCGCCGGAACCAAAATACGGGCCCGATACCAACACGTTCTAATCAAATTTCATTTTAAATTTCCTTAAACAATTTCAGAAAATAATTTCCTTTAAAAATTTATTTCTCGGGCTCGGGACCTCGGAATTCAACTTCGGGCATACACCCAAGTCCCATATTTTCCTACGGACCATCCGGGACCGTATCACGGGTCTGAGTCTTTTTACCCAAAACGTAGACCGAAGTCAAAATAACTCATTTTATTACCAAATTTTACCATTTTTTACAGATTTTTATATTTAAGCTTTCCGGCTACGCGCTCGAACTGCGCACGCTAATCGAGGTAACTCTAAATGAGGTTTTCAAGGCCTCAGAGTCATAGAATTTAATTTTGAACAAGTGATGACCGTTTGAATCATCACAGAGGAGGAAGAATCTTTCTCCTTTTAAGGAACTGTTTTAGAGGTTTTCGCCATTGATTTAGGTTAAAAGAAGCGGAAAGAGGCGGAGTTTGATATTTTTCGGCCCTAAAGGGCAGAAGTAGCAGGTGGTGAGAGAGAGAGATGAGGAGGGGGAGAGGTATCAGAGAAGTTAGGAGGTGGTTTAAAGATGGAAGTAAAGTTCTCAATTCGAATAAGGGGCCTTGTATTTATAGCGAACAACGACGGTTCGGCGGCGAATCGACAGGACGTTTCGGTCACCTCGAGCACATACGTTACGGGGATGATGCCATCATCAGGGGCTCCGGAAAATCGGGGCTCAAATCTTTTCTTATCATCTTATTCTAAGAAACGCGGGGACTATCTGTATACGGTCGAAATCAGGTATACCCGATTTCGTACGCTCGGGGAGTTGCTTTGAGAAAATGCTCAAAACGGACCTGGTTCGAGCTCGATGGTGGAGTATAGAACTTGAAGACCGAAGTGCACGATGAAGTCCAAGGCTGAGTATGACCAACCTCGAGATAATACCGTTATGGTTTATCAACAGAAATAGTGAGATTCCCGCAACGGCCCGAAGATCCCGGCGTAAATCCTGGAACGGATTTGTACTTGGCGGTTAGAGAGCTGTATAATAAGATTCCCTACTATAATTAGAAGTGTACCTTATTTAGGATTCCCCTACTATATAAAGGGGGTCCCAATCATTTGTAAGACACGATTCATTGACAAAGGAATATACATTTCTCACTTTCTTGCTTACTGTTCATCAGAATTGCCTTATTATTTCATTGTTCTTACTAACCTACCTCGAGGTCACATTAACTCGAGGTCAAGACTTGGCTTGCACTCTGGTTTGATTTACTTTACTTCTTCAATTTGTATATTTAACTCCTTGTTTATCAATTGGTATTGGATCAAATCACATATCTTTAAAACCACAATATAAATTTAACTATTACTCGGATTTTAGGCTAAACATTATTGTTTTTGATATCTCAATTCACTAAGATACAATAATATCTTAATTCACCAAAATTAAGTGAATCACATTACAGTTCTTAGGTAGTTACACTACACCAAGCAGTATAACTTGTAGCATAACTAACTATTAAAATTGTATCTTATTATAGTAGATCTAGAAAACTAGAATCAAAGAAAAAATTGAAATCAATGAAGTATCACAGTTATACTCTCAAAAAAAATGCAAGATCTCACACCTGCGATAACTATGCACGGTCCAATTCCCTTGGTCATAACTTGAGATTGAGAATGTTTGAGGAACATTTTGGTGTAGTTTAGTATATCCTTAGCATTCACATCAAAAATAATTTTTAAAAATAATGGATCAAGAAGAAGAATATATGACTAAAATAAAAGCGATTTGGGAGATATTGTGTCACCTAACGAACTAAAGAATAATTATTAAAAGTTTGTTGATGGTAGGGATAAATTTGGCCGGATAGTATAATGATAGGGATAAATTTGACCGAATAGTAAACGGAGGTTAATATAGACAATATTCAAAAGTAGAATGATAATCTAGACCTTTCTCGAATATTTATTCTATCTATATGTTATCTCCATGTTCAAGAATAATTATTACTAAGGGAAGTTAGAAACAAATAATTAATTTTGTCTTGAATTTTCTAAAATAATTAATTTGAGATAGCTACTCCCTCCATTCACTTTTACTCGTCCACTTTGAACTTTTCACGTACTTTAAGAAATACTTAATAATTATATTGTGTATTTTACCATATAAACCATAATAATGATAGCATTTCAAAAAGTCTTGAGAAATAATTTTGAAAATGAGTAATTAATGATAAGGGTAAAACAAAAAAAAAGAATGTCTTTCTCTTAACTTGTATTAGTACCCGCGCGGATGCGCGGACACTAATCATGTCAAATATTGAAGTTATTTGGATTGTATGTAAACAATCTTAAAATTTATACTTTCTCAGTAAATATAGATAATCATTGGATATTAACTATATGAAAAAAATTAACCATTTCTTCTAATTTTTTTTTCGATACCATTCTTGCTGGTGTCATTGGATCCTAAAAATAGTCAGGAAGCAAAATAATAACTCATATTTATGGCAAAACAATCAAATGTTGAGACAATAAATGACTCTTTGGATAAGACTTAACTCTTTTACTACTACTTGAACTCTTATTTGGTGTGTTGATATCTCTTAAAAAATATTTCTTTCTTAAAATTTCAGTTTCTAAAACATTATTTTTCAATAATAATTATTTTTATAATAATGTGATTGAAAATATTATTCTTAATTCAAAACTCATTTTAGTTGGCTATCTAAAAATATAAAAATAGCTAGTGAATTTTTTTACTCCATTTTGATATTTGATATTTGACATTAACCATGTTAAATATCTGAGTTATTTGAATTATATGTAAATAACCTTAATATTTAAACCTTCTAAATAATTATAGATAACCGTCAGATATTAAATAAGAAACACTACATGAAAAAAGACTAACATTTTCTCAATTCTCGTAGTGATAATTTTATTTTTGCACTATTCTCATAGGTATCATTGGAACCTAAAAATAGCCACAAAGTGAAATAATAACTCATATTTATGGCAAAGCACAAATGTTGACACGATATAAACGATTCTTTGATTATAATGTGACTCTTATACTACGACTTGAACTCTTATTTGGTATGATTTTATCTTTCAAAAAATATTTCTATTTTGAAATTT
>NC_031995.1:77078560-77092041 GCF_001879085.1 Nicotiana attenuata | reverse complement strand
TTTTGAGTTCTAGCGCTCCGTTCAGCAGCCTGAGGTCATGAGCAGCTTCATTTCAGGTGTTATGACTTGTACGCGTGGTCGGAATTAAGTTCCGGGAAGTTCAGAGTTGATTTGGAAAGAGAATTCTCATTTCAGAAGCTTAAAGTTGAAAGAATGAACTAAGATTGGATTTTTAAGTAAACGATCTCGGAATCAGGATCTGAAGGTTCCAGCAGGTTCGTATGATGATTTCGGACTTGGGCGTATGCCCGGATCGGGTTTTGGATAACCCGGGAGCGTTTTGGCGCCTATTGTGGAAGTTAGCATTTTAGAAGAAATTTCATAAGTTTGGCTTGAAGTGCATTTCAGTGTTATTGATGTCCGTTTGGGGTTCCGAGACTGTAAATAGCTCCGTGTGGTGATTCTGGAGTTGGGAGCGCGATCGGAAGTGAATTCGGAGGTCCGTAGGTCATTTTGAAGCCATTTGGCCTAAGATAGAAATTTGAAGGTTTTTGAGAAGTTTGACCGAAAGTGGACTTTTTGGTATCGGGGTCGGAATCCGATTCCGGAAGTTGTAGTAGGTTCGTAATGTCAAATATGACTTGTGAGCAAAATTTGATGTCAATCGGACATGATTTGATAGGTTTAAACATCGGAAGTAGAAGTTGGAAAGTTCAAAGTTCATAAAGCTTGAATCGGGGTGAAATTCGTGGTTTTAGCGTTGTTTGATATGATTTGAGGCCTCGAGCAAGTCCGTAACGTGTTTTGGGATTGGTTGGTAGGTTTGGTTGAGGTCCCGGAGGCCTCGGGTGGATTCCGGGTGGTTAACGGATCGATTTTTGGAGTTGAAGAAAAACTGAAGCAGCTGGTATCTGGTATTCTCGCACCTCCGAAGTTTTGGCCGCAGGTGCGGAGCCGCAGAAGCGGCCAGGAAGATCGCAGATGCGAATTTTGGTGAGGAAAGCTGGGATCGCAGATGCGGTCAGGGAGCCGCAGATGCGGGACCGCACTTGCGGAAAAGGGAGCGCAGAAGCGGAAGCTGGGCGGCTTGGGAAGGAGCCGTAGAAGCGGCGTTTTGACCGCATAAGCGGAAATAATTCCGCAGAAGCGAAACTACCTGGAGGCAGAAAGTTTGTTTTAAAATCGGGGTTGAAGTTCATTTCTCTCATTTCTTCAAGGCTTGGGCGATTTTTTGGGAGCTTCAAGAGGGGATTTTCGTCATCTTGTCATGAGGTAAGTAATTTATGCTAGCTTTGAGTTAAATACAAGGTTATACATGGATTTCGGCATGAAAATTGTAGAAAAACTTGGGGTTTGAGGGAAGACCTAGAAAATTAGTGTTCTTGAATTTTGGTCACGATTTTAAGTATGGAAGTAAGAGTAAATTGTATATTTGAGTTGATAAGGTCATGGGTAATCTTTATCTTCCAAAAATTTCGGATTCCGGGCACGTGGGCCCAAGGGCATTTTTGTCAACTTTTCGTTCGGGGTTAGGAATTGTTACAAATTGGGTTGTAAAGCTTAATTAAGCATATATTAATGGATTTGTATAATCATTGGCTAGTTTTGGAGCATTGTGCGTTGGTGCAAGTCTTCGGAGGAATGTAGAATGCCGGTTATGAGTCTTCGGAGCGAGGTGAGTCTCATTTCTAACCTTGTACGAGGGAATTGTCCCCATAGGTGAGTTAATTGGTTATGTGCTCCTATTTGTGGGGGCTACGTACGCACGAGGTGACGAGAGTCCGTGCGTAGCTACATTATGCTATTGTCCGGGTAGTTAGGACCCAAAAGCATGTTATACGTGGATTATTTGTAAGCCCTATGGTAGCTTGAATTGCTTAAATCACATGGAATTTGTAAATGAATTTCTAAAGGAATTAAACTTTACTTCTTAAAATTTGTTGAAGGAGAATTTGATATATCTTGATAAATATTCCCTGATAAGTTCTTACTTGATTGATTGAGCATGTATCTCTCTGTGTACCTGCGTCGCATGTATGATTCGCGAGCAGGGTATGTGTTTATTTTATGTTGACCGCATCGCAGATTATTTCGCGAGCGGGGTAATAGATGCATCTATAGGCGCGCCGTCGACCCTCGGCAAGTGCACATTTCTTTTCTGTTGGACCGGGCCGTCGCCTCGGCATGATTTGCGCATGATATTTTTATATATAGTGATGCACGTGAAATTTTAAATGATGATATTGCCCTTCATGGCTTGATGTAAATGGATAAGATAAAGAAAGGTAAACCTTGACAATCCTTTATTACTCGTTCAAGGTGTATTTCTTGTTTTCCAGCTTTGTGAGTTAGTACTGCCTTATAAAATCCTTGATTTCCTCACACATTTAGTATATTATTATTGGACCACTAGTAAGTGTCAAAGTTGACCATCTCGTCTCTACTTCTTCGAGATTAGACGGGATACTTGCTGAGTACACGTTGATTACGTACTCATACTACACTTCTGTGCATTTTTGTTGCACGGGTATAAGTAACTTTAGTGGCTTACTGGGCGTAGCGGCGCGGATGACTCTGGGACTAGGTGAGCTGCATTGTTCGAGGCAACCCGCAGCTAGTGTAGTTCCTTTCAGCATTATTATATTTATTCCCTGTCCACTGTATTTCGGATGGATGTTGTATTTTACTTCCTTATCAGTAGATGCTCATGCACTTGTGATACCGGGTTCTGGGGTAGTTTGAAGTATTGTATTAACTGTTTATCATTTAAATTTCATTTGAGACTATATTCTTTAATATTGTTAAACTTGAAGGAAAAATCATAGATTTCAGAAGTATTAAAATGAGAATTTAATTGATAATTTAGTTGGCTTGCCTGATAGAGGTGTCCGGCGCCATCAGGACCCGTAGTGGATTTTGGGTCGTGACAACTTGGTATCAGAGCACTAGGTTCCTAGGGTCTCAAGAGTCATGAGCAAGTCTAGTAGAGTCTCGCGGATCGGTGCGGAGATGTCTGTACTTATCCTTGGGAGGCTGCAAGACTGTTAGGAGTACTTCCCTTCTTGATTCCTTATCGTGCGATTTGACTTCATGTTTCTTTCTTACTCAATCTTATGCGACGCGAAGCGCTTGATGTAAATCGAAAATTGAAGAACAGTAATGGTACTACAGATGTGATACAGGATGTTTCTCCCGGTATAGCTGATCAGATTATTATCGTCGCCTTATGGAAGAATATTTTGTTATTTCAGCCCAGTAGCGGTATTTTCGAGGGCTTTGAGGCTAGGCACAAGTTGCCGCGATGCTTATGAATGACCATTCTGCAATAGCAATATGATGGTAGGGTGTTGCCCACGTGTCAGGGCAGTGAATGATTCCAAGGGAGGTTTACTCAGTGCATAATCAAGAGATTCGATATTTTATTCCCGGCAGGGGGAACGGCAATCGAACTAAGGAGGGTCAGATGTGGACTGGTGGAAGTAATGAGACTTGGTAATTGCAAGCGTGGTGGAATTTTTCTTCTATATTGGGGTGCTGTCGTCCTAATTGGACGTATTAAGTTTGTCGGTGCTATGATCTTCTACAATTCGCCTTTGAGGCAAGGTATTGTGAAATAGTATCGGAGATACAACTATCAGATATCGCAGGATGCGGTGGTTCAGGATTGAATAAGTATTTCTAATGTTGACGGTTCGAGAAATATGACCTTCGGGGAAGTTTGGAGTTAGTAGCGATTTGTGGATTCGAGCGCTATGAAGATAAATTTTATTAAGGCAACAATTGAGCAGCAAAGGGTGAGAAAGACATGTGGGAAGTGTCAGGCGGAGTTTTAAATTGCTAAAAGGCCAGGCTTAGGAAGTGCAGGCCGAGCGGTTGATTAAGGGAGTGAGTTTGCCCAAAGTGGGAGAGTGGCAGAGCTGCGTAGGGGATTGGTAATAAGATGACTATGCGCCTTAAGGAGAGAGCGATTTGGGAATATTGGTGCTTGGCTATTGGGGCCTACGGAATTAATTAGAAGGAAGAGCTATCATGCAGCAGGAGATTTAATATAATGAAAAGGAGCCGCTTAAATGAAGAAGGATGCAGCATATCTTGGAATTGGAAGGATGTGCTGCACGTTTAAATGATGTCCACAAGGGGTAAATGGACCTGCGCAGCTGGAGAGTGAGCTCAGACTCGGGATGGGTTACTGATGTTGAAGTGATTGTACCCCATGCAGCGGCGTTGGAAGGTGCCAGGGAGAGCTTTTATAGGTGGCTTACCCAAGTGAGCAGGTTAGCGGTTGGCGAGGCTTCTACGAAGGATCCTATTGGGTGTGCAGCGAAGAGATCGATCGTGCGAATGTGGTGGATGATTTAGAGTATAAGGAGGGGGTTTTACAGAAAGAATCCGAGAATTTATACGGTTGATCGCACAAAAGTTATGTCGATGGAATCTAGGGAATCTGGGTGAATTCCAGAGTTATGAAATAATGGCTTCACGCTAAGTGGGAGTGTCCCACCGCTTATGATGGGGTTGCAGAGTTAACTACCTGCGAGGTTTCTGGTTATCAGCATACTGATGGGCTATTTCAGCTACGGGGAAAGACTATAAGTGGTAATCCAAGCAAAGGAATTATTAAAGGTGGGCTATCGTTGGCCTTATTGGCTCATGTTCAGACTTGGGGAAAGATCCAGGATTTATGCCTCGTATAGATGCAGGTTTCAAAGGAAGTAATTCCGCTGGGTGCCTCGTCGAGAGGGTATTCATGTGTTATAAGATTTGTGGAGTTGATTATATTCGGGACCAAGTCAGAGCGGGTGGCTCTCAGTAACGGTCCTAACGGATTCAAAAGAGGTAAAGTATGGTGCCTAGTGATTTTGAGCCTATAAGTACGATTAAGAATCAAGCTTTGCAGCAGCTTATGAGTGGAGGCTCAGAATGTTCTATGATGTTTTGACTTGCAGTATAGCACTTGAGAGGAAAATGAGAAGAGATTTTGGATTCGTAATAGGATTAGCAGAATGGTCATGTCAGTTGAGGGTACGAATATGCGCGCAAGGAAGGTATGAAGTGGTTCGCGGGATTTGAGACAGCATGGTTTCGTGGTTCAAGGTCACTCGAGATGGGTGCAGATGGAGTGTGCGATGTGTGGATGGAGTTATCTCTAAGGCAATCAAGGATAAACTGGAAGAAGATAGATTGATTGACCATAATTGAATTGGCATAGTGGTGTTAGTGATCAGTTTCCTCAGCGTGATCGAGTTATGCAAGTAAGTTGTGATGGTACGTATCAGGCTTGTCAGCCGCCGCAATTGATGTTGTTCAGAAGCGTTCTACTGTTATGGCTTGTTATGTGGAAGCAGATTCCGGAAGGGCTATAGTGGCTTAGACCACTACTTAGATGTTTGTATATTCTACGATTATGAGTATTCACATGTGTGTTGCTATGGTTCTCCAGAAAATGAGTTCAGTGAAAAGCTTTGATGTGATGAAGTATTAATCTATTAGCAATTCTGGAATTATGATGAAGAATTGTGTCCTACTGTTCATGGGCATGCCAGGAGCATCGAGTAATATGAAATTTGAAATGAGAATCAAAGTTGCAGTTCGGTGTGGACAGAGGCGTCACAAACTCGGACAAGCAGGAAAGGAGTTTCGTTGTTTAAGGTAAGTAGGTATTGTCTTCAGCGTCACCTGAGATGGGTGTCTGTAAAGAGGGCTTGTATCATGGTTAATGATTCTTAATCGCTTATCAGCGTTAGTGCGGCCGATGGGTTGGAGGTAAGACCCAGTTATTTGTTATGGCAGGTTGTTATCGATTAGAGATTTAAACCAAGTGTGAAGATTTGTGATGATATCGTTAAATTGAGAATATATGTCTGGAGGGCACTCAGTCTATTAAGTTGTGGACCGTGGAGGATTTCTCCGGTTATGGTGGTTGTCCTTGTGTGTTGTGAGAAGAGGTAATTGGTATGAACCTTTGAAAGGTTATTGGCTTAGTTTGATATGATCAGGATCGACTTGAGGTCGGTGGAGGAATTTAAATGTGAATTGGGCTCTATGCCAGGCCAGTTGTGTTCATTTTTGTAATGCGCTCCTTAGGGAGGGGTTGTTAGGGTGTTATTTCGCTGGCAGATATTTCATGTAGTGATGTATTGCGCCGTGCGAGTCGTGAGACGGCTTGAGAAATTGCTTATGTGTTGAGGATCCGCGTAGAAATGATGTGTTAGGAGCAAGATGGCTCTTGAGATTCAGATTGTATATCGCACCTCAGTTGTGCTTGAGTGTTGTAACTTATGGTGCTATATGTCCTCAGGGATGGTATTATGCACCTTGCGTGCTTGCGACCGATATTCGGTATTATGGTTGTAATGAGCAAATTTCGCTCGGTGCGCAATCTCCTTATGCAAGGTCTATGATATTTGAATCGGGTGGTACACCGCAACAATGTGATGTTGAGCACAGTTACCTATATCAGTTTTATGTGCTTCGTTTCCTGGTTTCTGAGGAAAGCTTGTATTAGCCGTGGGCCCGTGTCGCATGTATGATTCGCGAGCGGGGTAATTGGATTTCCTTTCCAGAGTTCGTTTTCATTGTATCGTGTTCGAATTGGTAGCCTATTGGCACATTGCGGCATCATATGTGACATGATTATGTCCGGGGTGGCTTATTGCCAGAGCAGTTCGTACTGGGTGAGATGAGATCATTGGATTCAGGATCAGTGTAATCTGACTGTATGGAATATATTAAGGAGTAAATATCATTATTTGGGTCAGAATATGGTAATATTTGTTGTCTGAAGTATAGACTCAATGTTTGGTTGACTCGGCAGTTGATTATGAATTTCTGCACATCTTTTCCGTTGTGGCGGTATTGTAAGAGTTAGAGTAAGACCTGCGTATGTCGTGGGGTGCAATGGGAGCATCAGATTCGTGGAATTTCGACTAAGTTGATCCAAAAAAATGTTATTGTGGTCTGGTGAGTAAAGTGATGTTAGGTATGAATTCAGCAAGATTATGCAGCTGCATTGGGTACAGCGTGTGGTGATTAATATGGTGATCCTATGTTGGAAACAGGCTTGGCAGAGGATTTCGGGTGCTGGAATTGGGCTTTAAGGCATATCTGCTTGAATAAAAGAGAATATCTTCAGAGTTGATCGAGCTAATGTGCTCAACTGAGTTGTTGTAGCACGGGAAGGAGCATGGGAAGTTAACCAGTGATTTCAGACTACTTTAGTGTAGTTCTCAGCACGTTCGAGGACGAACGTATGTTTAAGTGGGAGAGAACGTAACGACCCGGCCGGTCGTTTTGAGTTCTAGCGCTCCGTTCAGCAGCCTGAGGTCATGAGCAGCTTCATTTCAGGTGTTATGACTTGTACGCATGGTCGGAATTAAGTTCCGGGGAGTTCAGAGTCGATTTGGAAAGAGAATTCCTATTTCAGAAGCTTAAAGTGAAAGAATGAACTAGGATGGGAATTTTGAGTAAACGACCTCGGAATTAGGATCTGAAGGTTCCATCAGGTTCGTATGATGATTTCGGACTTGGGCGTATGCCCGGATCGGGTTTTGGATAACCCGGGAGCGTTTTGGCGCCTATTGAAAGTTAGCATTTTAGAAGAAATTTCATAAGTTTGGCTTGAAGTGCATTTCAGTGTTATCGATGTCCGTTTGGGGTTCCGAGACTGTAAATAGCTCCGTATGGTGATCCTGGAGTTGGGAGCGCGATCGGAAGTGAATTCGGAGGCCCGTAGGTCATTTTGAAGCCATTTGGCTTAAGATAGAAATTTGAAGGTTTTTGAGAAGTTTGACCGGAAGTGGACTTTTTGGTATCGGGGTCGGAATCCGATTCCGAAAGTTGGAGTAGGTTCATAATGTCAAATATGACTTGTGTGCAAAATTTGAGGTCAATCGGACATGATTTGATAGGTTTAAACATCGGAAGTAGAAGTTGGAAAGTTCAAAGTTCATAAAGCTTGAATCGGGGTGAAATTTGTGGTTTTAGCGTTGTTCGATATGATTTGAGGCCTCGAGCAAGTCCGTAACGTGTTTTGGGATTGGTTGGTAGGTTTGGTTGAGGGCTCGGGGGCCTCGGGTGGATTCCGGGTGGTTAACAGATCAATTTGGAGTTGAAGAAAAGCTGAGGCAGCTGATATCTGGTATTTCCGCACCTGCGAAGATTTGGCCGCAGGTGCGGAGCCACAGAAGCGGCCAGGAAGACCGCAGATGCGGATTTTGGTAAGGGGAGCTGGGACCGTAGATGCGGTCAGGGAGCCGCATATGCGGGACCGCACCTGCGGAAAAGGAAGCGCAGAAGCGGAAGCTGGGCGGCTGGAAAGGAGCCGCAGAAGCGGCGTTTTAACCGCATAAGCGAAAATAATTCCGCAGAAGCGGAAATGACTGGAGCAGTGAGGTCTTTAAAATTCGGGGTTGAGTTCATTTCAACCCCATCTTTCTTCATTTGAGTCGATGGGGAGCAGCTTTGAGGCGCCATTTTCGTCACTTGTCATGAGGTAAGTAATTTATGCTAGCTTTGAGTTAAATACAAGGTTTATACATGGATTTGGGCATGAAAATTGTAGAAAAACTTGGGGTTTGAGGGAAGACCTAGAAAATTAGTGTTGTTGAATTTTGATCACGATTTTGAGTATGGAAGTAAGAGAAAATCATATATTTGAGTTTGTGAGTTCATTGGTAAACTTTATCTTCGAGAAATTTCGGATTCCGGGCACGTGGGCCCAATGGCATTTTTGTTAACTTTTCGTTCGGGGTTAGGAATTGTTACAAATTGGGTTGTAAAGCTTAATTGAGCATATATTAATGGATTTGTATAATCATTGGCTAGTTTGGGAGCATTGTACGTTGGTGCAAGTCTTCGGAGGGATGTAGAATGCCGGTTATGAGTCTTCGGAGCGAGGTGAGTCTCCTTTCTAACCTTGTAAGAGGGAATTGTCCCCATAGGTGAGTTAATTGGTTATGTGCTCCTATTTGTGGGGGCTACGTACGCACTAGGTGACGAGAGTCCGTGCGTAGCTACTATTATGCTATTGTCCGGGTAGTTAGGACCCAAAAGCATGTTATACTTGGATTATTTGTAAGCCCTATGGTAGCTTGAATTGCTTAAATCACATGGAATTTGTAAATGAATTTCTAAAGGGATTAAACTTTACTTTTTTTTAAAGGAGAATTTGATATATCTTGATAAATATTCCCTGAGAAGTTCTTACTTGATTGATTGAGCATGTATCTCTCTGTGTACCTGCGTCGCATGTATGATTCGCGAGCAGGGTATGTGTTTATTTTATGTTGACCGCATCGCAGATTATTTCGCGAGTGGGGTAATAGATGCATCTATAGGCGTGCCGTCGACCCTCGGCAAGTGCACATTTCTTTTCTGTTGGACCGGGCCGTCGCCTCGGCATGACTTGCGCATGATATTTTTATATATATTGATGCACGTGAAATTTTTAAATGATGATATTGCCCTTCATGGCTTGATGTAAATTGATAAGATAAAGAAAGGTAAACCTTGAAAATCCTTTATTATTTGTTGAAGGTGTATTGCTTGTTTTCCATCTTTGTGAGTTAGTACTGCCTTATAAAATCCTTGATTTCCTCACACATTTAGTATATTATTATTGGACCACTAGTAAGTGTCAAAGTTGACCATCTCGTCTCTACTTCTTCGAGATTAGACGGGATACTTGCTGAGTACACGTTGATTACGTACTCATACTACACTTCTGTGCATTTCTGTTGCACAGGTATAAGTAACTTTAGTGGCTTACTGGGCGTAGCGGCGCGGATGACTCTGGGACTAGGTGAGCTGCATTGTTCGAGGCGACCCGCAGCTAGTGTAGTTCCTTTCAGCATTTTTATATTTATTCCCTGTCCATTGTATTTCGGACAGATGTTGTATTTTATTTTCCTTATTAATAGATGCTCATGCACTTGTGGCACCGGCTTCTGGGATGGTTTTCGAAAGATGTGTACTAATAGTTATTTCTTAATTTGAATTGAAGCAAAGATTGTTTTAATTATGAAAAATGGAAGGAAAAACCCTAGATTTTCCAAAGGTATTAAAAGAGAATTTAATTGATAATTTAGTTGGCTTGCCTGACAGAGGTGTCCGGCGCCATCACGACCTGTAGTTGTTTTTGGGTCGTGACAATTACCACTCTATAATATTCAATACAAAAAAAAAGCGATGCTAAACAGACTGCATAAAGCATTGAAATTGAGAAAAAAATTCCCATGATAATATATTATTATACTATATTTGAACTTCTTTCCTACTCAAATAATATTTTTTATTTTTAATTTTTTTGTATAATATAGAAAACTATATCCAATTATTAAAGAGCAAGCAAGAAATTGTTTAAGAATATAAATGTGAGAAAGAAAAAGGTTGGTAAGAGCCAATACCACTAATGATTTTTGCAAACATAAAGATCTAAAAGTGGAATGTTATCGATCTTTTTACTCTTTAAAAATAAAATTTGTGGTGGATAAAATTATAATCACGGTTAAATATTCAAAAATGAGATGAACCAATGTTAAGAATCTAAAAAAGCAGAAAATAAATTATATTTTATGTTGAAACCAAATAATCAAATCTTTTCATTAATTATTTAGCAAGAGAATCCAATTAAATTATTTTTTAAATTCATCATATGAGTAAAATTATTTTTCAAGTTTAAAAAAAAATCTTAGGGTACATAAATTTATTCCATAAAAGAGTGTTAGAGATTTAAAAAAATAGATCACAAAGTAAAAAAGATTAGTATAATATTAAGAAAGCCATACAAGTGTTTGAGGAAGCACAATCAAAGCTAAATCCTGAACAAGAATAAGCTTCCAAGACTATATTATAAAAAATCGACTATGGTATAGCGGGATTATCCTTTTTAGATGCCTCCCGCGGAATCAAAATAATATTTCTATGTCATGCATTACTTGCAAATGTCAGATCAAGACGCATGATATTGTTAGCAATAAGAACAAGTGGTGTACCAGCAACGATTTTATTATGAGGTCGTACAACTCACTTTAGTTTTGACATACTTCTTCAAATAACTTAAATAACCATCACAAATATATCAAATCAGAACAATAGTGCTAATTTATAAGGAAAGCAAAAGTGATAATATGGGATGAAGCGCTTTTGGCTAAGCGTCAACGATCGAAACAATCGCCTAGTGTTTTAGAGCTATATTGGATATCGATGAATCATTTGGTGGAAAAGTAACAGTTTTGTCACAACCCGGATTTCCCTCCCTCGGGAGTCGTGATGGCGCCAACTATTGGGAGCTAGGCAAGCCAAAACTTGACTACTTACTTCGTTAACAAATTTCTTCTTTTTAACAGATATAAGCGATAACATAAAATCAGCGAAAATTTAAATAATTAAGCCGAAGATAACAATAAAATATCTGGAATCAACGTCTATTACAACTTCTAAAACCTCAAATACCCAAAATCTGGTGTCATAGTGTCACAGACTGTCTAAGAGTCACTACATACAAGGTTTGAAGAAAATACAATAAACTGTTTCTGAACAAAGAAAATGAAATAGGGAATAGAGATAGAGGGAGACGCCAGGGCCTGCGGACGCCTGCAGGTCTACCTTGGGTCTCCGGGTGGACTGAAGGAAGCCCTCCAACTACTGTCCGAAAGCTGCTCCAGGATCTGCACACAGTGCAGAGTGTAGTATCAGCACAACCGACCCCATGTGCTGGTAAGTGCCTAGCCTAACCTCGGCGAAGTAGTGACGAGGCTAGGACCAGACTACCAAATAAACCTGTGCAGTTTAAATATATACAGCGGAAAAAGAAATAAAGAAATAACCGGTCAATGTGGGAAGGGGAAACATGTTGTGGGGGAGATAACAGTTCTGAATAGAAAAAGATCAAGTAAAGAAAGGAACAACACAACTCGATTATCAACAAGGAACAGAAATCAACAGTTCGCACGGCATCACCCTTCGTGCTTTTACTCTCGTCCTCCCCAAAACAATTATTTATCAAAGATGTGCACGGCATCACCCTTCGTGCTTTTACTCTCTCTCCTCACCATGTGATCAATATAATCAGCACGGAATGGTGTTGATACCCAATTTTTCCCTATATAATTTTTATATACAAAAAATACTCTCAAAATAGCATATATATGTATATATAAGCATATCTAAGTGTTTTGGCATTTTTCCTAATTTTTAAAGATTTTTAAAATTAATTTATTGTCCATTTTAGCAGTACAAAAATCAATAATTATTCTTCAAATTATCATTTTGGTGACTAATTTATTTTATCCTCATATTTATACCAAAATATAGCTAAGGTAATTTTTGCACATTTTTTACAAATTTATTGAGTATTTTAAAATTAAATTGCACATAATTGCAATTTTAGCCTATTTTAAGATTAATTGCGTTTATAATTACAAATTTTGATTCCAGTATTTTAGTTTAATATTTACATATTAGTAATTAATTTAGTACTTTTAATTTGTTTCCAGAAATTGTTTTACTATTTTTATAAAATAAAAAGGGGAAAATGGTTATAAATACTAGCCCTAATCATTTCAATTTTAGCCTAAATTAGCCCCCCAATTAAACCCAATTTAAAACCCCATTACCCGGCCCAAATCCTAAGTTCACCCGAACCACGACCCACTCAAATAACCCTCCCGGACCTTTTCTTTTAATCCCAGCCGTTAGATCAACGACTCACACTCATTCTTTCCTTTTTAATTGATCAACCCCACCAACCCTAACTCATTTTTCAATTATCCGTCGCCCCTGAAACCCTCCTCTCTTTCAAACACTCTCGAACCTTCTCTAACCCTAGCCACCTCCGCCCTGAAATCCACCGGAATCCATGGCGTTCCAGGCCATGGATGACTTGTGCTCACCCTTTCTCACCATTAGACCTAAGCTGTTCGATGATTTGAAGCCCGCCTATGATGGTTCTCTTCGAGACCTTCTCAGATTTGTAGATCTATGGCTTCTCCGGCCATTACTCCGTCGTATTCAGGCAATATGAGTCTTTTCGACTCAAGATCTGACTTTCCTCAAGACCTTTCTCATTTCTAGGGTTTTCTCTACAACCCTAAGCTGTTCGAGGTTCTTTACTTGCTTATTCTCTTAGATATGAAACATGTCTGGGCTCTATTTGACATTTTTAAGGTTTTCCCCAAATTTCTTTTTCAAAAATCGTTCAATTTCAATTTTAGGGTTTCTGAAAAGTTCCTTCAAATATCTTTCTGATTCTTCCTGTTCTTTCTTTACGTGTGTTTGTCTGTGTTATGCTGGTATGTTTTCCTTTTACTACGCATGAGTTTGCTCTTTTTTTTTCTTTTCCATTATGCATGACTCGTCTATTTTCGTTGTTATTCCTGTACTCGCATGATAATCCGTGTTGTTTTCCTTAGGCTTTGCTATATGTGTTTATGGTTGAGTTTCTTTGGTTTTAGTTCACTTTACTGAACTCTATTTGCGTTCCTAGTTAAGCATATTTCATCTACTTTGTTAAAGCTCGTATCATCTCTTTCTTCTAAAACTTG
>NC_031995.1:77073693-77077567 GCF_001879085.1 Nicotiana attenuata | reverse complement strand
ACTGCTAGGCAAGCCCGAACTTTCAATAATATTTCCCAACTTAAACAAATCATAGATATAAAGCACAAGGGTATCTACTAAGCCATTATAGAAAAGATCTAGGAATAACGATGAAATATGCGGAAGTTTAACAAAATACTGCAACATAGCCCCAAATAGGATCCGGTGTCACGAATATGACCCTCTAATACAGAATGTCAACCTACTACAAGTCTGTCTAAGAAATGCGGAATAAAAGATAGAGATAGAAGGGAGAGATCAAGGCTGCGGACGACATGCAGCTACCTCGATACTCCCGGATACTGCTGCTCTGCTAAACAAGTTCTCACTCAGCCTGTGGGGTACCTGGATCTGTACGCAAGGTGCAGGGAGTAATGTGAGTACTCCGACCCAGTGAGTAATAAACATAAATAAAGGCTGAGAATAAGAAATCATGGAGTATTACAAAGTAAACTATAACTGGCCGTTCAGAACATTTAATAGTAAAGCAACAAGTCGATGAAGTCCGAGTACAGATACTAAAGCAGGCATAACAAATAAAGAACAAATGCATGAGTGCAATGCAATGCATATGATGGTACACTCTGGTACCCACTGCGGCGTGCAGCCCGAGCCATCCATATATTTATCGTCGACGGCGCTCACTCGGGGTGTGTACAGACTCCGGAGGGGCTCCTACAGCCCAAGCACAATATCAAGCCATCTCGTGGCATCAACCAGGCCCTCGGCGTCAATATCAGTATAATCAACCAGGCTCTCGGCCTCAATATCAATGTAATACTGCTGCGGCGCGCAGCCCGATCCATGCTCAGTCCAGAAATCATCATAAGCCCCTCGGGCATTTGTAAAACAGTAGTTCACAGCCCAAAATATCATTTAGAAATATCATTTAAGTTTTCAAATCTTAGAAAGAGGGCTGAGTTTGCAAAACAGTACTTAAAACCTTGGAGTGAGATCAAATAATATGCAAAATATGCGAAAAACAGTGATATCAATCCCTGAAGGATTCAAATAATTGGCACGAAGCCCAAATATAACAATTTAAATCCAAGTAAAGATGATTCTCAATTAGATTCTAGTCAAAACACGGTAAAAACATCACTCGGGACGGACCAAGTCACAATCCCCAATAACAAACGACCCCACACTCGTCACAGAGCGCGTGTCTCGCATCAATATAGCGTTACGATGTGAAATTCCGGGGTTTCAAACCCTCAGGACATCATTTACATCCATTACTCACCTCAAGCCGGCCAAAAGTCTAGCTCGCTATGCCCTTTCCTCTCGAAACGACCTCCTCGTGCTTCAAATCTGATCAAAACCACAAGGAATACGTTACAATAGGCTAAGGGAACACAACCCAATCGAAAAGACTCAAAAAATATCGAAAATCACGAAATTGGCAAAACCCGAGACCCCGGGCCACTTCTCGAAAAATCAAAAATTCACATCACCGGATCCCTTATCTCGCCGCGAGTCTATACATATCAAATTTACCAAAATCCGAGCTCAAATGCTCCTCAAACTCCAAATTTTCATTCAAAAGTCAAGCCCTAGTTCCTCCCTTTTCATCAAATTTCCATGAATTTTAATGTTGATTCTACAATTATATGATGTTTTAGGTCATAAGACTCACCCCCAATCAATCCCAGTCGAAACCCTCTTTAATCCTCATCAAAAAGCTCTCAAGGTTGCTAAAAAATGGTGGAATTAGACTTAGGTTCGCGGATGAAATGTTATTAAAAACCCTTCTGTCCAGCCCAGATTTCCTCTATGCGATCGCATCGCACAAAATTTTCACCTCTGATTTTAGCCGTATGCGATCGCATAAGGGTCCCCGCGATCGCAATGACCAAACAATATACATTGTGCGATCGCATACACATCCACGCGATCGCAATGAAAAAAAAATCCAAGCTCCCAATTTTTCCTCTATGCGATCGCACTACTGCCCCGCGATCGCATTGAACAAATGACCAAACCCCAAAATCCCTCTATGCGATTGCAGATCTCCTCCTGCGATCGCATAGAACAAAAGTCTGCAACACTGACCTGCAATTTTCTGCAATAGCCCAAGTCCTAAAAACCTTCCGTTAACCATCCGAAATCACCCCGAGGCCCCCGGGACCTCAACCAAAAGAACCAACACATCCTAAAACATCATTCAAACTTGTTCCAATCATCAAAACACATCAAACAACGCTAAAACCATCAAATCACATCGGATTCAAGCCTAAGTTTTTCAAAAACTTCCGAAATACGCATTTGATCAAAAACCCGACCAAAACACCTCCGAATGACCTGAAATTTTGCATACACATCCAAAATGACCTAACGAAGCTACAACAACTCTCGGAATTCCATTCCGACCCTCGAATCAAAATCTCACCTATCAACCGGAATTCGCCAAAATACTAACTTCGCCAATTCAAGCCTAATTCTACACCGGACCTCCAAAATTACTTCCGATCACACTCCTAAGTCACAAATCATCCCCCGAAGCTAACCGAATCGTCGGAATCCACATCCGAGCCCTCTAACTCATAGGTCAACATCCGGTTGACTTTTCCAAAATAAGCCTTCCTTAAAGAGACTAAGTGTCTCATTTCCTTCCAAAAATCAACCCAATTCAACTCTTTCACATAAGACACTGATAATGAAGCATAACGAAGCATGAAATGGGGGAAACGGAGCGGTTCGCATGATACGACGGGTCGGGTCGTCACATCCCCCCCAACTTAAACAAACGCTCGTCCTCGAGCGTACCCAGAGTTGTCCTAGAAGCCAACCAATAGCTGAATGACCTTACCAAGCATATACCCGGGGGTGATCCCACGTCACCCTATCTCGCATAGGTCCGATAACACAACATAGCTAAAATTTCACAATCCATCTAGTCCATAAACCATAGAACCACATTGCACTTTCTGAAATCATACACAAGATCGGAACCTCACATCTATACTCAGAATAAGCCCGAACCAGCTGTAACAACCCATACCTGCAACCTCAGGTGCAATCATATGATATACTACATAACCCAAACACTCGAAACGATAACTTCTATTCACAGCAGTTGCCCACAAGACCCGAATACCGGTAGAAAACCTCTTATCAACTAAGGTCTTATTCCAACACTTTCATATACTGCCAACGATAAATGAAACACGCAATAAACCATAACCATTTCTAGATCAACCATTCATGAAGACACTTCCCTTTTGACTAATACCACAGCAGATTTCGAGCCGAACCTCGATATTATCCTTCCAACAAGCTGAAATCAAATCCGTTCGTATTCATTAGTGACCCCAACGATCACCTCGAATCCAACACACCACTCTGGTGATATGACACCTTAATACAGGCCTAAGCCACAACTTGCATAATACGCGCACCAATAAGAAACGGTCTGAATTTACTCAAATCATGAAAAATGACTCAAACGAAAGAGCTGTACCTCAAGCTCATCAGTACCATCACAACATAAGGCTGAGACCCCGTCTCACATCATAGAAATAGAACACCTGAATCTACCCCGAAAGGTCATATCTCCACGTGGCCTCGCTACAATGTGCGATCCTATCCAAACACTGTTACACATGAAACATCTCAAGTCACTATGCTCAAAATCGACAGCCACGCACAATTTGATGTCTAGAACCAAAGCAATTCATTACACCCACGGTGAAACAAACAACATACGCCACGCAACCCGATAGGTCATAACCAATACTCCATTTACCGAGCAACACCCAATTACTCTTCCCGCTCGACTCTCACTATGAATCCCCAATAGAACTAGCACCACATGTGACCCATAACCAACAAACTCATAACGTCTCACCAACTCCGAAAAAACAACTCATAGCTC
>NC_031995.1:77058298-77073593 GCF_001879085.1 Nicotiana attenuata | reverse complement strand
ATAAGCTTTGTAATGAACCTTGTAATAACTACTGGGGTATAGTGAAAAGGGATGGGATAGAATGCATGCCAAAGGGGTTGATACCATGCCTATAGGGTGTATATTGTCTCAATTCTGCATTTTTCACGTAGATACCATGCCAATAGGGTGTATATTTTCTCAATTCTGCATTTTCACGTAGATACCATGCCTATATGGTGTATATTTTCTCAATTCTGCATTTTTCACGTAGATACCATGCCTATAGGGTGTATACTTTCTCAATTCTGCATTTTCACATAGAAACATGTCTATAGGATTAATATTTTCTCAATTCTGCATTTTCACGTAGATACCATGCCTATAGGGTGTATATTTTCTCAATTCTGCATTTTTCACGTAGATACCATGCATATAGGGTGAATAGTTTCTCAATTCTGTATTTTCACGTAGATACCATGCCTATAGGGTGTATACTTTCTCAATTCTGCATTTTCACATAGAAAACATGTCTATAGGATTAATACTTTAAAATGCTGCGTTCTTCACATAGATACCATGCTCATAGGTTTTCTGCACTTCGCAATATATACCATGTCAATAAATCACTGCTAAAATTCTGCACATCACGTAGATAAATATGCCTATAGGATTTTTNCACCATGTTTTCACCGGCGTCCATGGCTTCTCAGGCCATGGACAGCCTATACCCACCTCCTATGGCTCCTGCATGCCTGTTGTTCGAAGGATCGAGGCCAGACCTCGAGGTCTTCACCCAGGCCTTCACTGATTCGAAGATTCCGGCCATCTCCGGCCTTGCTCCGGTGGCTCTTGGTCTTTTGAGCCTGTTTATGACATTATCCGACTTAGATCGGGTATTTTTGAAGCCTTTCTCATCTCTAGGGTTCATCTGGAACCCTAAATATCGAGGTTCTCTCCGATTATTTTAGATCTGTTACATGTTTGCACTGTTGCTTAAGTTTCTTAAACCTTTTTTTTCCGATTTTCTTTCAAAAAGCACTTCTTTTCAATTAGGGTTTCTGGAAAGTCCTTAAAATATTTCTGACTCTTCTTCTTCTCTTTTCTTGGTGTGAATCGATCCCTGCTATGTTCTTACTGGCTCTTTTCTGACTCACATGCCTTTCGTGTGTTCTTATATTTGCCTTGTTATGAAATTTATTTTATTATGCTCCGTTCTATCTCATACTGGTTTTTCACCATGCTCTCTCATGTCTATCTTATGTGTTCCTCTACTGTATTTTCCTACTGAGTTTTGATCCTTTGTTTGCCTTTACCGGACTTCGCCTGGATTCTTTCTAAATGTGTTTCATCGACTGTTTCTTTAAGTTTACACTACCTGAACTCATTTAATTTTCAAGCTTTCTTGAAACTTGTTTCCTGTACTGGTTCCTATGTTCTACTTGCTATTGTGCTTGTATGCTTCTCATGAGACTCTGAAAAGGACTCTGAGCTCATCTCGATAGTTTGCCTCTTCATCTCTATATCAAATTCGAGTTTAAAAACCCTAGGATTTGGGGGTTTTCTTTGGCTAAATTTGGTTTTATGTTTGGACAAGGGTTCTACTTTGAAACCTTGAACTCTCAGACTCACTTCGAGTTTATGAATTGAATTTGAACCTTTTTCTGCGTTTGTGATTTTGAAACCCTCTTGCTTGACATGTCTATGTGTTTTATACGAGAGCTTCTCTTTCAAAGGTCTTGCCAACTGTTAATTGATTCTGAATTCCTTTAATTGTTACTGATTTTTCCCTAAATTAAAACTTTCCTTTTACCTCTTTTCTGACTCGAGCAAGGCTTTCAATGGGATTCTTTACTGGTTATTTTACTGGTTCCCTTTCCTTGTTTTACAAATCAAGTACCACCATGTATTTACCCTTATTTGTCTACCTTGCATGAGGTATTTACTTGATTTCCTTCCTTAAATAACTTCTGCCCATTACCGTTTGAATTTGGACTCCTTAATTAAAGGAAGTCTATAGGCTTATTGATTTTAATTGGTACATAGTTCCTTAATTATTACTAAACTATGATTCTTGCCTTATTTGCTACACCTGTTTGCAATTATAAATACCCTGCTCTTTCATTAACACACACACACGATTTGAATCATCCCAACTCTCTTCTAAAACTTACACTCTTGCTTCTTGATTGCAATTTGGCTTCCCTAAATCTACTGTTTCTTCGTACTTGCTCTTCTGAACTGGTATGTCCTACTTTTGATTCAAGCATCAAAATCCAATGTGTTTACTTACAAGCTTTTATGCCCATGCCTAATTTACTGCTTTATAGAGTTCAGTTTTATAATGATTACTTATGTTTGGCTATCTGTTACTGCAATGAATCCTTATCCCCATTCCCCTTTATGTGCTTGGGCTGTAGTTTAAGACATGGCAACATACAAAGTTGTTGTCATGGATTAAGACTGGGTCCTTTGGATCCCAGCCTCTTTCAATCTCCCATACCCCCATTCCCTTATGTGTATAGAGTTAAGGTATAGCTTGCCAGCCTCTAAATTGCTGTCCATTGCTGAACCTGACCCTCAAAGGGTTCTAATTCTCTAATTTTTAAGCTGACAAGCTGGTCAGGGGTGTGCCAGCAGCCCAGGTGCTAGGCATGACCACCATCCAGCCCTGGCTCCCCCCTTAATTCCTTTTCATTGCACTTACACTTACTCCTAAGCCCTTAAGTCCTGCCCCCCTCTTGTGAGCATTGCCTTGGGACCTTGAGTTCCCTTTGAACTTGGACACTTGAGGGCTGGCCACTCCACACTGCACTATAATCTGTTCTGCAATAATATTTGGGGTGTAAGCAGTGCCTGGAACTCTTAAAGTTCCTTGGAACTTTGACACATCCCAAATAAGAGAAAGGCTTTGAAAAATCCGATATTGGAAGTTGGTTTATCTCATATTATTAGACTTTGAGTCTGGATTAGGCTGATTAGATGTAGATGTAATCACTGATGTATTTTCATTTATTCTTTTGATTCACTTGGTCTGTCATAAGCTTTGTAATGAACCTTGTAATAACTACTGGGGTATAGTGAAAAGGGATGGGATAGAATGCATGCCAAAGGGGTTGATACCATGCCTATAGGGTGTATATTGTCTCAATTCTGCATTTTTCACGTAGATACCATGCCAATAGGGTGTATATTTTCTCAATTCTGCATTTTCACGTAGATACCATGCCTATATGGTGTATATTTTCTCAATTCTGTATTTTCACGTAGATACCATGCCTATAGGGTGTATACTTTCTCAATTCTGCATTTTCACATAGAAAACATGTCTATAGGATTAATACTTTAAAATGCTGCGTTCTTCACATAGATACCATGCTCATAGGTTTTCTGCACTTCGCAATATATACCATGTCAATAAATCACTGCTAAAATTCTGCACATCACGTAGATAATATGCCTATAGGATTTTTCCTGCATTTTTGCACGTGCATCTGTCATTAGGCAATTCCACTTATAGGGCCTAAAATAAACCAATCATATCAATGACCTGCTTAGAAGATCTCTGCATAACAAGATTCGTAACACCTAGAAAGCATGCCTATAGGAGTAATCGATTAAAATCTGAAATTGCCAACTCATATTTAAAATCATTAGTAATTCGTTTAAAGTGCTCGCAGAACTTACGATACTGTAACTTAAATATTTTATTTTGCAATCAGTTCGTTCTTCCCCTGTCTTTGAACTAATAGATATCATGCATATAGACCCTGTTTAACGCAGATAGATAGTTAGATAATTAATCAATCGTTAGTTTTTCTGCAACTAGATCTAAGCAGGACTAATTCGGACTCCCTATCTGGAAAATATGTGGTAGATCAATTCTTCCAACGCTAATTTTAATCAAGGACCTAAACAGTATGTGTAAGTTGTGCTAAACAACTCGTTTCTCTAAATGAGGAGGCCTACTTGAGCCTTTAATTGCTTTATCTCCCCATTAAGTGTATTATGTGTTTTTGATTATCGCCTTAGAATTTTATCCTTTTAAACCTCTAAAAAGCCAAGTTTCCTCCCTTTAGGATTAGTAGTCCTAAAAGCCTCCAGGACTGATAGGTGGGACGGGTAATAACACGTTGTAGGTAGCGATACCTTTCCGCGATTAATACCTTAACGGGGTGGGAAGGGTAGACATGGAGATGATGATCACACGATAACACTATGCGTACGATTGATTATCGGTGTTGTGTGGATGATCCATGTGATTTATAAACCTAGGACCCCTTTCCTTATGTTACTTTGTTTAGTATCAATAAATTCTGTCTTTTCAATTACCCAAAACTCCCCTTTAATTTTTTCACCGCATTATTCCTTTTCCTTCTAACTTTTCCTTCTTTGTTTATTCAATGTCTTGACTAATTCTTGCACTTAGGCTCTCCCTCAAACAAATTATAGATTCCAACATGCTTGTTTGCAACCCTTATGTGTAAATTTATTGATATACTTGTTTACATTAAAGTCACAACATAGCATGGCCGGGAACCACACTAGTGGATCTGAGGGGTGCCTAACACCTTCCCCTCGAGATAATTTCTAGCCCTTACCCGAACTCTGGTTTTCAAATTCAAAACCCTTAGTGTCCTAATACACTTAATCATTAGGTGGCGACTCTTCAATTCCAAAAACCTAATTCCCAAACGGGAATAGAGTTGTCTTCTCAAATGTCGTAAACCCGATTTCGCTTTAGAAAAAGGGGGCGTTGACAACATGGCGACTCTGCTGGGGATTCTTTAGGCTTTTACCACTTCATGTTATATGTGACTTTATTATTTTCTTTATTGCTTTGCTTAATACCTTTATTAGAAACTAACTTGTCTTTTAGTTTCTTTTTCTTTAACGCTTTCATTTACTGCTTTCCTTCAATACCGTTGTAATTTCTGAGCAATTGTTGTAATCATTATGAACGTGAAAATACGTGACAATTTGTTTCATTCTTGTAATTGCATCTTCAACATCATATTCCACTCGTGCCAAACAAATACCATTGCAACGCTTGATGAGTTGTTGCGCTCTTCCGATATTATTACCCCCTAAATTCGGCAAAGGCATATTTGCGGTAAAACTAGTCGATCAGCGGTGCAGTCGACGGTTCCGTGCCTTTCCCTCTTGAGTTGTCCGCTCAAGGGTACCGGTCTAGCACCCCCTAGAAACCTTATTCTATTTAACTGTACATGCATCACTGTCAAACCTAGTCGAGTCAGTTATGTTGTCCACATAATGACTCTTTAAGATAGCCTTATCCAAAGTCCACTGGGTTCCTCTGGGACCCAAACGGACAACACCATATTCTGTCCATTTATTTGGACGACTAAATGCTGTTTATGCCAATTATTGATTTAAATAGTCGAGTCCGACGGGGGTGAGGCACTAACACTTTGTTTTGCAGAAAATGAGGCACGAAATCCCCAAATTCGGCATGGTAACCAATATTCACCCGAGGTTGCTATCTTGGTGGGAGGACCTTCATTCCAGTAACCGGACTCTCGTCCGCAAGTATTTGGGAAACTTACCCTCTCTTTTGGAAATTCATCTGGACAACAAAATCATAGAGGCTGCGACCTTATTCTGGGAGAGTGATAGATCAGTATTTCGATTTGGGGACCTTGAAATGACCCCTCTGCTCGAGGAAATAGGAGGTTTAGCCGGTATTCCTTGGGAGACTCCGGGTTTGCTCATGCCAGAAAATCGCAAGGGTAAGGGTTTCTTCAAAATGATGGGGTTGAAGAAAAATTCAGACTTGACTTGTTTGAAGGATTCCTATATTCCTTTTGACTACCTGTATGAGAGGTACGGCCATAGCAAATCCTACTGCACCTATCCAGATGAATTCACCCTCACATCATTGGGGCATATCCACAGGAGGGTTTTCGTCTTTATGTTCTGCTTCTTGGGAATGATAGTGTTTCCTATGAAGAAGGCTAGGATCCACACCAGACTAGCCATGGTCACCAAGACATTGATGGAAGGGATTGGAGGGCAGCCTTTCAGCATAGTGCCCATAATTGTTGCTGAGATCTACCGAGCATTGGAGAACTGTCAGCGAGGAGCCAGTCATTTTGAGGTTTGCAACTTACTACTCCAAATCTGGCTTATAGAACATCTCCAAAAGGGTCGATACCTTCAAGAGCTTCCGCGAAGGCCGTGGGATGATCATATAGCCTTTCACCATCCCAAGAGAATGAACTATATGCCTGACATGTTTGCTCAGCCGGGGATGCTCGAGGATGGGTAGACTTGTTTGAAAACTTGAAAGAAGACAAGGTGCAATGGATGCTCGAATGGTTCCCCACTAGAGAGTTCATCATCTGCTCTCGCGACGCTCCATTCCTTATACTCATTGGTATGAGGGGAACTTATCCCTATGTCCCTCTCCGAGTCATGAGGCAGGCGGGAGGAAGCAAGCCGTATCAAAGGTCGAGAAGATGAGTCATTTCAGGGCTGATTTCCAAGACGACGATAGCCCATATAAATGTCAAGCTCAACACATGTGGAACAGCAAGATCATCCTGGATAGGGATTCCATAGAGCCTGACAGATATCATGCCGGCTACACTTCATACTATCCAGGCTGGCTAGAAGAAGATCATGCTGGGTTAGGATAGCTCGGGTCTGTTCGAGGTCACATGGTCATCGACAAAAGGGCTGAGACACAGGTTAAGTACAATCAGTTGCGCAAAAGGATCAGGGAGTGCGAGAGTGAGCATCAGGAAATTCAAGAAGCAAACCAAAAGTTGATCGAGGAATGGAAGGATATGGCTGTCAGAGCCAACAAGCGCCTAGGGCACTTGGAGCGAAGGTTAGTAGAGCTGGAAGGGAAATTCATCCGTAGGATCGAGAATTGCCAAAACACCGAGGGAAACGAAGGAGGACATTTGGCTAGGGTTTATCTGCTGCTAGGATTGCGTGAGCTGGTGACGTTGTTCGATGGAGCCAAAGATGCCGAGTCTGGGGAAGGTCCTTCTGGGACCAAATAGTCAGGAGTTTCTTTTCTTTTTTCTGCTTTGAAATGTAATAAAGCCAATGGCCATTAGTGACATTTTTACTTTATGCAATTTTAGTGTCGTTTTGGGATTCGTCTTATTTTCATCAATAAAATGAGGCATTTAGCATTATAAGTTCTCCAAGTCAACTTGTCGCTAGGCCTACCTCGGGCACAACGAGGCACACAATTTAGGACACGATTTATATTCGTATGCTATGTGTTTAAATATTGCAATATTTTTACAGAATCCGTACTAACTTGTTACCTTTTGTTGTTTTTACTTATATTTTTATTCCCCTCCCTAAAACGTTAGTTCGTGCATTCTGGCATCGTCATCCTACTCCACAAGATCTAAGGGCCCTCCACCTCCTCCTCCTCCAAGTCCTATCAAAAACAAGGGCAAAGCAAAAATGGAAGATTTGAACAATGCCAGAAAGGAGAATTCGGTTGAAAGGGTAGAGGTTCCTCAGGGTATTCAGGTATCCAAAGAAAGTGCCGCTCAGCTTGAACAGAAGTTACTGAAATTTCAAGAAGAACTAGACGAAGTTCGGAACTTGGCGAGTCTGTCATTCTCCCTCACTACTCCCGATAGCAACTTTCAACACCCCATGCCTCCACAGAACATCCCGAAGCCGCAGAAACAACTCGCTACTCATCAAAATTGCAACATATGCCACAACAACACTCCACTCCTCATCCCTTAACCATCGAATGATTATCCCCACCACGCTCCCATCTATGTGAAAACCCTACCACAATACACTCAACCCATTACAAACACACCGGAGTCTGATGACAAAGACTCTCTCATCAAAAACCTGGCAGCCGAGCTCAACAAATTGACTAGCGAGTCCAGGGCGTTGAAGGAAACAAAGGCATTGAAGGGCTGAATTATGAGGATCTTTGCATTTAGCCAGACGTCAAACTTCCCGAGGGGTACAAACCTCCCAAGTTCGAAATGTTTGACGGCTCGGGGGATCCCAGAGTCCATCTGAGGACATACTGTGATAAGTTGGTCGACGTAGGAAGAGATGAGAAGATTCGCATGAAACTCTTCATGAGAAGTTTGAAAGGCGATGCGCTATCTTGGTACATTAGCCAAGATCCCAAGAAGTGGACGAGCTGGGTTAGAATGGCGTCCGATTTTATGGACAGGTTCAGGTTCAATACAAAAAATGCACCAGATATCTTCTACATCTAGAATCTGAAAAAGAAACCCACTGAGACATTCCGCGAGTATGCTACTCGATGGAGATCCGAGGCTGCTAAGGTCAGGCCGGCCTTAGAGGAAGAACAGATGAACCGATTTTTCTTCCGAGCTCAAGATCCGCAGTATTATGAGAGGTTAATGTTGATAGAGGGCCAGAAATTCTCCGCTATCATCAAGCTAGGAGAAAGGATTGAGGAAGGCATTCAGAGCGGTATGGTCACTAATTTTGAAGCACTGCAGGCTACCAACAAAGCCCTATAATCTGGTGGCGCATCCAACAAAAGGGATGTGAGTGCCGTGATGGTTGCACATAGAACCAAGTCCCCAGTAAAATACCAAGCCTACCCAGTACCCCCTCTCACATTCCAGCTCATCCCCAATTACCAAGCACTTCCGCCCTCTTACCAAATTCCTGCTTACCGATCATCCCCCTCCCCCACATATCAACCTACCTCACCAAGATATTCCCCAAACTGCACCCGTATACCAAGCCTATAACGCTCACTACCAATCACCTCCCGCCCGCCAAAACTTCCCCAGGCCACGCCCTAACTTTGACCGTAGACCTCCCAAGCAATACACCGCCATCGCCGAGCCAATCGACCAACTATATGAAAGACTCAAAGTAGCCGGTTACGTCACCCCAATCCTTGTCATAACTCCACAAAATCCTTCCCAATGGGTCAATCCAAATAAAACCTGTGCATTCCATTCTGGCATGAAAGGGCATACCATTGACGAGTGCCGATCTATGAAAGACAAAATCCAAGCTCTAATTGACAACAAAATCATCGTGGCCAAGGAACCTGCTCCTAATGTTCGCAACAATCCTTTGCCTGATCATAAGGGTGGTGGTGTGCATATGATCGAAGTAGAAGATGATTGGGACCCCAAAGGGTCAATTAGATTAATTACCGAAGGTGACGAGCCCAAGAAACCAACAGTCACACTAAATCCAATCGTAGTCCAGATCCAGCCCTCTGGGGATGCTGAAGTAAACGTGTCCGTGCCTTTCGAGTTTGAAACACCGTCCTCCATAAAGACTGCAGAGCCAATTGAGGTGGAGTTTGGGTCTCCAAAAGCACCTGCACCATTCGAAGTTGCTGTGTTGCCTCCCAAAACGAGAGTGCCCATTCCTGTGGCAATGTCAGCCGTAACGCCATTCCATATAGAGGCCATTCCTTGGGATTACACCGCCGAGGCAAGAAGGAAGGGAAAGACTAGGTTTGGAGAAGCAATTGCAGCGCAGGGTATGACCAGGACTGGCAGAATTTATACTCCGGAGCACTTAGTTGAATCAAGTAAGCAGGCCTCTGGACGCCTATTGAAACTGGGCCCGATGATCTCTGGCGGAAGATACAGGCAAAAGAATACTCAGTTGTCGACCAATTAAACAAAACACCAGCACAGATCTCTATTCTAGCTCTACTGCAAAGCTCCGAGACACACAAGAACGACCTGATGAAGATGCTGAGCGAGGCATACGTACCCAGCAATATAACTGGAGGAGAGATGGCAAACATGGTCGAGCAGGTATTGGAGAGTCATAAAATCACTTTCCACGAGGATGAGTTGCCCCCTGAAGGTTTAGGCCACAACAAAGCGTTGCACATCACTGTGCAATGCGAAGACTATTTCATCACCAGGACTTTGATTGATGGAGGGTCCAGCCTCAACATTTGTCCATTGGTGACCCTCAGAACATTGGGGAAGAGTCTACATGAAATCAAGGATGGGGCTATCAACGTCAAAGCTTTTGATGGCTCCCAAAGGTCCACTATTGGGGAGATCAGTTTATGTCTGCAAATGGGACCAACTTGGTTCGATGTTGATTTTCAAGTAATAGACATCCCAGCATCCTACAACATACTACTAGGACGACCTTGGATCCACGCTGCTGGAGCCGTAGCCTCAACCCTGCACCAGGCAGTGAAGTTCGAGTGGAATCACCAAGAGGTAATTATTCATGGTGACGGGATTAACCTCATATACAGTCGTCAAACCATCCCAGCAATTGAAGGAAGAAGGAAACTAGGAGGAGAAACCTACCACCAGATTGAGCGAGTCAACGTCGTGGACAAAGATAAGTGGTGGGATAACAAGATAGAGAGTATACTAAACTGGAGCGGGTATGAACCTAGCAAAGGGCTCGGCAAGAACCTCTAGGGAATCACCAAGCCTATCAAACTGCAGAAGCATGGCACCACTTTCGGGTTAGGGTATGGATACACTTGGCAAGAATTCAGGAACTGGTGGCCACCATGGCGCGGCCCTTACTATCTGCTGGAGCACCCCATACCCAGCCTGGAGCAGACTTTCCAGCCGACAGACATCTTATAGGTCAGAGGAAGATGAAACATTGGCTGCAATGAATAACCTGTTCTTGGAAGATGACGATATGGACTGTCACGTCATTCTCGAGGAGGAAGGGGAGGAAGGCCCTTCCATACAGGCGGTGAGCCGAGGAGAGCGCCTCAACAATTGGTCCATCAGAACCACCAAGACCCGGAGAGCTTCGGGGTAGCAAGGCTGAACAAAGCATTATGCATTATCTTTTACTTTTCGCTAGTTGATTTCCCTTCAGTATTATCTTTAAATTTTAAAAAAAGCTCCGAAGTTCAAAACAATTTTGGAATTTATCAAGGCATTTCAGTTTCTTATATATGTCTCGCTCTTATTATTTTTCTCTGTCATTTATTTTACTTTTACACAGCATTACTATTACTTATCTTAATGAACCGATGAATGTGACATGCGACGAGATAACGCAACAAACGCATATAGACTCATAAGAGGATGAGATACCAGAAGAGGTCATTGAAGAGGTCGAAGACTTTGAGAATAGACCTAAGTCTAACCTGGACGAAATCGAGGTCGTCAACCTGGGGGATACAGAGAATGTCAAGGAAACGCGCATCAGTGTTCACCTGTCACCATCAGAAAAGGAAGAGTACACGGAGTTCTTAAAAGAATATGAGGACATATTTTCCTGGTCATATGATGATATGACCGGTCTCAGTACATCTATTGTAGCTCACAAACTGCCAACAGATTCGACGTGTTCGCCGGTGAAGCAGAAGCTCAGAAAGTTCAAGCCAGATATGAGTATGAAAATCACGGAAGAAGTCACCAAGCAAGTCAAAGCCAAGGTCCTTAGGATAGTGGAGTACCCGACATGGTTAGCCAACATTGTGCCAGTTCCAAAGAAAGACGGGTAGGTCAGAGTCTGTGTCGACTACCGGGACCTCAATCGGGCCAGTCCGAAAGACGACTTCCCCTTGCCGAACATGCATATCCTGATTGACAACTGCGCCAAGCACGAGCTGCAGTCATTCGTCGATTGTTTTGCTGGGTACCATCAGATATGGATGGACGAAGAAGACGCGGAGAAAACGGCTTTCATTACGCCATGGGGAATGTATTGTTACAAGATGATGCTGTTTGGATTAAAGAATGCTGGGGCCACCTACATGAGGGCCATGACTACTATTTTCCATGACATGATACACAGAGAGATCGAGGTGTATGTAGATAATGTCATCATTAAATCCAAGAAAGCCACTGACCACATGGAGGATTTAAGAAAGTTCTTCAATAGATTGAGAAGGTACAACTTGAAACTGAATCCCGCCAAGTGTGCATTCAGGGTTCCAGCCGGAAAACTGCTTCGGTTCATCGTAAGTCGACGAGGAATAGAACTGGATCCGTAAAAGGTTAAAGCCATTCAAGAATTACCACCATCCGCACATCAACTGGGGCGACTCCTTATATGTTAGTTTACGGCACCGAGGCAGTCATCCCGGCCGAAGTAGAGATTCCCTCCCTGAGAATTATGCAGGAAGTAGAACTTGAAGATGCAGAATGGGTAAAGAGTCGTTATGAGCAATTAGCCCTTATAGACGGGAAAAGACTAAATGCAGTTTGCCATGGTCAGCTTTATCAGAATAGAATGACCAGAGCCTTCAACAAGAGAGTCAGGCCAAGACAGTTCGCGCCAGGGCAGTTAGTACTGAAGAAGATTTTTCCACACCAAGACGAAGCCAAAGGAAAGTTCTCTCCTAATTGGCAAGGTCCGTACATGGTTCACCGGGTTCTAACCGGAGGAGCCCTCATACTCGCAGAAATGGATGGAGAAGTCTAGCCAAAGCCAATCAACTCAGATGCAGTCAAGCGTTACTATGTATAATCTTTATGCTTTCCTATATGATGTATTTGAACTACGCCTGACCTGATTCCTGTTTAAGAGGGGATACGTAGGCAGCCCTATGGGTTCGGTCACAATTCAACAAAATTTTCATTTCCTCCGACATTGGAAACTGGGGCAAAATTTTGAGGAGGACCCTCAAAATTCCGAAGTTGATTTTCAGCCATTCGTCGCACGCATCCGTCAGAGGCACCAGCCCAGTAAACTGGGGCAGATTTTGAGGAGGACCCTCAAAATTCCGGAGCAAAAGAGGTTGCAATATCTTGAACCACGTCACAGTCGTCGGTTTTTCTAAAAGAAAATTGTTTTGTTTGTTATCTATTATGTATTTACATCATATTTTTATCATATTTTACTAAATCATGCATGGCTAATATCAAATTGCTTTTTTTAGCGATGCTACCCCAATGAAAACGAGCCGAGTAGGACGAGCGCAGTCAACGGGAAGACGAACTAACCTTCCCCCCTTGACAAAACTCATAATCTTTTTTTGAATGCAGGCACCCCAAAAACATAGAATCATCGGATACGATTACAAACTCACACTTTTCAGGAATACAATTCTCAGGATCATCACCCATTTTCAAGCGCTATTCGCACGCAACATCCCCAGCAACCACAAGGATAATCAACTATCAGCTATCATCTATCAGCTAAGAGATTTCGTTACTCTTCACCTTTATTTCTGCATTACATAAGGCTACCTTTCTACCTTCCGAGATTAAGCATTGTCTCCATCTGCATTTTCTTGCATAGCATAAGGCTACTTTTCTGCCTTCCGAGACTAAGCATTGTCTCCATCCTGCATTTTCTGGCATTGCATAAGGCTACCTTTCTGCCTTCCGAGACAGCATTGTCTCCATCTGCATTTTCTTGCACTGCATAAGGCTACCTTTCTGCCTTCGAGACTAAGCATTGTCTCCATCTACATTTTCTTGCATTGCATAAGGCTGCTTTTCTGCCTTCGAGACTAAGCACTGTCTCCATTCTGGATTTTCTTGCATTGCATAAGGCTACTTTCTGCCTTCCGAGACTAAGCACTGTCTCCATCCTGCATTTTCTTGCATTGCATAAGGCTACTTTTCTGCCTTCCGAGACTAAGCATTGTCTCCATCTGCACTTTCTTGCATTGCATAAGGCTACTTTTCTGCCTTCCGAGACTAAGCACTGTCTCCATCCTGCATTTTCTTGCATTGCATAAGACTACCTTTCTGCCTTCCGAGACTAAGCGCTGTCTCCATCCTGCATGGCTGAAATATCGCCAACTTCATTTAAATCTCTATATCGGCTGAAAGATCGCCATTTATATTTAAATCTTTACGTCGGCTGAAAGATTGCCAGTTTTATTTAAATCCTGCATGGCTGAAATATCGCCAACTTCATTTAAATCTCTATATCGGCTGAAAGATCGCCATTTATATTTAAATCTTTACGTCGGCTGAAAGATTGCCAGTTTTATTTAAATCCTGCATGGCTGAAATATCGCCAACTTCATTTAAATCTCTATATCGGCTGAAAGATCGCCATTTATATTTAAATCTTTGCCGGCTGAAATATCGCCAACTTTATTTAATCCTGCATGGCTGAAATATCGCCAACTTTATTTAAATCCCTATGTCGGCTGAAAGATCGCCATTTATATTTATGCTCTACATCGGCTGAAATACCGCCAAATCTTGCATTTCATGGGCTGAAATACCGCCAAACCGTCCAAGGGTGTCATTGTTCGGAGGCACCATTTTCATAGCCCGAGAACGCCATGCCATGGCCCGAGGATCCCGCTTTATATTCTGCACATCATTATTCAAAGGCATCATGGTTCGGAGGCACCATCATCATAGCTCGAGAACATTATTTCATAGCCTGCGGATCCTTTATTATGCGCTTCACGGTCCAGGACATCATGGTCTGAGGACGTCATCCTAACCGTCCAAAGACAGCATTCATGGTCCAAGGGGAACTTGCATCACGTTTAAATTCTGCACGATATGCTTGTATTACTCAATTGCAGGTACATCAGCTGGCAACGGCCATTACAGCAGGAGCGATCTCGCTCCGGTTCTCGCAACCCATCAGTCCCTGACCACCCTTCCTAACCTAAATATTGCGTCCGTCTCTTCAAAAACCTCCATCGGCATACTCCGTCGATGTACCCCGAACTACATATGACCTGATTCCTGTAAAACCAGGGATATGTAGGCAGCTCAGAAACCAGAGTTTAGTCAAAACCTTTGCAAGTCGTCTCTTTCGGTCAAAATTGGTCATCAATCTTTACCCGACAACTCTTTCATCCTTCCCGGGTAAAGAGGGGCAGCTGTTGATACCCAATTTTTCCCTATGTATTTTATATACTCAAGATGTTCTCAAAATAGTATGTGTGTGCATACATAAGCATGCCCAAGAGTTTTGGTATTTTTTCCTAATTTTCTAAGATTCATAAACTCGATTTATTGTCTATTTTAGCAGTACAAAATCACGTAATTATTCTTAAAACTACCTTTTTGTGAATAATTTATTTCCATCCTCATATTTACACCAAACTATAATAAAGGAGATTTTTGAATATTTTTTACAAGTTTATTTGATATTTTTAAACTAAAATCGCATAAAATTGCAATCATAGCCTTTATTATGATTAATGGCATTTTACAATTATAAAATTATTCTCAGTATTTTTAGATTAATTTTTATATATTATTAATTAGTTCAGTGCTTTTAATTCGTTTTTAAAATTATTTTAACTATTTTTATATAAATTAGAGGGGAGAAATTGGTTATTTAATACATATCCATTTCCAATTGCAATTGTAGCCTCAATTTAACCCCCAATTCCACCCCTAATCAAACGACCCAATTTCAAATTCCAACCTAAACCCACAACCCA
>NC_031995.1:77006839-77056972 GCF_001879085.1 Nicotiana attenuata | reverse complement strand
CAACTCTCTTCTAAAACTTACACTCTTGCTTCTTGATTGCAATTTGGCTTCCCTAAATCTACTGTTTCTTCGTACTTGCTCTTCTGAACTGGTATGTCCTACTTTTGATTCAAGCATCAAAATCCAATGTGTTTACTTACAAGCTTTTATGCCCATGCCTAATTTACTGCTTTATAGAGTTCAGTTTTAAAATGATTACATATGTTTGGCTATCTGTTACTGCAATGAATCCCTATACCCATTCCCCTTTATGTGCTTGGGCTGTAGTTTAAGACATGGCAACATACAAAATTGTTGTCATGGATTAAGACTAGGTCCTTTGGATCCCAGCCTCTTTCAATCTCCTATACCCCCATTCCCTTATGTGTATAGAGTTAAGGTATAGCGTGGCAGCCTCTAAATTGCTGTCCATGGCTGAACCTGACCCTCAAAGGGTCCAACTCTCTAATTTTTAAGCTGACAAGCTGGTCAGGCGTGTGCCAGCAGCCCAGGTGCTAGGCATGACCACCAGCATGCCCTGGCTCCCCCCTTAATTCCTTTTCATTGCACTTACACATACTCCTAAGCCCTTAAGTCCTGCCCCCCCCCCCCCCCTTCTTGTGAGCCTTGCCATGGGACCTTGAGTTCCCTTTGAACTTGGACACTTGAGGGCTGGCCCTTCCACACTGCACTATATTCTGTTCTGCAATAATATTTGGGGTGTAAGCACTGCCTGGAACTCTTAAAGTTCCTTGGAACTTTGACACATCCCAAATAAGAGAAAGGCTTTGAAAAATCCGATCCTGGAAGTTGGTTTATCTCATATTATTAGACTTTGAGTCTGGATTAGGCTGATTAGATGTAGATGTAATCACTGATGTATTTTCATTTATTCTTTTGATTCACTTGGTCTGTCATAAGCTTTGTAATGAACCTTGTAATAGCTACTGGGGTATAGTGAAAAGGAATGGGATAGAATGCATGCCAAAGGGGTTGATACCATGCCTATAGGGTGTATATTGTCTCAATTCTGCATTTTTCACGTAGATACCATGCCTATAGGGTATATATTTTCTCAATTCTGCATTTTTCACGTAGATACCATGCCTATAGGGTGTATACTTTCTCAATTCTTCATTTTCACATAGAAACATGTCTATAGGATTAATATTTTCTCAATTCTGCATTTTCACGTAGATACCATGCCTATAGGGTGTATATTTTCTTAATTCTGCATTTTTCACGTAGATACCATGCCTATAGGGTGTATATTTTCTCAATTCTGCATTTTCACGTAGATACCATGCCTATAGGGTGTATACTTTCTCAATTCTGCATTTTCACATAGAAAATTGGTCTATAGGATTAATACTTTAAAATGCTGCATTCTTCATATAGATACCATGCTCATAGGTTTTCTGCACTTCGCAATATATACCATGTCAATAAATCACTGCTAAAATTCTGCACATCACGTAGATAATATGCCTATAGGATTTTTCCTGCATTTTTGCACGTGCATCTGTTATTAGGCAATTCCACTTATAGGGCCTAAAATAAACCAATCATATCAATGACCTGCTTAGAAGATCTCTGCATAACAAGATTCGTAACACCTAGAAAGCATGCCTATAGGAGTAATCGATTAAAATCTGAAATTGCTCACTCATCTTTAAAATCAGTAGTAATTCGTTTAAAGTGCTCGCAGAACATACGATATTGTAACTTAAATATATTTTTTTTTGCAATCAGTTCGTTCTTCCCCCGTCTTTGAACTAATAGATATCATGTATATAGACCCTGTTTAACGCAGATAGATAGTTAGATAATTAATCAATCGTCAGTTTTTCTACAACTGCATCTAAGCAGGACTAATTCGGACTCCCTATTTGGAAAATATGTGGTGGATCAATTCTTCCTACGCTAATTTTAATCAAGGACCTAAACGGTATGTGTAAGACGTGCTAAACAATTTATTTCTCTAAATGAGGAGGCCTACTTGAGCCTTTAATTGCTTTATCTCCCCGTTAAGTGTATTATGTGTTTTTAATTGTCACCTTAGAATTTTATAAACCTCTGAAAAGCCAAGTTTCCTCCCTTTAGGATTAGTAGTCCTAAAAGCCTCCAGGACTGATTGGTGAGACGGGTAATAGTACGCTGTAGGTAGCAATACCATTCCGCGATTAATACCTTAACGGGGTGGGAAGGGTAGACATGGAGATGATGATCACACGATAACACTATGCGTACGATTGGTTACCGGTGTTGTATGGATGATCCGTGTGACCTAGGACCCCTTTCCTTATGTTACTTTGTTTAGTATCAATAAATTCTATCTTTTCAATTACCCAAAACCCCCCTTTAATTTTTTCACTGCATTATTCCTTTTCCTTCTAACTTTTCCTTCTTTGTTAATTTAATGTCATGACTAATTCTTGCACTTAGACTCTCCCTCAAACAAATTATAGATTCCAACATGCTTGTTTGCAACCCTTATGTGTAAATTTATTGATATACTTATTTACATTAAAGTCACAACATAGCATGGCCGGGAACCACAATAATGGATCTTGAGGGGTGCCTAACACCTTCCGCTCGAAATAATTTCTAGCCCTTACCCGAACTCTGGTTTTCAAATTCAAAACCCTTAGTGTCCTAATGCACTTAATTATTAGGTGACAACTCTTCAATTCCAAAAACCTTATTCCCAAACAGGAATAGATTTGTCTTCCCAAATGTCGTAAACTCGATTTCGCTTTAGAAAAAGGGGGTGTCGACAGTGGTCATCATGGTGGAGCTAGAAAGGCTATAAAGGTTTTGACTTGTGGATTCTATTGGCCTACCCTCTACAAGGACGCTAGTTAGATTGTCAAGCGTTGTGATGAGTGCCAAAGGGCCGGTGGGATTTCTAAGAAGAATGAGATGCCCCTTACCACTATTTTAGAGATTGATACCTTTGATGATTGGGGTATTGATTTCATGGGACCGTTCGTGAGCTCTTGTGGGAACACTTACATTTTGGCAGCTGTGGACTATGTGTTAAAATGGGTTGAAGCCATGGATTTACCTAACAACGAAGCTCGAAGCGTGGCGGCATTCTTGATAAAGAACATCTTCACAAGGTTTGGTACTCCGAGGGCCATTATTAGTGATGGGGGTTTGCTTTCTTGCAACCGAGCTTTTGATACCTTACTCACAAAGTATGGTGTCACTCATAAAGTCTCAACCCCCTACCATCCTCAAGCAAGCGGACAGGTTGAAGTCTCCAACCGGGATATCAAGGGTATTTTATCAAAGACTGTGAATGCCAACCGAACGGATTGGTAAAGAAAACTTGATGATGCCCTTTGGGCTTATAGGAAGGCCTAAAAGATGTCGATTGAGATGTCTCCATATTGATTGGTTTTTGGGAAGGCGTGTCAGCTTCCGGTAGTGCTTGAGCATAAGGCCATGTGAGCAATGAATAAGTTGAACCTTGAGTGGGATGTCGCTGCAAATCTAAGAGTGGAACAATTGAATGAGTTTGATGAATTCCGGTATCATGCCTACACAAGTTCATCCCTTTACAAGGAAAAGATGAAGTACCACTATGACAAGTACATCCACAACAAGGAGTTTAAAGAAGGTGATCTTGTGCTATTGATCAATTCCCGGTTAAGGATGTTTCCGGGCAAGTTGAAATCAAAATGGAGTGGCTCCTTTGAAGTAGTGAATGTAACCCCCTTTGGTGCTCTAGATTTGAAAAACAAGAAAGATGAGGTTTTTAGAGTCAATGGGCACCGGGTTAAACATTATCTTGGCAAGGTTGATGATGGACACATTATGGCGGTTCTTCATTTCAACTGATCGGTAATCTACGTCGTGTCGCGACGTTAAATTAGGCGCTTCTTAGGAGGCAACCCATGTGTTTTTTTCTTTTTCTTGGTTTTCTTCTTTAAATTAGATAGGCTTTGTTTTGTGCTAACTAGTTTTGATGTGCATGCAAGAATGGGTGTGCATTGCAGGGACTGTGAATGAAAAATTTGGCTAAGTGTCAAAATAGTGTGAACTGCACAAAAATTAAGCGGACCTCACAACCATTCTGCGGCCGCACAATTCTATGTTCGATCGCACAACTGGAAGGGCAAAAAAATGCATAGTCTCTGAAGTTTGCCTGTCGAAAGTTCTTAACACATTGCGGCCGCACACATTTTTGTGCGGTCCGTACTAATTCTGCGGCCGCACTCACTATTGTGCGGTCCGCAGCGATACTTCACAAGGGCAGGTAAGGAGTGCGGACCGCATCAAAATTATGCGGCCGCACTCAGGTAAAAATTTGGCCCCGATGGGTAAAAGTATAAATAGGGCTTCTCTCATCTTCTTACACTTTACGATCTTTTGAACCACGAAGCTAAGATAGCACAGTGCATTTCCCCAATGCTCTCAGTTCTTCCCTCATTTCATCAACTTAGATTCTCACATGCATCCTCATTATTGGTATGTTAATTTCATCTATAGATTCTTCATCTTTTGTTTTGTTTTGTTATTTGATTTAGGGTTAACTACATGCCTAAAAATGTCAATCGTTAGTCATTGTTGCTTAGATTCATGTGGGTAGCATCTTGAATGTTAATTGGGGCCTAGGTAAGTAGCTAAATATGTTTAATTTCTCAAACCATGACTAAATTGTGAAAAAGTTGCATGAACCCTAAGTCACTGCCCGTAACATTCAAATGGTGCAGTCGCACTCATTTTTGTGTGGTCCAACTGTGAGATTTGCAGCCGCATACACTTTTGTGCGGTCCGCAGCTCTCTAAGTTAGGATAATTGTGTGCATAAATTGTGCGACCGCACTCAAAATTGTGCGGTCCGCAGTGGTCTTGTGCGTCCGCACTCATTTTTGTGCATTCCCTACTGATGAAACATCAGAGACCCCAGTAGTCTGAACCTGGGGTTGTGCGGCCATAGTCTGCACTCTTGGTTGTGTGACCGCACTCACTTTTGTGCGGTCTGCACTGGGCAGTTTGCGGCTACACTCACTTTTGTGCGGTCCGCACTGCCCTTCTGAGACTGTTTTCCTGATAAACATTATGAGCTTCAATTCTAATTGGTTTCTATTACTTATGTGTTGCAGACAATGGTTCGATCACGTGGCAAAGGAGATATTTCAAAAGGGAGGGGAGAACCCTCCCGAGGCCGGGGTCGAGGCAGAAACAACCTTCCTCTATAAATCTAAAGAGTAATAAGTAAGAAAGTCACAGCCAATAGAGCCTCTAATACCTCTGAGACCACTGAGTATGTCCCCTCCAGGGAAACTTCTGAGGGTAACTCCGTGCAAGCACAGCCAGAAGCCCAATCACAACAAATCCCGGGGAGATTTCATTTGGTAGATGAGTCTTCTTCAGCTGCCAAATCGTCTGAAGGTGTCGAAGAGGGTAGTCAAGATTCTGAGCCCTCTTCCTCACATGCTCCACCTGCTCCAATCAATTTAGACGATGATGATAATGTCCCAGATGATGGTAGAGGGGGCGATACTGCAGTGGGAGGTTTAGAGAGGTCAAGGAAGCCAGAGATATGGGAGGATAGATTTGTCAGTGCCACTGCCTTTGTAAAGGTTAGGGAATGGTGGACATAGAGGTCGCTCACTCTTGAGCAACAATTCTTGATGAAGGACTTGAACAAGCACAACCCTGATATCCTTAGACAATTCCAGGAACGCAAAGGATGGAAATGGTTCACCCATAACGCTCTAGATGCAAATGAGCACTTGGTCAAAGAATTTTACGCAAATGTTTCTCATATCAAAAAGGTTACAAAGGTGACCAAAGTCACAATCTGAAAATCCGTTTTGATCCCTGTGCACTGAATTCATATGTGGGGTTTGAAGAAGTGGAGTTAGTGCAGTATTTGGAGAAGCTAGCTATGGGTGATGTAGCTCGCTCGTGGCTAGCTGAGATTCTGGCAATCCGTGGGTCAACACCTCCGTGGATCACAGCAGGGGTTCCAATAGTCCGAGTTACCCTAAACTTTGAAGCAAAAGGGTGGCAGACGTTCGTGTGTAGCCGGATTGATCCATGCCTTAATGAAAACATCCTCCCACATCCCCGTGCAGTTTTGGTGGCATCCATTATGGCTAGGTATCCGATTGATGTTGGTGCCATCATGTCCACCAACATCTCTTTAGCTGTCCAGAAGGGTGAAGGATCCTATCCATACCCGAACATCCTCACAGAATACTTCAAGGATCACAAGGTGGAGCCGAGGCATTATGACACCGAGGTAAAGGCCAAGAAGCCTTTCTCATGGTACCACCTCCAAGGAGCTGACAACCCGATATTCAAGGGTAAAGCCGCTACCTCCGCTGGCCAGTCTGAAGAGCCGGCAGCAGTGGTTACTAATTCAGCTGTCGAGCCTTCCACAGCAGCCGGTACTTCCACCGGTACAGCAGCCATGTCACCTTCATCTTCCGGACCACCTACTTCTGCTAAGCTATCAGTGCCATTACTAGTGCCGAATTCATCTACTTATCCTCAGACTACGCTACGAGTCTCCCAGACATTGGCGACTCTCAACAAATGGATATAGGCAACTACTACAAAGCTGACTGATATATCCGGTGTTGTTGCAGCACAATCCTCAGCCCCAGCAGAGCCACAGGTACCTCCGTCAGTAGAGGAACATTGAAGAAGATTCTGGAGAACCAGAAGACCATTACGAATACTCTAGAGGCACATGCGATAGTCATTGAGGATTTGAGAAAGCAGGTCAAAAAGATGAAAAAGTCTCAAGCATCAAAGAGGTCAGTGGACAAGTTGAGAAAAAAGGTCGCCAAGATTGCGTCTGCTGGAGATCTGCCATTGGACCTACTTATGGAGACTTCAGTCCCAGCAGCACAGGCAGCACCAACAGTTCCTTGAGGCACGAGAGGCAGCAGTCGGCCAGTCTGAGAAGCCGGTTACGACTTCCCACACTGTTGAGGAGATTATCTAAATGCTTAGCAACCCTGTTGTCCTTCAACCAGGTGATGATGAGATACAGCTTGAGACCGAGGGTCCTGATGATCCTATGCAGACTGAGACCACATAGGGAGTTCTCTTAACTCTCTACCCTTTCCCTGTTCTTATTTTTGTTAAGCATTGAGGACAACGCTTATTTTTATTTGGGGGGTGGTCTATTTTGATTATTTTACTTTGACATTTGACATTTGGGCTGTAATAACTCTGATACTATTTTTCTTTCGTCTTTACTTTCCTTTTGGTATGTATATATTCTCCCTAGTTGATGTAGATATTCATTTCCCTTATGTATACATTCATTTATTTCATTTTCCGTAGTTTATTTCATAGCTTCTTTAGTTTACTCTTCCTTAGTAGTATAACTTCTTATTTACTATAGTAGCTTCTTTTTAATTTGCTAGCTTTTTTTTACGTTTTGAGTGAGCAATAAGCCTTTAGTTTTCTTATGTCATGGTTCTTTCCAAAGGTGGATTATGTGTGAACCGGTTGGCTCCTCCCAACGATGAATGGCGTGACAACCTTCTTAAGAGATTGAGTCCGTTTTCTTTTATGTTTTGGAAAATATAGTAGTAATGAATAAAGGGATCTGAAGCATGCTTCACTTGGTACTATGGTTAAAAAAAAGTTGTTGGCAGAAAATAGCTCAAATTGTGACCCTTCTACTTCTTGTGTTGACTTAAGCAGTCATCGAGTGGTTCAAATCGAGCCATTTGTGATTCTCAATCTTAGATAGGGTTTTTGTGGGCCCTCGACTCCATTCTCTTTAGCAATACTGAAGCGTGAGAGATGAGATGTTTAGTTACAAGTCCAAGTACCCGTGCTAATGATCTAGAACTTGCCCCGAATGTTTTTCTAGGCAAAATTCTAAGTGTAGCATGGCTTGAGAAATGATTGTAGGCTCTCCTTGATCCAATTTGAAATCTTCCATAGCCTACCAATGTGATCCCTAGTCAACCCCTTCGAGCCTAAGCCCTTTTTCTTTCAAAAACCACGTTACAAGCCTTTATCCGTTCTGTAATGAACCTCTCTTGGCACCCAATCTTTCCCTAACATTCTTGAGAAAAAAATGACAAAAACAATAAGTTTGGGAGAGAGACGAGGAGATTAAAGTGATAAAAGGTACAAAAAAGAGAAAGAAATGAAGAAAAGGGAAGGCAAAGAAAAGAAAGAAAGAACAAAAAGAAAAATGCCAAAAAGAAAGTGAATAAAGTGAAGAGTTGAAGGGAATTCAAAAGATAACAAGGAGGAAAGGCTGAAGGAAATAGAAAAGGAGAAAAATGAATGTCATGATCAAGAAAGAGTGACGTTACGTCCCTCTAGTTCCCCCGAGGAAGAAGAAAATGACTCAAAGAGTCGACAAAGTAAGAGCCGTAAAGAGAAAATGGGGTGCTTAAGGAAAGATGAAACCATTCTATTCCAACAAGTCCTACCTTGGTCCAAAAGCCTTCATCACATCCCGCAAAAGACCTACATGATTTCAAGTTGAGTGAGCTTACATTAGTGGTGATTTACATAATGGGCAAGCTTATGGTACTTGAAGCCGGACTTGTGACGTTCTTTTGAGAGAGATGAGCGAACTTTTCACAATCCTTGCTTCGAGTGTTAAATTCTAAAGTGAGATTTGCTAATGGAGAGTAGAGGAGTAGGAGTTTGGGACCACAATGACCTACATGAAAGAGAGAGCTTCCTGGATGAATAGAGTCAACTCTTGATACTCTAGTGTCACACTAGAACTATTGTACTCAAAAAGTCAAATCATTGCATTGTTGATAATTCATATGTGTTGTGGGTAATTGTTGGTCCCGATTGATGTGTAATTGATTCACCTTAGGCTAGCTGAAATATCCTTTCTCTAGCGGAGGTGGGAATTGCCTTATTTGCTTGAGGACAAGTAAAAGCTTATGTTTGGGGGAGTTGATAAGTAGGGATTTTGATCGCTTATTTGCTCTCTTTTTTTAGCTCAAAAATGCTTAAAGGTATTCCCGGAAACAAACGAAATGTGCTTACTTGCAGAAATATGGGAAATGAGCCAATAAAGTCAAAATCAACTCATAAAGGAGTCAAAAGTAAACAAGAACTAAATAAGGGCAAAAAGGCCAGCAGTGCGGACCGCACAATTCTAGTGCGACCGTAAAGGGGAGATTCAGAGAGTAGTGTTTGGGCCAGCTAAAGGCATGAGAACCACACCAAAATTGTGCGGCCGCATTCATTATTATGCGGTTCGCAGGATCGAAGAATCAGAGTACTGTTTGAAGTCCAAAAGCAAGGAGTGCAGACCGCATCATTTTTGTGCGGCCGCATAATCAGAAGTGCGGCCGCACCCATTTTTATGCGTACCGCAAAAGCCCCGAAGTTCCAAGCCAAGTTCCAAAGAATGTGGATCGCACGATAATTGTGCGATCGTAGAAGCTCATTGTGCGGACCGCACCAGAATTATGCGGCCGCACAACCTTCGCAGGGGCATTTTGTCAGATATTTTCACCTTAGTATAAATAGAACTTTTTGTCAGTTTTAGGTTAAGTTTAGTTTTCAGAAGTGCTGCTGAGACATTTTCTTTACTGTTTTGAGTAATTTTGTACTAGATTAACTTCTAAACATTAGATTTTCTTTGTCTAATCAATTATTATGCATTCTATCTTAGTTTCTCCTGGTATTTCTTTATTTTTCATAAGTAGCTAAATCTTTAGCTAGGGTTGTGGCCCAACCCTAGTGTGGGTACTTAATGGGTATTTAATTTAGGGCTTGTTTGTGATTAGGTTAGTGATATATAGCTTTGTTTATGCTTGAATTCTAGAATTAATGGTTGCAAACATTGATTCATGCCTATTTGACTTAGTCTCTACTTTAGAAAGAGAGACTAAGTCTAGGAAAACTTGGATAACAAGGAATTGGGGTGAACTGAAGAAATTGATAGCCCCAATTAAAGGGTCAAATCTAGAGATAGTAAGACCTGACTTGAGCATATATCACTTGATTTGTGCAATGCCTATTTGGACTTAAGAAAGCCAAATTGGGCAAGATCACTCAAACTACCGAGAGGTATAGAGGGTGTAATTGCGCGTGATTGATATATTACGACCCTGAATAATCGAACTTGCCCTAGAGTTTACAACCCGTTAGGTAACCACCTAGGTGGAAGTCACGACCCTAGATCCTTTATCATTTGAAAAATAACCAAAAACAAAAAACATTATCTTTTAGTTTATTAATTGGAATCAATAGTTTTGAAAAAAAGAAAGTAGAAATAGAAACAACCAGCAAGAATATGGAAGTGCAAATTGAGGCACATTATACAATTACATTAGGTGTATACCTAATCCCATCTCTAACTCCTTTAGGAATCGACCCTGACTCGCATTGGGTTTTATTATTGCTTTGATCGCCTCACTACCTATAATTGTGGTGTGAGTTTGGGCGACATCACGATACAATATGAAGCTCAACCCGGAAAAATGCACATTAGGGGTCGGATCCAAAAAAATTATCGGGTTCATGGTATCCAACCGGGGAATCGAGATCAATCCCGATAAAATCAAAGCTATAGAAGACATCACCGTGGTGGATATTGTTAAGGCCGTTTAGAGGCTAACCAGGCGTATAGCCGCCCTGGGCCGGTTCAAATCAAGCTCCTCAAATAAAAGCCATTGATTCTTCTCACTATTGAAGAAGAATAACTTTACTTGGACCCCGGAGTGCCAACAAGCCTAGGAGAACTAAAACAGTACCTTTTGAATCCACCCCTAATCCATACCTCGTAGCGGATGAACAGTTGTACCTTTACTTCGCGGTATCCGGAGTGGAGGTAAGTGGATTCCTAGTCCGAAAAGAGGAAGGTATGCATTTTCCTGCTTATTATGTTAGTACAACTCTAGGCGAGGCAGAAACAAGGTTGCCTCACCTGGAAAAACTGGCGCTCGCTTTGCTAAGCGCCTCCAAAAAGTTGAAATCGTACTTTCAGTGACACCCCATATGTGTCATAACCTCTTACCTACTAAGTAACTTTATGCAAAAACCCGAGCATTCATGTCGGTTGGCCAAATGAGTACTGATTCCGAACCGCCATCAAATCACAATTCTTGGCAGACTTCGTAGTCGACTCTACCCCGGCCATAATACCCGAAGTTGAAAAGGAACTGTTGTTAACCTCGGGGACTTCCTCGGGAATCTGAACCCTCTTTACGGATGGTACTTCGAACGCAAAGGGGTTCGGACTCGACATCGTGTTGAAGCCGCCTGCGGGAAACATAGTTAGGCAGTCTATTCGAACTGTGAAATTGACTAACAATGAGGTCGAGTATGAGGCCATGATTACAGGTCTCAAATTGGCTAAAAGCCTTGGGGCTGAGGTGGTCGAAGCTAAGTGTGATTCCCTCCTTGTGGTAAATCAAGTTAATGGAACGTTCGAAGTAAAAGAGGAATGAATGCGAAGGTATTTAGACAAATTGCAGGTAACGCTGCATCAATTCAAGGAATGGACCCTTCAGCACGTGCCTCGAGATCAAACTAGTTATACCGATGCTTTGGCTAACTTAGGGTCATCGTTTGATGATGATGAATTCAGTTCTGGAACAGTCGTACAACTCATGATATTGGTAGTGGAATAAGGCCACGCCGAAATAAATTCAATTAAGTTTAACTTGGAAACAAGTACATAGAATACTTGAAGATTGGAATGTTTCCCTCGAATCCTAAAGAATCGAGAGCTCTACGTACGAAGGCGGCCAGGTTTAGCCTGTCCAAAGGTACTTTGTTCAGAAGAACATTCGACGGCCCGCTCGCCATATTCTTGGATCGGGAGATACCGCATACATTTTGAGAGAAGTTCACGAAGACACCTACGGAAACCATTCAGGGGCGGAATCTTTAGTTCGGAAGATAATCAGGGTTGGCTACTACTGGATCGACATGGAGAAAGATGCAAAGGACTTTGTACAAAGATGCAACGGCTGTCAGAGACACACACCGATGATCCATCAACCCGGAGAGCTACTAAATTCAGTCTTGTCCCAATGGCCGTTCATGAAGTGGGATTGGACATCGTCGATCCCCTGCCATGAACACCTAGTAAGGCCCAATTTTTATTGTTTATGACCGATTATTTTCTAAATGGGTCGAAGCTCAAGCATTCAAGAAAGTCCAGGAGAAAGAAGTCATAGACTTTATTTGGGACCACATAATATGCAGGTTCCGGATACCGTATGAGATTGTGTGTGATAATGGGAAGCAATTCATCGGCGGCAAGGTAAACAAGTTTTTCGGAGATCACAAAATCAAAAGGATCTTGTCAACACCCTATCACCCTAGTGGAAACGGACAGGCAGAGTCAAAAAACAAGACCATACTTCAAAACCTTAACAAGAGATTGGCCGATGCCAAAGGGAAATGGAAGGAAATTTTGCCCAAAGTCTTGTCGGCATACTGGACAACCTCGAAATCTAGTACCGATGCCACTCCATTTTCATTAGTCTATGGTGCCGAAGCACTAATACCGGTCTAAGTGGGAGAACCAAGCCTCAGGTTCCGATATGCTACCGATCAATCAAACAGTGAGGCCATGAGCACGAGCCTGGAATTATTGGATGAAAGGCACTAGACCGCCATAATCCGTCCCAAAAATAGCTGATAGAAAGGTACTACAACCGAAGAGCCAACCTCTAACACTTCAAGATTGGCGACATGGTGTTAAGAAAAGTAACACTGCACACTCAGAACTCGAACGAGGGGAAGCTGGGGACAAATTGGGAAGGACCATATCTAGTCATCGGAATTACAGGCAAAGGCTCGTACAAACTCGAAGCATGAAACGGTGCACAACTACCGAACAACTGGAATGTGAGGCACTTAAAGTGGTACTACTGCTAAGGTACGATCTTATTTACCTTTTTATAATATTATGAATCGGGCTAACACTTGCAAGCAACAACCAAAGGAGAATGTGACTATTAGCTCTGAAAGCACGCGTTGCACTCTTTTTTCCTAAACCGATTTTGTCCCAAATGGGTTTTTCGGCAAGGTTTTTAACGAGGCAATAGTAAATCGTACTAACTTAGATTTAAAGACCGGTTTTAAATCGGAGTAAATGGTCGCATAAACAGTATCCAAGCCCTCTCAGGATCGACCACGAATACTAGGGGCCATCACCCTCGGGTTAGGCTTCTTAGCAAGGAAATAAGGAATTTTGTACTTACAGCTTAGGCTCGACGGTTAGGATTTATTGTAAAGGCCAAACGATCAAGTGAATTGTGCCTATGTAGGCCACCTTAGCCATAATACAATATTTACATGCTTTCAATCATGTACTTTAAACACAGAAATGAAAGAAAGTTTCCACCTTGCTATTACGTATTCTTGCCTCTTAAAGCATCGAGCCTAAGGGCTATCCATATTCGGGCCTATCAAGCGCAAGGGTTACCCCTACCCGAGCCTCAGGGCTATCCTATTTAGGGAATATCAAGCCCAAGGGCTACCCCTACCCGAGCATAAAGGCTATTCCTATTCGAAGACTATCGAGCCCAAGGGCTTACCCCACTCGGGGACTGTTGTGCGAAATAAGTCGGGCAACTCGGGCTATCAAATCCCGTGGGCACAAAACCTATTAGGTAGTGCCTAAACCTAAAAGGCTCCGGCCACACTAAAAAATGGCTCGGAGATGTCCGAAGCCCGTAATCAAAACATAAGGCATTCAATAAAAATTCAAAACCTGCCAAAAGGTTACTCTTGAAAAAAGCATCGTCTAAAATCACCTAAGCGTCTTGGAAAAACTTCTGGTCACTCCGAGTTTTTAAAGCTTCGAGAAAATAAAGTTGCATCGAAATTAGGCTCTGTTTGGACCTCCGAAAAAAATGACTTATTACTATATTTGATTCTATGCTAAAGCATTAGAAATATTGCAAGAATAGAAATTATGAAAAGATGCTAAAAATTAGAGACTCGAAATTGCCAAAAAGGGAAATTTTATATATTCCGATAAACTAAAAAAGTTCTAAGGCACTCATGCCTGAGCTTCACAGGGGTCCGATTCGTCGCCAGAACCATCGGAGCCTTCGGATCCTTTGGAACCCTCAGAGCCCTCCTTACCTTTGGGCTTGGATAGTTTCTTCTTCTTCTTCTTCCCCCATGGAAGCCCCGGGCTATCTCGTGACGGAGGTATCAACGGACAAGGGCACGTCCTCGTCCCCTTCCAAAGGCCTAAGTTCGATGGTCTTAGGCAAACCTACAAAAGAAGGAAGAAAGATCAGTATGACGTAAGTTAAAAGCATGGAAATAACTATTCGGAGGAGGACCTTACCATGAGAATTGGCCTCCCATCGGCCCTTCAAAAGCTTGTGCCATGCGCTCGGAGTACGACATCTGTTTGCAGGTGACTTCGATCGACTCCTTAAGCCGGGGGACCGCATTTAGAGCCCAGGCAACAGCTGCACAACCACAAGTATGAATGATAAGAAAGAAAATGAAGAAAAAATTGATGCTTAAGGACAGACTGCACTTACGAGATGCATTCCACTTCTCAGGGAATGACATGAACTCGGGAGGGATCAAGTCTTCAGTCTTCACCCGAACAAAGCGTCCCTGCAAGCCCCAGTATCGATCTTCGTCAATGCTCGAAAAGGGGGCCTTGCTGGCCCGACGAGTAAGCTTGATTATTCCCCCTCAGAAAAATCCGGGATTGTATAGACAAAGCAGGTAGTCGATGGTAAACTGACGAGACTCTGTGTTATTTACAAAATAACAAAGGAGGATCACGATCCTCCATAGAGACGGGTGGATTTTCCCTAGGCACATTTTGTATTTCTTACAAAAATCTAAAATAACTAGGTCCACCGGGCCGAGCGTTAGGGGGTAAGTGTAAATACTTAAGTACCCCTCCACGTGGGTAGTAATAGCTTCCTCGGGTCAGGGGACTACATATCCTTACCTTCCAATTTACAGTCCTCTCGGACCACGGGAAGGACGTCTTCGGTCATGGAGCATATGTACCTTAATGCTCCTTTACCCCGGTCCTGCTTGGACGAGGGTTTCTTGACCTTGAAGTCGTCTGCAATTGAGCAGCCCCCAAGAATAAACATTTTCAAGGGGGCTCGGGAGCCGATTCGGTGGCAGCCGACACGGTGGAAGCTACTACGGGAGCTGCCGTTTCAAGGAAAACGACTTCAGGAGAAACCACCTTAGCAACAGTGGCCGGTTGGGAAGATGAAGAGGCAACTTGTTGAGGAACTAATTTAGATGTTTTAGCCATTATTATTTGGAAAAGTTTGAAATTTTAAAGAAAGAATACGAAGGTTCGAAAGAACGAGTTCGAAGGATGAAGAACAAAGAATAAATATTTGAGGGAAATCTAGGTAAAAACCTAAGAACAACTATGACAAATTGAAGATCAAAGATGAAGATGAAGAAGGTTGATAATAGCTAAGGAATTCAGAGGTAGAAGCTTGTTCGGAAAGTAGGAAAGGAACAGGGGATAAAAGCTTTTAAAGGGGAGGTTCGCGTCCCATCGCATTTGGGGGTAACCAACCGATGATTGACACGTGTCCAAAGTCAGAACGAGGCGACTGATGGGACGTTTCGAGTTCTTCGTCATTTCTGTTGTAACGTATGGAGGAAGGAACCAGAGAAAATATCGTTTCTCGTTGTTTCAGCGAACCTACTCTCTGAGAAACGAGGGGACTATCTGTGTACGGACAAAACCGGGGATAATGAGCATCTGGATTTCTCGGTGGGGCAGACGAAGCTAGGAGGTAACTATAAGGAATCAAAATCAAACCTGGGAACCTCCTGTATCAAGGCCCGAACAAAATACCTACCTCCGGAGCAATCGAGACCATGCCCCCAGACCCGATTTGAACTCCAAGACCTCAGAAAGCATTGCCAAATGTCCGCACACGATTAACCAAGGGGTTGTGATATCCGTGGCCGACCAGATATCACAGCATGAATCTCGGCCCGTATCGGTAGTTGATTAGTGATTAGCGAAAAGGAAGATCTTTATCTTTCTTAAAATTGTACTTAGGGTAAAACTCTCCTACTATATAAAGGGGAAGTTTATTGTTCAATACCCTCTCTGTAACATATACCAAGGCAATATACGCCTGTTTTTCTGTTTCTAAAAGTTATTTAAAGTTCTTACTTTTGTTCATAAGTTTTTCATAAATGTTGGCTCCGAACCGAAAGCAGTCTACTTGTTAAGCTTTTAATCAAGCCCGGATTCAATATCACTACTGGTTTGGCTGTTTATTCTATTTTTCATTTGCTTATCTAACGTTATAAATCACTTGTATTGAATTAATCCACATATCCTTAAAATCGCGTATAAATTCAATTATTATCTTTTTTTCAACGGTAAACACCATTATTTATTTCTTTGAGCTTTTTGATGACTAAACTGATTATACATAACAACTAAATGAATCAGACAAAATTTCCAAACAAGGAAATGCTACTTAAAAAAATGTTTGCAATAAATGCCAAATTAATTATCGGAATTGGAAAATTGCTAGACTTCTAAGTTAACATGTTTTCTTAACTTCAAAATTTATTTAATAGGACAACCAAATTTGGACGTTTTATGCAGTGCTTCAAAATTGATTCTTACTCTTAGTTTAAGTAACTTTTTTCTTTGTTTTTAAATGTAATTTCAAACTTTTTAAGGAAGGTTGGGAAAGGATAAAGAATGAGAAAGCCCTTGGTGACATTCGAATACTGCACCTTTTTAAGGCAAACATCGTCATTGTCTCGATTGATCAAACTACAAATTTCCCACGGGTCGTTTTTGAATAAATTATACTGGGATGACAATATGAGAATTATATTTTGGCTTAATAAAGACAAATTTATCCCGCTTATTTATAGATATTTTGTTTATTGGATTAAAAACTTGATGTACAAGATTCTGATATAAATATAATTTTGACTTTGATAAAACTTTACAACAACGCCGACCCAGTATAGTATCACAAGTGGGGTCTGGGGAGGGTAGTGTGTACGCAGACCTTACCTCTACCCCGATGGGGTAGAGAGGCTGTTTTCAATAGACCCTCGGCTCAAGAAGACGAAAAGACAAAAAGAGAAAATATATCAGTACCATTATGGAACTAATAACAACAACATAAGAACCAGTGAATAGATGAAAGGTAGAAATAATGACCAGTAAATAATGCCCGGCACTATGAAAACGGAAGAGTACAATAAATACAACACTAACCACTAGTAATCAAAGACTAATCCTATCAGCCTAGCCTCACACTGGAAGACTAAATATGCTCAACTACTACTAACCCACAACCTTAATGCTGGACCTCCATAGCTTCCTATCGAGTGCCATGTCCTCGGAGATCTGAAGTCTCGCCATAACCCGCCTGGTCACCTCTCCCCAATACTTCTTAGGCCGCCCTCTACCTCTCCTCATACCCACCAACGCCAACCGCTTGCACCTCCTTACCGAGGTATCCAAGCTCCTCCTCTGAACATGCCCGAACCATCTGAGTCTCGCTTCCCGCATCTTGTCATCAATAGGAGCCACGTCCACCTTCTCCCTAATATCTTCATTCCTAATCTTATCCATCCTAGTATGTCCGCACATCCACCTCAACATCCTCATTTCTGCTACATTCATCTTCTGGGTATGTGAGTTCTTAGCTCGCCAACACTCAGCCCCATACAACATGGCCGGCATAACCACCGCTCTATAAAACTTACCTTTGAGTAGTAGAGGCACTTTCTTGTCACACAGGACTCCAGATGCTAACCTCCATTTCATCCACCCCACCCCTATACGGTGTGTGATATTCTCGTCGGTCTCCCCTCTCCCATGGATAACTAACCCAAGGTACTTGAAATTGCCTCTCTTGGAAATGACCTGCGGTCCAAGCCTCACGTCCATGCCCTCTTCCCTCGGCTCGGCACTGAACCTACACTCAAGATATTCCGTCGACGTCCTGCTCAACTTGAAGCCCTTTGACTGAAGGGCCTGTATCCAAACCTCTAGCCTCTCGTTAACGCCTCTCTGCGTCTCGTCAATCAGAACAATGTCATCAGCGAATAACATATACCATGGCACCTCTCCTTGAACATGGTATGTCAGTGCATCCACTACCAGAGCAAATAGGAATGGGCTGAGCGCAGATCCTTGGTGTAACCCTATAACAACCGGGAAATACTCGGAGTCGCCTCTCACTGTCCTAACCCAAGTCTTAGCTCCATCATACTTGTCCTTAATCGCCCTAATGTAAGCAACCGACACACCTTTAGCCTCTAGGCATCTACAAAGAACCTCTTTAGGAACTTTGTCATACGCTTTCTCCAGATCAATAAACACCATGTGCAGATCCTTAAACTCTTATTTTTAATTTTAACCTTGGATTTCTTAAGATTTTAAGAGAACTTTGGTGAAGAGCACGTACATCATTTTGTTGTTTTATCTTGAGATTGTTTTATTCCTAATTGAGTATGGTATAAAAATAATAGGCCAAAGTATCACGTGCTTAGTAGCTAACTAAGTACACGTGCAGAATTTGACAACTCGCTCACGATCTTACACAACTTGCTCATGTTCTTGCTATGCCAAGTCAGCTTTACTACACCAAAGATCGCTAAGAGAATGTTAGAAGGAACATAAGAGAATTGTTAAAGGAAGCTTTGTATTTGAGAGAACTTGAATTGCTAACAAATGAATGGCCCCCTTTATATACTAGTCTCCAAGGGGCTAGTGTGTAAATATTAAATGTTACACAAGTCCTTAATATTTACAAGATAAGGGCTTTCTCTAGAATTCTCTACAAGCCTAGAAGGTTCCAAGGATTTTCCTAGCAAATCCATAGGGATCTAGGGTCTTCCAAAGGAAATATCCATACTTCTCTAGAATCTTCTCACAAATGCTAGCCTTCCTCCTACGTAAGCTTCCACATGGCATTAATATATGCCAAATGGTGCCTATGTGGCATGATTACATGGCGGATCATCACATTCTCTCCCACCTAATGTGGCAACGACTACGATGCAATGCTGCTGCATATACTCTCGGATCTTATCTTTGAATCGTTCACATATGGCCTCATCTGGTGATTGCCCCTTCAAATGGACGAGGAACATAGAGGTGGCTTTCTTCCCTTGTTTTTGGTTGGCCTAGTAATCCATGATAACCTCAATCTCCCGATCATGTGAGGCGGTGATTGTAATAGGCGCTCGATTTGATTGGCCCCTACTCGGATCATTCTTATCTTCATGATATGGCTTAAGCATGCTGGCATGGAAGATAGGGTAGATCTTAAGATACAATGGCGTATCAAGCTTGTATGAGATGTTGCCTACCTTGGCGACAATCTTAAATGGCCCCTCGTACTTGCGAATCAGATTCTGACGCATGCCCCATAGTGCCTTGAACTGTCTTGGGTTAAACTTCACCATGACCATGTCCCACCTCAATAGTCAATGGGATGCCGCTTACGGTCCGCAAACTTCTTCATCTTCTTAGCTACCTTATCCAAGTATGACTTAGAAGTGTCAAGCTGCTCCTTCCATTCTTTGGCCATATAATAAGCCCCCAAACTCATTCCCTCGAACGCGATTCGCAATGAATGTGGATTTTGTGGCAACTGGCCTGTGGCTAGCTTAAATGGTGTCCGCCCTGTGGACTCACTCCACTGCATTATAAGAGAATTGGGCGATGTCGAGGAGCCTTGCCCAATCTTTCTGATGCGCGCTTACATAATGCCTCAAGTAGCAATATAGTAAGGCATTGACCCATTCCGTTTGTCCATCCGTCTGTGGGTGGAAACTAGTGGAGAAGTGCAGTTCCGTGCCAAGTATGTCGAATAACTCTCTCCAAAAGTTCCCAGTAAAACGGGGGTCTCGATCACTGATAATATGCCTTGGTAAGCCCTAATACTTCACCATGTTCTTAAAGAATAGCTTGGCGGCTTCCTTGGCAGTGCAACCTGGTGAGGCGGGCATGAAGGTGGCATATTTGGAAAATCTATCCACGACCACCATAATATTACCATAGCCGCTGAACTTCGGTATGCAAGTGATAACTTCCATAGTCACGCTCTCCCATGGACGCTCAGTAACTGGTAGTGGCTCCAAAAGTCCTCCAGGTTGTTGTTGCTCAACCTTGTCTTGTTGACAGACAAGACTAGTCTGCACATAACACTCTATGTTATCTCACATGTGTGGCCAATAGTAGATTGATTCAACCAAGGCCCTAGTGCGACGCTGGCCTGGATGAAAAACCCACATTGTGTCATGACTCTCCCTTGTGATCCACCGTCTAATATCTTCAAACTTAGGCACGTAGACCTACCGACCCGTGGTAAGCAATAGACCATCTTCTACCCAAAAACGTTTCGTCTTGCCCTGGTTGGCTAAATCGATAAGCTGTTTGGCTGCTGGATCATGCTGCATGCCTTCTTTTATAGCCTCACGAATGTCCCAACTTGCTGAAGTAATAGCGGAAAGCTCGGCTTTCCGCTCAAGGCATCGGCTATAACGTTATCTTTGTCCGGATTATACTCCATCACTTGATCAAACTTGGCCAAGAAATCCCGCCACCTAAACTGTTTTGGTGTGAGATTCTTCTGCGTCTGAAAGTAGCTAGTAGCCACATTGTCGGTCTTGGCCACGAACCTCGGCCCGAGTAAATAATGTCTGCATGTACGAAGGAAATGCGTAATGACAGTCATCTACTTCTCTTGCACCGTGTAATGCTGCTCCATCTCATTTGACTTGCGGCTCTCAAATGCTATGGGATGCTTATCCTGCATCAGGACCCCCCCCCCCCTAATGGCAAAGTCTGAGGCATCTGTGTGCACCTCAAATGTCTTGGCAAAGTCAGGTAATGCCAAGACTGGCTCCTCTGTTACAGTTGTATTAAGGCCTTCAAGCGCCTTTTGACAATGCTCCGGGCAAACCCATGGCTTGTTCTTCTTTAGCAACTTAGTCAATGGTGCGGCATTTGCTGAGTAGCCAATGCTGAAACGACGATAGTAGTTAACAAGGCCAAAGAAGGATCTCAACTCAGTTACCTTTATAGGTGCCTCCCACTCCTGGATAGCACATACCTTAGCCTCGTCCATGCGTAGTTCGCCATTGCTAATGACATGGCCTAAGAAGTGCACCTTTGATTGCGTAAACTCGCTTTTCTCCCTCTTGATGTATAGCTTGTTTTCCCGCAAGACTTGGAAAACCTTCCTTAAGTGCTCCATGTGCTCCTCCAAGTTGTTGTTGTAGATGGCTATGTCGTCTAGGTAGACTACCATGAACTGATCAAGGTAGGGATGGAAAATCTTGTTCATAAGGGTGTAAAATATGGCCGGTGCATTGGTTAAGTCGAAGGGCATCACCAACAACTCAAAGGCTCCATATCTCGTCACACATGCTGTCTTCGGCTCATCCCCTTCTGCAATGCGAACCTGGTAGTAGCCTTTGCGACGATCCACGTTGGCAAAGTATATTTTCATTTATTGTCCACCAATTAAGCCTCCAATTAGGAAAAAAGAGTAGACTTAAACATTGCATTTTTTTAGCTTATGTCTTAAAATAAGTCGGTAGGAACATAAGTCTACTTGTCAAAAAATAAACTAGATTCACATAGCAATATTGGTTATGTGACTCACATACTAGTATAATAGTATTACTGTTAAGTTACTAGTTTGATTTGACTTGGATACATGTTACAGGGACATTCATTTTCTTTCATAGGCGTACATCATATTTGCTAGCACTTTAGTTTATAGCCCAATGGTTACACGTGGCATATCCATACTTGCTGTATTTTAAAATTTTTATACTCTTTAAATTAACCATGGAAATTATAGTAACGAGAAGTTATGTTCATCAAACTATAAGAATATGTTTATGGCTAAAAGATTGCAATTGATATGATGATTTCAGACTCCCACCGTAGCTGATGAATAGCTAACTTTTTTTTTTTTTTCCATTTGGTATATGGTATTTATTTTGGGGTTCGAAAGTCTCGCTTTGAGGATATAATGCTACTAAAGGCAATTTTATATATAGGGTTTAAACTCGAAAATTCTAGTTAAAGACGGAGAAGTACTTCTCACACCACCAGAATCTTTGAACTGTTATATTTGGTTCATATTATCTACCAATTAAAAAAAATATCCTTTGAAAAAAAAAAGACTTTTGATAGTTTTAATTATAAGTATTTTGGTCTAAACTATAAACTTTTCTTAAACGTTTTATTTAATTATTAGTCCACTATTTAAAGCAATAACGGTGATTTGAAAAAATAATAGATTTTTTATATAATTTTTAGAAAATTTAAATATTTAAAAAAAATGCAATTTATGAAAGCGCATAGTAGGAAATACTTTGTTCAATTCGAAGATAAATATCAGCTTAAAATCTGGTAAATTATCCTCACCTTTTACGTAAAAAATCCGCCACTCATTCCTCAAACTGGTTGATGGTCCTCTGTTTTCTTTTATTATACAATCTCCAAAACTGGTATATTGTCTGGAGTAAAGGTATAAGTCACTTGATTGTTGAAGGGGAGGATTAACTACATTAGTAGCGTAACATCTTTAATTTTTTTCCGTTTCTTCATTGCTTCCTTATACTCTTTCCATTCACTTTTACTTGGTATGTATACTAAAAATAAATTTTCATATTTACTTGTCATTTTATGCATATCAAGAGAAGATAATTTTTTTTTTCATGTTATACCTATAATATTTATTGCTCATTTCAAATCATTTTCTCAAATCCAATAAATGCATCAATTAATATGAGTATCATGGTAAATTATGCACTTCATTTATTATTTTTAATGAGCGTGAAAAGTTAAAACGTGCCAAGTAAAAGTGAACCGAATGAGTAGTAAAACAAAAAAATCATTCTTTTCTTCTTTTCCTTACCTCATATCCTTAAACTTGTAAATTATCCTCTCTTTTATCCTTTTTCCTACCCCCACTCCCCACTCAACCAAACACCTTCTCATCTTAGTGTGTCCTTAGATCACTCATTACGAACTTTATCTTTCACTTACTTGAGATCACCGGTAAACTCAGGAATTTCATCTAGGTGTTCAAATTTGGAATAAAAAAAATCTCTTCAATAAAGAGTGTTCAATATATATTATATACTATTAAAATTTAATATTTTACCTATATATATACTGTAATTTTTTGACGAAGGCTGTGTATTTTCGCCCCTACTTGAGATGAGAAGGGTATAGTATGTAAAAAAGAAGAGAAATAGTGCTCTATCAGTTTACTTTTATTTGACATGTATACTAAAAATAAATTTTTATTTTTACTTGTTTACGCATGAAGCTAAATTTTTTTTCTGTTATATCCATGGTATTTATTATTCAACAAATTATTTTTTCAAATGTAATAAAATATGCATCAATTAATATGGATATCATGGTAAATTATTATTTTTTAAAGTACGTGTAAAATCAAAACGTGGCAAATAAAAGTGACCGGACGGAGTAAAAGATAGATTTTGGAAGTCTGAAACGGCGCTGAATTATATTTTGGCTATGACTTTCATGGAACCCTATTGAAAGAAAGTCTTTTTACTCCCACTTATACACACTTTACCTAGCAGCAGTCCCCTTCTTCCACTTTAAACACCCCAAAAACAGAGAAAAAAAGTAGTACAGCTGGTCATATGAGTCAAGTGCCACGTAGCACACCCCCTATGGGCTACCTAGTATGATGTGGCGACCATTCAGTGCTCAAAACCAAATAAATAGGGCTTCTCCGCTGTGCTCTTAGTTCCTCTCCATCCATTCTAAAACTCTTCTTTCCCTTTCTTCTTCTCTCCATATACTCATCAACTTATTACTTTCTCTCAATCTTTTTTGCCTTTTCCTCATTTTCCTCTTCAAAGGTCTAAGAAGAAGAAACAAAGTGTCTCAAGATATATACCTAAAACAAATGCCTGTTTCAAGCAAAGAAACAACAGCAATGAAGACTACAACAACACTAACGTCAGGAGAAGATAAAACAAGCAAACACTCTCAGTTTCCTCATTCTCCTGACTTCCCTTTTCTCATGTCTTCCTCTTCTTATCCTATCACCCTTAAGGTAAACTAACACTTTAATTACATATATAGCCACAATAATATAATCTTTGTTCATTTTCTCTATATTCTTTGGAAAACCACATAGTAATTAGCTCAAAGAAAAAAGGTCTTAAGGTTTTTTATGTTAACAGCAGTTTAATCCCCCTTGATCACTATCATTTCTTCAAAAATCTTTGAATTATTTTGTGTAGCTCTATAGACTTTCAAAAGGACATAAAATCTAGTGACAGAGTCAAATAGTAGGAGACTGAAGTGGAGAAAAATAATGACTCATTTGACTTCAAGAAAACTTGACTTGTGTAATAAATAAAACATTAATTATGTTCTTTTTCTGTTGGGCAATTTGCAGTTCATGGACGTGAGTTATAGGATAAAACTGGAGAGCAAATCAAGTGGGGGAAGCAACAACTTAAGAAAGATGTTTTCAAGTGGGCCCACATCATCTTCGACCGATATCGAGAATCCAACAGCCACGATTCATCACGAACGTACAATCTTGAATGGGATTACAGGGATGGTTTCACCGGGTGAAATCCTAGCCATTCTTGGACCATCAGGGAGCGGAAAATCAACGCTCCTAAATGGACTTGCAGGAAGACTCCAAGGACACGGCTACACCGGAACAATCCTCGCTAATAACCGGAAACTCAGCAAACCGGTCTTGAAACGAACCGGATTCGTCACTCAAGACGACGTCCTTTACCCGCACTTGACGGTTCGCGAAACTCTAATTTTTTGCGCGCTGCTTCGGCTCCCTAACACGCTGAGCCGGAAGGACAAAATCGCTGTGACCGACTCCGTGATCACCGAGTTAGGACTCAATAAATGTGAGGACACAATAATAGGGAACAGCTTTATACGTGGGGTCTCGGGTGGTGAAAGAAAACGAGTAAGCATAGCCCATGAAATGCTAATAAACCCGAGTTTACTCATACTGGATGAACCGACGTCCGGTTTAGACGCTACAGCGGCTTACCGGTTGGTTTCGACGCTAGGGTCCTTGGCGCAGAAGGGGAAGACCATAATTACGTCGGTTCACCAGCCGTCGAGCCGGGTTTTTCAAATGTTTAGCTCGGTTCTGGTTTTGTCGGAAGGGAGGTGTTTGTATTTTGGAAAGGGAAACGAAGCAATGAATTATTTCGAGTCGGTTGGATTTTCTCCATCTTTTCCCATGAATCCAGCGGATTTCCTCCTTGATCTCGCTAATGGTACGTATTTTTTTTTTGTCGTCTATATCTACCCTACAATATGGTACATGCATATAAAATATCTTTATTTTTCTTTTTTTGACTAAACTACTTTTTCAATCACATATGTGTGTTTTGAGTTCGATTTTTGATGTTGTATCATGTAGATTTGTCATAATTTGATCTAGCGTTAATTAATACTTAGCTTTTTATTTAAGTGGGGAAGAATAAAACGATAGTTTGCAGGACTTTATTGATCATTATAACGTTCTTGTAAGACAATATCCAATGACATGTATAGCTAGGGGACTACAATATAAAGTGGCTTGATTAGGTAAACTAAGGTGATTAATTAACGGTAAAGATTACTTGAAATGCAAGCTTCACTTTTGAGTGAACTTAATTAACAGAAATTTGTCTTCAATATCTTTTGTTAGGATGTGGACAACTTGGGTCTAGTTGACAAGTCCGTATATAATGCGACTAGAGATTGTGTGACAACTAGAAAACTTCAACTTCCAAGGGTCATGGCTAGCTAGTTGTCTTGTAAAACTTAAGAAAGAAATTAAATTTTTGAAATTTATGATTTTAAATATGTCATAATATTTGTTTGATTATAGTAATTTTTTTAAAACTTATAGCTTTAAACATATCAAAACACTTATGTGGCTATAAAATTTTGTATTAAGAGTAAATGAGACAAAATTAATTATTTTCAAATATAAAATATATTAGTATTATTTTTTTGTTGATGTATTAATAATTAAATAGTGTCCCTTAAATTGATGATAGAGCAGTACACTACTTTGTAAAAAGTGAAAGGCTCACCAGCTGTAACTGGTACGAACTACTACTGTGGTACATCAATGAAAGAGCGGGGGGGGGGGGGGGGTTTAAAACATTCAATGATCCAATTTATTATGCATATGTATATTAGGGTAGCTAAACTGACCAAAGTCCGAAAGTAGATGTGGATCAGTTTCTCCTTTCGACTCTAGATTTTTGCTAGTTCTTCTTTTAGTGAAGTATTCCATTTCCAAGTATGATTGTATTTAAGTGAGATAAGTGATGCTTAATCTTTGTTACTCCCTTCTGTCCAATTTAATTGATTTTTAACTATTTTCACACATATTAAGAAATCCACATTTTAGTATTAATTAATAATAAAATTAACTATATTAACCTTAATTATTTATTAATACAACAAATATTCCTAAGCTCTTTACTCCAATGGTAATTTTGAAAAAAGTAAATAATTTCTTTTTGATATCTGAAAAATTCAACTATTGTGGATCACAAAAAAAGACAAAAATATCCGGTTAAAGTGAACGAGAGGAGGTATTATTTCACCCTTTTTATAATCATATAACGTGGAAAGCTGGTAACTTTTTGTATTAGTGGATAACATTCATCATGGGTAACGTACTAAAATTTGATCTTGAGAAAGTTTAAATTGGTGGAACTTATATATTACTAGCTAGGGAAAATATCAACATTCCACGTGCCCCTTCTCTTAAAATGGTCGGCTATTCCCTTTTTTTGTTTTTTTTCCTCCCTTAGCCAACTCAAGCTTATTCTACAGTCCACTACTTTTTTTTTTCTTTTCAAATCCTTACTTTTCTTCTCAGCAAATCCTATATAATTTACTCTAATTAATGTCATTGGCCGTTTGTAAAGCAATGTCGACTAATTAACCTCTTCCTAATGGCATAAAAAAAGTTGTATCTTTTTGGAATAATGGGGGTATTTGTTACTTACACGAGTGGTCTTGTTCGTTCATGCATAAATATTATATCCTAAATTATTTTACAGGATTTAATTCAAAGAATAGAATAATGTATCTCAGCCGGGAGAATAAACTTTTATTTTTTAAAGTTCTATAATTGGAATAAAAAGAAGAAAAGAAGGTGTCATCGTTAGATTAGATCTATTTATTATTAATAATTAAATACACATGGTCAGCTTTGTGTTGGAAATGCTGGGGTTCATTTCAATATGTAAGTCATTTCCCAAAGTACCTGATGCTAATTGCTAATTTCCAATGTGGGATCCATTCATAGAAAGATGGGGCCCTTTTATTAATTTATTATATACTTGTAAATCTTGATTCTTATTTATAATGCGCAGAAATATGGGGAAAAAGTGGACCCTACATTTCCCTCTTTAATACTACTACTACTATATATTTGTTCTAATTTCTAGAGGAATAATGCCATTCTGGATTATGATTAATTGCTGAAGAACATATACTACTTTAACTGACTTTACTCTGATAGGGATGCTACATTGAAGTATTTCCTATTTAAAATTGGGACTTTAACTTATATTGAAGAAAAGAAAGAGTTTTGTTATTTTAGAGTTGACTCTTTATATTTGAAAGATTGTGATAGTGACATGTTATGGTTCATCTTGAATGTTTTAACTCTATTATCTTGGATTTCTGCTCTTTGTTGTGGCTGCCCTTTCTCAAATTCATGATGAGTAAATTCTTAAATTCTGAGATTGACATTAATATGCCATCACTTTATCATCATGGAGTATTGAAAGTCTAATATCTTTCCCCTCTGAGAAGTATCTCTGTCTAAATATTATGGGGTAAAAGATTTCTTGCTATGAATATACTTGGGTTTGACCTGAAATGCTCATAATTATAGAAAGCACCATTGCATCTTTTATTCTTCTAGCAAGAGATAGAAAACAAAGAGATAGACAACATTACTTTAAGTTTTATATATATATATATATATATATATATATATATATATATATATATATATATATATATATATATATATGTGTGTGTGTGTGTGTGTGTGTGATACCAACTAGAAGACTAATGCTATTAGAAGACTCCTACTGATTTGTATATTGGAGATGTAATCATTATAATGTATTTAGCGTTGTATATAGGTCTTAATTAAGATGAAGGATTTGTAGCAATCGTGGTCCTTCTCTACTTGAATAGTACAACTTAGTAAATACTCACTTTTCTAAAGGGTGTCAAATGAGTCTTGGTTAATTGTCACAATATCTAATAATTTTGTTTCTGGTTTTGGGGTCAGGGGTTCCATCAACCTTGGGTCATACACCACTAAGAATATTAACACTCCATTTTTCTAAAGAAAATCTATGTCCAAAGTACATGAAAATCTGGTTTATGGATTTTGAGGTTTTGACACTGCACGGTGTTTCCATGTTTCTTGGTTTCTATCATTTTCTCAAGAATAGTTTTTAGTGTGGGGGACATTTCAGTTGGCTAAAGAACTATAGTTTTAAGTAATATTGGCATACAAAATTGTTGTTGGACACCATTTTGACCTGCTTTCTTTAATTTCTTTTTTTTTTATTATTTAATATTAGCTTGAGGCCATCATGCATATGCAACTTTAGGGGTATTAAACAAAACCTATAGTGAGCTTTATTCCTTCACTTTGATTTGTCATTGGAGAACATGTTGATATATGGATTAAAGAGAAGTGTGACAACATTGCTTGCGTAGATTAGCAATCCATTCATAATATGAGACCAACTAGACTAGTTGGTACACACGAGCACTTAAAAAATAAATATTACCTCAAAACTCTGCCTCTCAACTTTGAAGTAATTAATTATTTATGGCTCCACATGGATCTTTCCTTAAATTAATCATATTGTTTTTGTTAATGACTCCACAAGCACCCTTTCCAACTTTAACCTATAGACATAGATATTATACTTTGAGAAATGGGAAATATTTAAATTCCATTTTGTTGGACCTCGAATTAATTGTTGGGTGTCATCTCATATGGGATAGTAATAGAATAGCACATGCTTTGCTACTTTGTACAACCCACATGCCTTGCATTATAGGAGTAGTAGGGTTCTTGAAAATCTTGGATGTGTAGTTTATATTTATCTGGATCAAAATATTTGAGGATAAACTAAACCTAGAATCAAGATCTACAAGTATTTTTATACTTATTGGCTGAGATAGTTTCAACCCTACTCTAATTTTAGGACCATTAAATTCTTAAATGTATGATATCTCTGTCAACTACATATAAAATAATAAATTGATGGTCCAAATGTCAAGCGATTAATGTCAATTGATTCTTCTTTTTATCAACCTTAATCATTTCGCTTTATCTAGAGTTTGTTAATGTTCATTTCTAAATTGAGTGCTCAATGGTTCTAATTATCACACGACCACCTTTGCAAGTATAGTGGTTCATGGTCAAAGTTTTCACCTTAGTTGATGACTTCTTTCTGTTTATAGATGTTATGCAATAGTAACAGAAGTCCAATATGATTTAAGTGAACCAATTGATATAGTTTAGAGTTAGTCCAATTGTAAACCATAACCTCAAATCCTTTATTTTTTTTGACTATATATTGTTCGAGTTCTTTGAAAATACGATCGTATTTGTATTGGATTCTTTAAAAATACATAACTGTTTATTTTTAAGGATTCGAAAAACATAGATTTTTGGTAGAGAGTGGTGGTGGTTTGGGGAAGTCCATAGTTACCTTAAAAGGAAATCATAAATAGTATTAGAGACAATAATGTCATGTACCAATTATTTCACGAGACATGGCAAAGAGAAATATCAACTTTTTTTTTTTATCTATAGCGTGTTTCAATATACTTTGAGCTACAATGATCAAATACACTTGTCACACTTGAACCCTCATTTTTATTCAATTATTATTGATAGGCATCTTTGATGAAGAATTTTTTCTTCTTCTTTTCTTCACCTCCTTTCCTTTATTCAACAAAGAACAATTCTTTTTCCTCTGCTACTTTTGTACATGGGACTCTTTTGAATATTAAGACGTTTATTAAATAGCGCCACGTGTTAGGGTCCTTTGCAAATAATAAGCTTTCAGATTCATCCCACCAAAATTGAACTTTTATTGTTTTGTGAATAGTTATTTGGTAAAAGAAGAAGATAAGTGGAGATTATGGTGGCCCCAAAACTTCCATCAGCAATATATAGAGCATTATGTTCTTTTAGTGGACTTCCACCCTTTGCCACCAACATTGGACATCTTTAATTACCTCCTCTATACTAATTATTACTTGCTAGTACAACTAATTAATTAATATTCTCTTTTTTTAACTTAAATTTATTCTTTGTTTTATGTGATACAAATTATATGTTATTTTATTTTATTTTGAGTGCTAAGATTACTTTAATGCTTTTTTGTAGTCCTAGCTTTAAAGATACATATCTAGCTTTTTCCAATTGTTAACATTAAAGAAACTGAGATTTTAGCAAGCTCCTTTAGCTTATACTTCGGGAAAAGTATTGGGGTGGTGAATGGTAATTTACCTTACGGAAAGATGACCATATTTGACAAAAGGATGCAAATCAACTTGATTTGACAAATTTAGTATCAAATTCTTGAATAGTATGATGTCTTTACTAGTGGCGCCCACAATAATTTGTAGTTGTACCTTACACCTTTTTCTTTTAAGCTTATGACCATCTTACAACTAGCAATTCTTTATTTCATGTCCTTTGAATATATAGCTTATTTTCTGTGAAGATAAGTAAGATGCCATTAGCCAATTCTAATACAAGTTCTTGTAGTTAGCTCAAGTTGAACCAAGGTTTTAGGTTTTACCTCTGATTTTACTTTAAAAGAACATTCCTGATTAGTTGGCCAACTATGGTTTGCTATGCATTAGCTATACATAGGATAATACCAAATAGAGTCTATAACTAATGCTTTTATTAGTTATAAATATGTTGAAAAAGTGTACCGAACAAAGTTTTACTAATATATGCATATTTTCTCTAATGCACTCCGCCAAACGACTTCTTAATGTTTTGAGAGCATTGGCATTGTCTAGCACCTAGCCATTGTAAACTAACTTGGCTTCCTAATGCTGATCAAGTATGGTGGAAAAGCAAATTTAAAACTTAAAAGCTATGCTTTTCTTAAAAACATTATTTACACGGAATATAATTCTATCATTGTATTTTAACCTGTTTTACATAGCAGATAACCTGTCCCATATTTTCAGGTTATTAGTCTTACTTTTTATGGACTGATACTTGTAATTATCTTTTTATTGCATCACTTAGGAAAAATGTAGCTCTCACTAAAGCTTAACTTGGAAAAATGCAGGGGTTTGCCAGTTTGATGGAGTAAGTGAGAAAGAAAGGCCTAATGTAAAACAAACCTTGATATCCTCTTACAACAACTTGTTAGCTCCCAAAGTAAAAGCAGCTTGTTTGGATACAACAAGCACAGTTCCTAAAGAAATAACCTATAATTGTTCAAGTTACAAAAGAACTTGCACAAGTAGCTTCTCCAATTGGTTCAATCAATTCAGCATTCTCCTTCAAAGAGGGCTAAAAGAAAGAAGGCATGAAACCTTCAATTATTTGAGAGTATTTCAAGTAATAGCAGCTTCTCTCTTAGCTGGTTCTATGTGGTGGCATTCTGACTACACGGATATCCAGGACAGGCTTGGCCTCCTCTTCTTCATTTCCATTTTTTGGGGTGTTTTCCCATCGTTCAATGCTGTTTTCGCATTCCCTCAAGAACGTGCCATATTCGTCAAGGAAAGGGCTTCGGGCATGTACACACTCTCCTCCTATTTCATGGCACGAATCATTGGAGATCTTCCCATGGACCTTATCTTGCCTACATTGTTCCTCGCCATAACGTATTGGATGACAGGGCTAAAGCCCCAACTCTTGGCATTCCTTTTGACACTTCTCGTCCTGCTGAGCTATGTGATAGTTTCACAAGGCCTTGGCTTAGCCCTTGGCGCCTTGATCATGGATGCTAAACAAGCTTCAACTGTGGTCACTGTCACGATGCTAGCATTCGTTCTAACAGGAGGGTTCTACGTGCACAAAGTGCCAGCTTGCCTAGCTTGGATTAAGTACATCTCGACCACATTTTACTGTTATCGACTACTTATTAATGTCCAGTATGGAGAAGGCAAGGAAATCTCAGACATGCTAGGCTGCTCACATCAAGGAACTGATAGAGTTAGCTGCAAATTCATTGAACAAGATATCAATGGTCAAATTCATCCATCCGCGAGCCTTGGCATCCTCCTGATAATGTTCGTGGGATATCGATTAATTGCTTACCTTGCATTGAGGCGAATTCGAGCCTAAACAGAGGGAAAATTTCTGACTTTTTTGGATGATGGAAATTGATGGATAGCTAGCATTGTGGGGGATGTGGAAATAGTATATACTTGTTGAGAATTGTGACTGACTCTGTCCAAATGATGAAAGCTGCAGTGGGTAAGGGAAAAATTGAAGTGTGATATAAGAGGGAAAAGTGTTGTGACTTGCAACCTAAAACTGGCGAAAGGCCAGCCAGCATTCGTTGTTGTAACTTCACAAAGACGAGGAATTTTTTTTTATCGCAAGAAACTTTCCTTTTCTTTAATGAATAAGAAATTCTTCTAAACAACATTTCTCTATGTTACATGAATTCACAATATTATCCACTTAACACCAAGTCGCATTCATATTCTGAAAGGCTCAAACAACCAAACGAAAGACTTTTACAACAAATTAGGAGACAATCTATGCATAAGAATTGAATGAATCAAGAACATCATTTAATAAGGTTAGATTCCTTAATTCCCTAATAGCAGACACAACTTCTGCGAAGATTTTATAATTAAAGCACTCTAGAGATGAAGTACAACATGAAAATAATTTACATATTTTCATCCGTCCTGTCTCGCTTCAGAGGACAAACAAAGAGGCTATAACTAATGGAAGAATGCTATTAGCGTAAAGATTACAAGGAAAGAGAGTAGGATACAAGTACAACTATATAAAAGAGAGAGTTTGTAACGACCTGACTGGTCGTTTTGAGTATCTGCGCGTCGCTCGGTTGAGTATCTTCGCATGATGTATTATGACTTGTAAATCATCGGTATTGGTTTTCAAGTTATCCGGAATCAATCTGGAAGAATGAACTTCAAGATTTAAGTTCTAAGTTGGAAGAATTGACCAAGTTTAACCTTTTAGCATTTGACCTCGAGTTTCGTTAGTCCCGTTAGCTCCGTTTGGTGATTTAGGACTTGGGAGCGCATTCGGATTGTAATTTGGAGGTCCGTAGTTGAATTAGTCTTGAAATGGCGAAAGTTGGATTTTTGGGAAGTTTGACTGGGAGTAGACTTTTTGATATCAGGGTCGGATTCTGATTTTGGAAGTTGGAATAGGTCCATAATGGCAAATATGACTTGTGTGCAAAATTTGAGGTCAATTGGAGGTGATTTGATAGGTTTCGGCATCGGATGTAGAAGTTGAAGTTTCAAAGTTCATTGATTTTGACTTGAGGTGTGATTCGTCGTTTCGAGGTTGTTATGCGTGATTTGAAGCTTCGAATAGGTTTGTTTTGTCATATAGAACCTGTCTACAAAATTTGGCGCCATTCGGAATTGATTTGATATGGTTCGGACGCTCGGTTGCGATTCTAGAAGTTCTTGAAGTTTAAGTTGATCTTCATGCGTTTTGGCGTCCGATTCGCAGTTTTAGAGGTTATTTTGATGTTCTGATCGCGAGAGCGAGTTCGTAAGATGTTTTTAGACTTGTGTGCATATTTAGTTTAGAGCCCCGAGGGCTCGGGTGAGTTTCGGATTGGCGGAATGATTTTCCAAAATTTTTTATTGCTGGTGCTGGTATCATCGCATTTGCGATATTTGGTCACAAATGCGATAGCCTCAATTGCGAAGCAGCCATCGCATTTGCGAAGTCTGGGCTGCTGGGGAGAGTTCGTATTTTTGAAGTCTGACCACTTTCACACCCACCATAACACCCCCATCTACGTGGAGACCATGCCACACTCCACCCAACCCATCTCAAGCACACCCGAGTCTGATGATAAAGATTTGCTCATGGGAACCTGGATGAGGAACTTAAGAAATTGACTAGCCGGATTCAAGGTGTTGAAGGAAACAAAGGAATTGAGGGGCTAAAATATGATGATCTTTGCATACAGCCCGATGTCGAACTGCCCGAGGGGTACAAACCTCCGAAGTTCGAGATGTTTGATGGTACAGGCGATCCAAGGGTCCATTTGAGGACGTATTGTGACAAGCTGTTTGGAGTAGGGAAAGACGAGAGTATCCGCATGAAGCTGTTCATGAGGAGCTTGAAAGGAGATGCGCTATCTTGGTACATCAGCCAAGATCTAAAGAAGTGGTCAAGCTGGGTGGGCATGGCGTCCGACTTTATGAACAGGTTCAGGTTTAACACAGAGAACGCGCCGGATGTGTTCTATATTCAGAATCTAAAGAAGAAGCCTATAGAAACATTTCGCGAGTATGCTACTCGCTGGAGGACCGAAGCTGCTAAGGTCAGAACTGCCTTAGAAGAGGAATAGCTGAAAAAGTTCTTTGTCCGGGCCCAAGACCCACAATACTATGAACGACTAATGATGATCGAGAGCCACAAATTTTCCGACATTATCAAATTGGGTGAAAGGATTGAAGAGGGTATCAAAAGCGGTATGGTTACAAACTTCGAGGCCTTGCAAGCTACAAATAAGGCCTTGCAGCCCGGTGGCGTGTCCAAGAAAAGGGACATAGGAGCCGTGATGGGTGCACAAAGGACCAAATCTCCTATCTAATACCAAACTTACCCAACACCTCCACTCACATATCAGCCCACTCCGAACTACCAAGCACCCTCACCCTCCTATCAAGCTCCGCCACCCACTTATCAATCACCTCCGCCTCCCACATATCAGCCTACTTCGCCCAGATATTCCCAACCCGCACATTTCTACCAAACCTACAATGCTCAACCATCACACTATCAATCACCTCCTGTATGTCAGAACTTCCCTAGACCCCGACCAAATTTTGATCGCAGACCTCCAAAACAATATACAGCCATCGCTGAACCTATTGACCAGTTGTACGAGAGACTTAAAGCTGCTGGTTATGTCACCCCCATCCCTACTGCAACCCCTGAGAACCCTTCTCAGTGGGTTAACCCAAACAAATCCTGTGCATAACACTCCGGCATGAAAGGGCACACCATCGATGAATGTCGTTCCTTGAAAGACAAGATCCGCACGTTAATTAATAACAAGATTATTATGGCGAAGGAACCCGCTCCAAACGTCCGCAATAACCCTCTACTAGACCATAAGGGTGGAGGAATTCACATGATTGAAATAGAGGACGATTGGAACCCCGAGGGATCAATCGGGTTGATCGCAGAAGGTGATGACCCAAAGAAGCCAATAGTTACTCTTAATCCAATCATAATCCAGATTCAGCCATCCGGGGACGCTGAGGTAAATATGTCTGTGCCACTTGAGTTTGAAGCAACGTCATCTGCAAAGACACCAACAACAATTGAGGTCGAATTCATGTCTCCGACAAATGCACCCGCACCGTTTGAAGTTGCAGTTTCACCACCCAAGGCACATGCTCTGTTCAGAGTAAGGATAGCCACACCGATCCCAGTGGCGATGTTGACCATGACACCATTCCATACAAAGGCTGTGCCCTGGGATATACAGTCGAGGCAAGAAGGAAAGGCAAGGTTAGGTTCGAAAAGACTCTTGCCGCACAGGGTATGACGAGAACTGGTAGAGTTTATACCCCGGAACATCTAGCCGAGTCAAGCAAGCAGGCCTCCAATCGCCCACCCATCATTGAGACGCGTCCAGATGATCTTTGGAGAAAGATATAGGCCAAGGAATACTCGGTCATCGACCGGTTGAACAAAACGCCGGCGCAAATCTCTATTCTTACTTTGCTACAAAATTCCGAGGCGCACAAGAACGCTCTGTTGAAGGTGCTGAGTGAAGCATGGCTAACATGGTAGGACAAGTGTTGGAGAGCCATAAGATCACATTTCATGAGGACGAGCTGCCACCTGAAGGGTTGGGACACAACAAAGCACTGCACATCACCGTGCAATGCGAGGACTATTTTATCACCAGAATCTTGATCGACGGAGGATCTAGTCTCAACATCTGCCCACTGGTAACACTCAAGAAATTGGGTAAAGGACTGCACGAGATAAAGGACAGAGCTATCAATGTGAAAGCCTTCGACGGTTCCCAAAGGTCCACCATTGGGGAGATTAGTCTATGCTTGCAAATGGGGCGAACCTGGTTCGATGTTGATTTCCAGGTGATAGATGTGCCAGCGTCTTACAATCTGCTATTGGGACGGCCATAGATCCACGCTGCTAGGGCCGTAGCATCAACACTGCATCAGGCAGTAAAATTCGAATGGAACCACCAAGAGGTGATCATTCACGGCGACGGTAGCAACCCTATATACAGTCGCCAGACTATTCCATCAATCGAAGGAAGAAGGAAGCTAGGTGGAGAGACTTACCACCACATTGAACGGGTAAATGATGTTGACAAAGATAGCAAAATCGAAAGCATACTGAATTGGAGTGGGTACGAACCTGGCAAGGGGCTCAGAAAGAACCTCCAAGGAATCGCTAAGCCCATAAAACTCAAGAAACATGGCACCACTTTCGGCTTGGGGTACGAATACACCTGGGAAGAGTTCAAAAACTGTTCGCCACCATGGCGTGGTCCTTACTATCTACTGGAGCAGCCAATACCGCGTTTGGAGCAGACTTTCCAATAGGCCGACGTTGTTTATGGGTCAGACGAAGAAGAAGCACTGGCAGCAGTGAAGAACTTGTTCCTAGAAGACAATGACATGGACTGCTGTGTTATTCTCGAGGAGGAGGGAGAGGAAAGCCCTTCCATACAGGCTGTGAGCAGAGGGGCACGCCTCAATAATTGGACCATCAGGACAACCAGAGCCCGACGAGCCTTGGGGTAGCAAGGCTAAAACAAGCACTATTCACCGTTTTATTCATTAAATGATTTTCTTTTCGCATTTTTCAATTTCCGCAATAAGATCTTCAATGTTCAAAACAATTATTCAATTTATCAAAGCATGTTTGATTTTCCAATGAATTAATATTTACTTGTATCGTTTTCCTCCTTACTTTACCAATACAACATTACTATTATGTATCTTGATGAACCAATGACTGTGACATGTAATGAGACAACGCAACAAACGGACATTGATTCAGAGGAAGATGACATACCTGATGAGATTGTTAAAGAAGTTGAGAACTTTGAGAGCAGACCTAACTCCAACCTGGACGAGACCGAAATTGTTAACCTGGGAGATGCAGAAAATGTCAAGGAAACACGAATAAGCTTTCACTTATCGCCATCAGAAAAGAAGGAATGTCGACGCCCCCTTTTTCCTCGCGGAATCGGGTTCACGACATTTGGGAAGACAACTCTTTTTCCACTTTGGGAATTGGGTTTTTTGAGAGTTTGGAGAGTCGCCACCTAATGATTATAGTGCATTAGGACACTTTTAGAAGAATTAAAGATGCAGACCAGAGTTTTGGGTAAGGGCTTGAAATTATCTCGAGGGGAAGGGCACCCCTCAAGATCCACTAGTGTGGTTCCCGGCCATGCTACAATTGTGACTTTAGATGTAAAAAATAAACAAGTACAAGAAGACAAAAGGTTAATAGAAGTGCTGAATTTTAAAGGAGCAATTTTGTAAAAAAACATGCAAGTGGAGAAAAAGGTCAAGTACTTAGTGCAAATAATCCGAAAAGATCATGCGAGAAGCAGGAATTGAAAATGCAATAGCTTTAAAGATTCAGAAAATTTTATTAAACTAATAAAGAAGGAGAAAGGGGTCCTAGGTTTATACATTACATGGATCATTCGCAGAACACTGGTACTCAATTGTACGCAGAGTGTTAACGTGTAATCATCATCTCCATGTCTACCCTTCCCACCCTGTTAAGGTATTAAAGCACGGAACGGTATCGTTTGCTTATCGCATGCTACTATGCGTCCCAATCCTATTAGTCCCGGGGTATTAGGACTTCTAATCCTAAAGGGGAAGAAAGGGATGGGGGCCTTTGTGGAGTTTAAAGGATAAAATTCTAGCTCGACATTCAAAACAAGTATCAAGTAAAAGGGGAGGACAAGCAAGCATACAAGGCTCAAATTAACGCCAGAAGTCAAACAATCATTTAGTTTAGCATGCCTTGACAAATACTGATTTGGTCTTAGATTAAATTAAGCAGCGAGCAGACTGGTTCAACATATGTATTTAAACAGAGAGTCTGCATTAGGCAACTCAGATACAGTTGTCAGGGACTGACCCAATTCATTGATTAGCCAACCCTTGTTTATGAGTTGAAATAAAAAACCCTAGGCGTAGGATCTATTAATTTCAAGAAAAAGATGCAAAGAGGTACCAGTAGTTTCAAAAAAGATGCAAGTTTATTTTAGAAAAAAGAATTATCAGTTTAAACAAAGAGAAAAGATGCAAACCGATTTTTAGAAAAGAGTTACCAGTTGTTTCAGAAAAGATGTAGACTGAATTAAAAGGTTTACGAGTTTCGGGGGAGTGCAGATTGGCTATAGGAAAAAGGTTTACCAATTTTAGCGTGCTTCAGAAGTAGAAAATTACCAGTTTTAATAAAGACACTAGTTCCAGCAATCGATACTGTTTAAGAACGAATGATGCTATTAAAGACGAGGTTTCCTATAGGCATGCTTTCTATATGTTTACTGATTTTAACACCTTTCTTGATATCAATAAGAGTCTTATACACATGATGTCTATATGCAACTTTGTTATTAAGCCTATAAACGGTTTGCCTAATGACATTTATATATGCAGAAATGCAAGAGCCTATAGACATGATCTCTATATGTGTCCTTACAGAACATGAATGTTAAATCCTATAGACATGCTTTCTAGGTGATTTTTGCAGTAAAGTTAAGCGTTAAATCCTATAGGCATGGTCTCTATGTGATTGAATCAGTATTAAAGACCCTATAGGCAGGATTTCTAGTTTGAATAAAATCCTAATTCATGATTTCTACCCCTTGGATACAAGAAAAGTAAAGACCCCTCCCACACCCTTTTACTATACTCCCCGAGTTTCATACAAAATTATTACAACCCAATGAATCAAACTGGAAATTAAAGGATACATCAAAAGCTAACAGCTAGATCCGAGTAGCCTAATTCAACCTTAATGTCTAATAACATGCAATTGAGCCACTTCCGGGATCCAAATTTCCAAAGCCTTCTCTTTATCCAAGGTGCTTCAAAGTTCCAAGGAATCTCAGGGATTCCAGGCATTGCTTACACCTAGGATACTACCAGAATTAGAATAGTGCACTGTGGAAGAGCCGGCTCTCATGCATCCAAGTTCAGAGGGAGCTCGGGGGTCCATGACAGGTGGTGGTCATACCTAGCTAGAAAGTAGGTTGGCACACCCCTGACCACCTGCTTGGTCAAACACATTAAGAGCAGACCCTTGAAGGTCAGACCAGAGTCTGGACAGTGATTAGGACACTGCCAGACCCAAGTCTAAAGCTCAACAACATATAAAGGGGGAAAGGGAATGGGAACTGATTGAGTTTGGGATTCTAAGAATCCAATCCAGAATCATGGACAACAATATTAGAGTGTTGTCATGGCCCGAACCATAACTCACCTATAAAGGGGTATGAGAGTTTGGGATTCATAAAGTATCAAATTCATGAAAAACAACTGACATGATGCATACATAATTTAAATACTGAATTACAAAGGAAATGGGGGGAAACATGTTACAATATGCTAGAAACAAATGTCAACTAAAAGAATTGGACAGGAGTGGGCAGAAGTAAACACATTGTGGTGGAGACATGTAAACTAACTGAGACATACCAGTAGAGAAGCAAAAGAGCGCAGGAGAAAGTAGAGTAAACAAAGTCCACATCATCACAAGTAAAAGAGAAAGAGTTTTTAAGTGAGAGTGACTTGTGGACTCCGATTGCGTTCTGTGTTCGTGTGTTCAAAGAAAAAGGGAGAAGATATTTATAGCTTTGAAAACGTGTAGAGAAATAAGGTAACAAGTACAAATCTAACACAAATATGGCATGGTCACAAATCAGAATCAATTAGTATAAGACTCCCTTTTAATCAGGGAATTCTTATTCAAACGGATACTAACCGTATCCAAATAAGGAAAGTAGAACCAGCCTTGCAAGCAGAATGGCTGTTGCCATAAAAGAAACAGTAAAGTCATACAATAGGCGATTAAGTCTAAGTACAGGATTTGAAATTATTTTTGGAAAGATTCAGTGGGGCCAATCAAAAGAAAAGGAATCAATTAGACTTTGACAGGCTAGTGAAATCAGGATCTCAAGGAAGGAAAAGTTTTTTGAAATCAATTTCGAGTTAAATAAATAAGAGGAGGTACTCAGTATATAATGCATGCACAAATAGCAGACATGTGAGGCTAAGTTATGGCAAAAGAAACATCATGCGACAATAGCATAGAGCAGACATTCAAAGCATGTTAGTTAGGCTTCAAGGTGTAATAGAGAGAGAAGGAGTCGAAAACATGCAGAGAGTCGAGTGCGAATCTCAAGTGTAGATTATATAGAGAAAAGAAATGTTGAAACAAGGCATCAAGTTGAATAATTTCAATTATACAAGCATGCACAAACAACCTCACAGGACTTTGAATAGCCTCCCAAAGAGACTAGGGTTTTCAAATCAGTTGAGTTTAGAGACGACAAACAGGTGAAACAACAAGCAATTTCAGAGTCCCAAGTGAAACCCTTAAAAATTAGGGTTTTCAGTAAACCAAACAGATAGGCTCATGAACTCGAATAAATTCCCGAAATTAGGGTTTTTAACATCAAATAAACCTAGAGATGATCAGAGTATGAATCGAATGAAACCTTAACAAACAAACTCAAACAATCACAAAATTAGGGTTTTCAACATGCTTACTCAGATAAGGAAAACAAACAAACAAAGTCAGAAACATGCCAAGAATAAGAGAGGAACTTCGAAATAACTTAACCTAAAACCATAGTTAAAAGAACATAGAGTTTTGAAAGCAAAAAATTGGGGAAACTTTGAGAAACATGCTCATAACGTTCAAACACATATAGATCTTGGAGAAGATCTAAGAAATAAATAGAAGGAACCTTAGAGCTAGGGTTTCATAAGAAACCCAGGCGATAAGAAAGGCTTTGAAAACTCCAGATCTAGGCAGGATAGTCGAAGATCGAGCTCGAATGGCCGTGGCTAACCGGACAGAGGTTGAAGGCGACCGGAGTACAGCCATCGAGCAACGGCTTGGTTGAGACCCCTTCAAGATCTAGTCATAGGACCTCAGAGATGAGCGCATAGAAGCCATGGGAGGCCGGTATAGGCCTCCGATGAGTCTGGGAAGCCATGGATTAGGGTTTCGGTGAGAGGCGGCGGCTAGGGTTTGAGGTGAGTTGAGAGAGAGTTGAGAAAAGAGGAGGATTCAGAGGCGGCGTATTGTGAGGAATGGGGTAGGGTTTGGGGTCGTTTAAAATTAAAAAAGGAAAGGGGAGGTCTGGGCCGTTGATCAAAAATGATCAACGGCTCAGATTAAAAGAAAGCGGGCGGGTTTGATTTAATAGGTACTGGGTCGGGTTGATTGGGTAATTGGGCTGGGGTGATTTGGGCTCAAATTGGGGCTGAATTGGGTTATCAATTTGGCTATAATTGAAATGCATTGGGGCTAAATCGTAAATAGCCAATTTTCCCTTTTTAATTTTTTTATAAAATAGTAACACAATTTTAAAAGTAAATTAAGAGTACTGGGTAAATAAATATTGTATAGATATTAATTTAAAAATGCAGGGATTAATTGTATAATTGTAAAATGCTAAAAATTACAAGATAGGCTATAATTGCAATTATATGCAATCTAGCTTTAAAAATGCCAAATGAATTTGTAAAAATATGCAAAAATTACCTTACTTATATTTTGGTGTAAACATGAGAATGAAATAAGTTACTCACCAAAAACGATAATTTGGGAATAATTTTTGATTTTTGTGGTATTAAAACAGGCAATATATTGGTTTAAAAATCATGAAAAATACCAAAACTCATGGGTGTGCTTATATATGCACACATATGCTATTTTGGAAGTATTTTGGGTACAAAAATACATAGGGAAAATTGGGTATCAACACTTCACTGTGGGCACGACTTGTTTTCGACCTAATTGGCGTAGGGCTCTCATAGGCACGTACGGCTGGAAACCTCGAAGACCCATCAAAATCAAAAACGAATGGTGGTAAGACATGTATATGACCTCTTTTGGTGAGAATGAGTGGTATTTCCATGTGATTCCAGTAGTAGTCAACTTTTGAAGATACCGTCTCCATGCTTCGACGCCCTTGGGGAAGTTACTATCTTCGGTAAAAGCTTTAGACCTATCTTCAAGCTCATTGTTGCACCAATGGACGCTAAAATTTACCCGTATGGGGTGAAGGAAAAGGTGCTCTAAAAACCATATCTGGAGTATAATGTTACAGCCCTCAAAGAAATCTTTCCCTTCCTAACATTTGGTTAGGGCACGGTAAATATCTGACAATACCATAGGAATGATAGTGACATCCTTTCCACGCAATAAAGCTGTAACTATGCCAGATAATCGAATATCAATATTTTTGTCATGCCTCGGGAAACCATCATCCCTAGAAATGCCACTAGGAAAGCTCTCCGCACATGGCTTTGCCAAGCTTTGTATCCAATTTTATTATCAAGCTCTTTCCCGTGCTTTGAAAATCCACCCGGACACCCATACCTGTCGTACAAGAAATCTAATCGAACGTGCCCTCGTTCCACACTTGCTATTTTATTTTGGCTGATTGTCATCTGCTCAAGGAACTTACTGCCAGTGACATCCCTCGAGGCCAAGGGTCTCTTTTTTCGAAGCTCATCGCCTAACTTTGTGTATCCAGCAAACTCCTCTAAAGTGGGAGTCATTTCGAAACCATTAAAATGGAATACATTGTTATTAGGATCCCAGAAATGCACCAACGCCTCGATTAAGTCCCCCCTTGGGTTGATCTCCATAATATTCACAAAGTTACCCAGATGGTCCTTTATCTTTTCCTGTTCACAAACGCCCATATTTTTCCACCATTGCCTCAGCAATCGGGGTGTTTTATGCACAAGCCAAATCTGCAAGGGCTCATCTTCTTTTGGATTTTTATCGGGTCTTCCACTTACTGAATTTATATCTTACCTGGATAAATAAAAATGTGAGGTCAAGTCCTAATATAAACTCGAAGAAATGACACCAAGCAGACTTTTGGATAAGACAATGAACAAACTTCTTAGTGGAGAATTCCACATATTGAAGGATCAGTCAACTAAGACCCAACTAATCAGACTTGATTGATATGCCAAATTTGGACGAAAAGGACCAGACTCTAGGATGACTAACCACGTATCTCACCGAGGAAACAAGACATGATAAAAACCGACCGACCGAGGACAAAACGATAAAAGGTGACAAGAGGGACAAGATGGTTATTCTTATGAAAATGGTTTTTCAGTACTTCAAAGGAAAGTACTATGGATGTTTCGGTAAAAACATCCGTACACATGGATAAACGGGTAAAAGCAGACAAAAAATTCATTCTTTTACGAAAACAGCCATTATGGTACTCCAAAAAAAAAGTTTTAAAGTTGACTCGGCTAAGATGGCCGGAAATAAGGGCAACACGGCAAAATGTGAAAATAAATAAACAAAATGAATATTTTGCGAGAATAGCTCCTCGACGCTTCCAAAGAAGGCTGTCTTGGCAAAACAGCCGGAATACAAGGGCAAAACAGTAAAAGGTGACCAAAAATAGCGTTTTTTATTATTATTATTATTATTCAAAAATTTTATGTACATGCGTAACTTTTATGCTTTTTTTGAAAAAAAAAATATGGGCTAGACCTGATGGAGGTTACCTACGTATCTCACTGGGTAGTGAGAATCAAGCCCGCGTAGTTCGATGAAACCGACTATTTATTTTCTGATTTTTATGAAAATTAATCATTACACCTCACTTCAGACTACTTCAAAATTTTAGTAAAAAAAAGGATTATTTATACTAAATTAGGAGTTTTTTTTTGTTCTAATTCCGCTCAACTAATTTTCTAAAGCCAGTCAACAATGCAAGCAAGCCTTCCAAATGATGTAGCAAATAGCACATAAGTGAGCATGATGGTCTCAAAGAGGATACCTGTCCTATACGGACCCGGCTCCTATGCCAAGCTCCGCTAAGTCAAATATACGTGATGCAAATAAGGCGAACCTACTAGGGATATCCGGCATGAGGTTTGTTTTCCTAGGTTTAAATCCTAGTGGAGAATGTATCTAGACTGGCTTACTCGAGGAGACAACTCGAGTCGAGGAGGTCCAGCGTACCGGTAGCATTGCTTTCCGGCTTAGCTGGTGGTGCTCCCCGCCTAAAACATGTGTGACTAAAATCCTTCACCGGGTGACAAGCACCTCGGCTATCTCAAAGAAAGCGGGCTATGTCAAGCAAATGCCCAATTTTTAATTTCAAAAAGACTCAGAGGGGGTGCGTGAGAAGACTGTTTATATGTACAGTTCAACAATATCAAAGCGGTAAAAAGCAAACAAGTAGCACATTATGCCCAAATAAATCACAGTATATACAAAATTAATAAAGCCACATGTACAAGCTCGAATTCTGGTTTTCTCCAGCAGAGTCGCCTGAGTTGTCACACCCTTTTTTTCACCCCCAAAAAATAATATGTGTATGGGTTTGTGGGTTAAAGAGTTTTTCCAATTAAAGTGATAAATTTGAGTAGAGATTATTTTATTTATAGAGTCGCCACTTGAAATTGGTTTTCGGTGTTCCAAGTCAACTTTTATTTGAATTCCTAGTCAAAGGAAAGTTTGACTCTATTTTTATCGGTCTGCGAAAACAAAGTTCGGATAAGAAATTCTGTTGACCGGGGAGAAGGTATAAGGCATTCCCTGAGTCCCGTGGTTCTAGCACGGTCGCTTTATTGACTTAAAACTTGGCTTGAAATAATTTTTGACGGACTGTGATTTATATGTATTTTCATGTTTTACCTATCCGCTTTTAATTATTGAAGTTGTTAAAAAAAAGTATGATATAAATAGTATAAAATTGTCCTGACCGCGCTATGAAAGAGAATGTGCGACCAAAACGAATTTTATTAATTTTGTCGTAACAGCACTACGCAAGCGTATCCGCAGTTATGACAAAGGATTATTAGCACGCTATTATTTTCAGAAAAAATTACTATATTTGTGCTTTCAGAAAAATATTTATTTAAAAGGTTACTGTCGCTATTAAAAAAGTTACTATCGCGCTACGCAAGCGAATCCGCGAGTATGGTGAAAGGATTAGAAATTTAACTAAAACTATAGATATAGTATGAGATTAGTGAATTAAATTATTGAATGTTAAATATCACGCCACGCAAGCGATTCTGTGAATGAAAAGATTTAAGCGTGCCTACTAATTGCCTAGCGCTTCAACTAATAAGAAAGAAAATGTGTTAATTAATTAGTAACAGAAATTTGATTTTATTATTATCTTCTAGCCTTATGGTTGGTAAAATTATGCAAATAAATGTTGGACCAACTCAATCTATTTTAAAGAAATAGGCCAACTTCTTATTAAAAAGGAGAAATAGGCCAGCTTATGGATTTTAGAAGATGGGCCAGCTATTTATTTATTTCTTAAAAGAGAAAAAAAATGAGCCACCTAGCTTAGTTTTTCAATGGGCCTAAAGAATTGAGTTTTTGGCTCAACTTCTTTGTTTGCTGAAACATTCAGCCCTTTCCCACACCCCTTTATCTTTTATTCAGTTTTATTTATTATTTGACTCCTAATTAGTTTACTGATTTATGCCCACTCATCACAATGACTAAAGGTACAATAACAACNTATATAGTTTCTTTAAGTCTAAAAGTAAGTTGGTTGATATATATATATATATATATATATATATATTTTATATATATATATATATATATATATGTATATATATATGTATTCCTGGATTGAAAATGTTGTTAACATACACTTCTTTCAACTTTCAATATAAGAAACTTACTTCAAACACCAATTCTAAGAAAAAGATAAATTAAACTAACATTACTTTATTGCGACTTGTAGCCAAGTAAACATATTTCGGAATTCAAACCACATGTCGAAATTGAAAACTAAAGCATTTCTTGACATAGCCAGCATATATACACAAAACATGTGTACTTACCATTTCATAAACTAGAAAATATGCATTTTGTAATTAACAAAGAGCTCAAGTTAAAGCTTTGAACTTTATTACATCAAATTCAGGATAATCTGAGTGCTACATAGTTGAGATGAATACCTGGATAGCAAAAGAATAAACAGTAGTGAGGTGGGCAGAAACAACGGCAGAAATAGCAGAAAAAATAGCAACAACCAGCAGTGAATCCGTTTTAAAACAACCCAGAAATCTTACTAACAGTAGTGATTCTTTGGGAGAAGGAACTCAAGAATCAAACTCTAAGACTCTTATATGTTTTTTGAAAGATTTTACACTCTAAGACTCAACAACAACTCATGATTTTCAGCTTACTTTTCATGTGTTCAACTGCTGAAATTTTATGTTTTTGTGTGTTCAAGCAATTCTAAAAAATGTGTATGGAAGTGTGATGGAGTCCCCCTAATAATGAAGAAAGGACAGCCCTTAAATAGGCAAAGAAAAGCCAACTTTTTGGAGAGATTTTGGTTCACCAAAAATCTGTCCAAAAGAGGCTGAATTTGTGTGCTAAAGGCTGTCCAAAAGGTGAAAGGACAGCCTGAAATCTGCTATGGCAGGAGCCAAAGGGTCACTTCAGCCACCCTACTAAAAGCAAGCTACTAGTACCCTAGTTTATGATAAAAATATCTAAATTTCAGATTTTAACAACACAAATATCAACCTATTGATTCAAATTAAACCAAGATAGAAAAACACAAAACTAGACTTAGAAATATGAACTATAAATCAACTAAGGGAAACTCAGAATCTAATAACTAAAAATCAAACAAAAACAAGTATATTATCCAGACTAACTAATTGAAACCATCAGCTTAATATATCACATACCAACTAATTGTTTCATTATAACAACTATGACTAAACAACATACTTGAATAAACAGAAAATCAACACATTAACTACTAAATAGCCCTAATGACCAAGAGACAAACAACTGTTAATCAAACTAATAAACAAGTGATTACACGAGATTACTACGAACATAGACGTAATAACAATGAATTTTATACTATAATAAAAACTAAAATCAATTAGTAGGAAACAACAAGAATAACCAAAGAAAGAAAAAAAAAAATAAGAAACATGGGGAAAATGTTAGGGGTTGAGTTTACCTAATTTTAGGGATATTCGAGGCCGAATCGAGCGACGAAACGATACTGGAACCTTCAAATAGCGGCTGCCCGACCCCGAAACGCGCGTTTATTTCAAGCGGACGCTTAAACAAATGAGTTTCGGCGTCTTGCAAAAAAGAAACGAGCCTCTTTGAGTCGAAAAGTGGACTGAAACGGAGACGTGGTGGCTGGGTGCTACGGCAATGGTGGTTTTGGGTTAGAGATAATAAAAGAAGAGGAAAAGAGGAGGAGGAAGGTATAAATTTTAAAGGAGTTGGGGCCACCGGCCGGCGATGGAACGGCGGCGGCAGTGGGGCGTCCGGCGGTGGTGGACGGCGGCGTTTATGGGTGAAATTAGGGGGGAAGTATAGGTATCATGGAGCTCTATCCATTCATGTATGTGTTGTAGGGTGATGGCGACCGGAGCTTCAAGAATTTGGGCAAACAAAGTGGCGGCTAGGGTTTCCTAGATCTAAAATATAGGGAGTTTGAGCGAGTTTTGAGGGATTTGGGTTGGAGATTTGGAAAGAGGAGGCTGAGGGGATTGTATGGTGAGATTTTTGGGTGATTTGGATGACGGCCGCCGCCGGCGGCGATTTCCGGCCGCCGGCGATGGGCGGCGGATGGGTGGCGCTGGCGGAGCTGAGAGGGAGAGAAGAGAGAATGATGAGAGGGGAAGAAGAAAGGAAATAAAGGGGAAAATGTGGAAAAATTTTGGGGGTTTTAGGCTTTAAATACCTAGGATGAAGATCAAACTAGGACCCGTTGGATCAAGTCAAGATGGGTGGCCAAGATTAAATCTTGATTCACTTAATGAAACTACGCAGTTTTGAGGCAAAACTATGTAGTTTTAAATCTTTCAATGGCAGCCCTTTATCTTGCACTCTTGGCCACTTTTTCTTTCAAATTTGGCCAAATTTCTTTCTTAATCCTACTTATTAAACTAAATTTACACAAACAAATAAATTAATTAAATAACTTATTCAAATGATCAATTAACTAGATTGATTCACCAATTGAAAAGTTTGTCGATTCCTAAAATGCACAAATGAAGGAAGAACTATTATTTTTTGATATTTTCGTGATAAAAATATGCAATTAAAGACACAAAATTTGAGAAAAACAATTAAAATAACAAAAATACTAATAACTTTAGGAGGTGTTAAAATAGTGCAAAAAATTAGGTGTTCACAGCTGCCCCTCTTTGCTCGAGAACATGAAGAGTTTTCGTGCAAAGAAAAGTGAATGCCATAGCTAATTTTTTTCTCACATATCACTCCAATGAAAGCGTTTTTTGAAAAAGGGGTGACCGGACCTTGCTTCCGGGGTTGTCTACATATCCTTGGCTGTAAAGGAATCAGGTCAGTGTAGTTCTAGAAAAAAATTTGGTTGCTGGGACTACCAGATACTGGAGTTAAGACTGCTGCTGCTGCTGCTGTTGTTGTTACTCTTACCGTTACTGCTTCTTACATCAAAAGAAAAAGAGAAGAGCACTACATATATCTGCAAACTAAGAGTACAAAATTCCTATCTACGTGTCTTCTGGAGTCAAATCTTGATTCTTGACTTGCTCTCTTGCGTTGACCTTAGACTGGATCTTGATTCTCTTTAAAGAAGAGATTATGACTCAATCTCGGTTGCTTGCTTTCTGGATTAGAATTTTGAGAAGTTGTGTTGGTGACACGTTGTCAAAGTTAAACCCAAACTATCCTGTGATTGTCCTTCTGATGACAACTAAAACTGCAAGCTTCGATCATCATAACCTGTGCTCTGCGGCGAGGCACTGAGAAAATTTTGTGAGTTATTAGGTAAAGCTGCAGATCAGTTTATTTTATTTGAAAGATGCAAAAATGATACAGAAGGCTCCGAATCGAATGTGCTTCTCTTAGGAGTAGAACGGACAAAACATAGACTAGGAGGTGCATCTCCCATGGGTAGCACTGGAACGACCACGAAATTGAAGGAATTGAACTATAAATTGCGACTCCTAGGATTAATGATTCATATTAGGGAGTGCATCTCTTATTAGAATGAACAGGGTTGACTCGAGCTAAGAAGTGCGCCTCCTACGAATGAGGTGGACGGACTCGGACTAGGAAGTACGTCTCCTACGAGTGAGGTTGAAGGACTTGGACTAGGAAGTATGTCTCCTATGAGTGATGTTGAGGGACTTGTACTAGGAAGTGCGTCCCCTAGGATAAAGGTATAGATTAGGAAGTGCGTCTCCTACCGGAATGACTCAAACCAGGAAGTGCGTCTCCTACGAGTGGGGTTGAAGGACTTGGACTAGGAAGTGTGTCTCCTATGAGTGAGGTTGAGGGACTGGTACTAGGAAGTGTGTTTCCTAGGATTGATGGTTCAAGCTAGGAAGTGTGTCTCATATTGGAATGGCTCAAACTAGGGAGTGCGTCTCCTACGAATGAGGTTGAAAGGTCTGGACTAGGAAGTGCGTCTCCTAGGATTTATGGTTCATATTATGAAGTGCGTCTCCTATTGGAATGGCTCAAACTAGGAATTGCGTCTCCTACGAATGAGGTCAAAGACTTGGACTAGGAAGTGCGTCTCCTATGACTGGTGGTTCAGATTAGGAGTACGTCTCCTAATAAAATGGAGTTCAAACTAGGGAAAGTGCGGTCTCCTACGAGTGAGGTTGAAGGGCTTGGAC